>NW_005054298.1:10374233-10374585 GCF_000277835.1 Geospiza fortis | reverse complement strand
GAATGAATCTGCCTTCTGCACTGGGCAGAGCCTGTGCTATTAATAAAGTAGAAATACAGATAAATATGATTTATTGTGAAAACACAAGATGGCATTTATAGAGGGATTTTATCTCACAGATTTGTTGGAGCCTTGTGTAAAGGAATTAAATACAGACAAATGAAAACCTCTGCAATGGAGCTGATAAGAGTATATTTTGAATTTCCAGCAAGTTTCTCCAAACAATTTCTGCTTGATGGCTTTTCATAGAATCCTAGAATTGTTTAGGTTGGAAAAGACCTTTAAGACTGAGTCCAGCCGTTCACCCCGCGCTGCCAAGTCCACTACTAAGCCATGTCCTTTGGTGCCACAT
>NW_005054298.1:10366135-10374184 GCF_000277835.1 Geospiza fortis | reverse complement strand
TAACCAAAAACTGTATAATTTTGTGATTGCTGTGCCCAAGACAGCCTCCAGTTATCACATCACTCACCAGTCCTTCTCTGTTCACTAATAAGAGGCCAGCAGGGCACCTCCCCTGGGTCCCCACCACACACTCCAGGAATCTCCTAGGCTGTTTCCTTCTGCTGGGTTGTATTTGCAGAAGACACCTGGTAAGAAAGAAAAAGCTATCATAAAGCATGAGGGACAATCCTTTTAGGGGTTAAAAATTAGTTAAAAGATGGAGGGAAAATAAGTGGGAATAAACGGTCAGCTTGCTTGGTAAAGGGAACTTAGTAGTATCCAGCTGGTAACTGTGCTGTTCAACATATTCATAAATGAACTTAGATACTAAATTGAATAATGAGAGCATTTGGTGATAGAAAATTATTCTGGAAATCAAACTTAAGCATAAAGAGTTGCAGAAGAATCTCACAGGAGTGAGTGACAGCATGCTAGAGTGGCAGATGAAATTTACTGTCAATAGAAGAAAAGGAAAATGTAGATGGGGAAACAAGTATAATGCACACAGGAATAAAATTACAACAGACGTGGCAAATTTCATTTACAGAGAGTAAAGCCACATTTTGGATTTGGAGTGCCTTTAGTTAAAGAAATTGTCTCTGGTTCAGAGACTTTAGAAATCATGGTATGTGGAAAAGTCTCAATGTGCTGGCTCTCGTTTTAATAGCAAAAAGTTTACTTTAATCAGTATTCAGTACAAACACACAAAGGACACTTTTAGCTGTATTTTGAGTTAATGTAGCTTCAGCCACATGTTGTGTTCAGACTGAGGCACTACCTTTGAAGAAAGAAGTGGTTTCATTGGAATGAGTCCCAGGGAGAAAAACAAGGATGATTTAAGCTCTAGATAAAATGCTGATCTAACAAAGACAAGAACATATTATCATGGTATCAGGAATTCTTCTAGAGTTGTGGGGATTTTTAAAAACATTTATTACTATTATTATTAAGACAAAGAGGGAATTGGTATCCACCTAAACAACAGATCCTGGGCCTTTGGCTCCTGTGCAGCTTGTTAGTCAGCAGCTTGTTTGGGTGTACCTAGCAAAAACTTTTCTCTTTCAACACTCAAGTAGCTCCTGCAGCTTTGGTATAATGTCTCCCAGCTCCAGAGATAAAGCATTAACTGCTGTATATTTTGTCCCTTGAATTAGCCTTTGTCTGGTAAAGTCTTCAGATCCAGCTCCCACCATGACAGAGATGTGTTGTCCCTTCCCTTTTTCCGGTAAAATTTAGGAGTCCATTTAGAGTTCATGAATTCTTGCTCAGGAGTTATCAGCAGTAGATGTGTGACCAACCTCCTGGAGATCAGTATTCTAGTGTAGCTAATTATTTTAGGTATTTTCTAAATCTATTCTTTTCAAGTTCATCTCCTCAGTTTTTGTCATATTTGACACAGACTTGAATGAAATACTTTGTCCTCAGTTGTCTGGTTCCAGATGGTGTCTGCAAAGAATTTCATCTCTGTGAGGTGCACACCTATGGTGCCAAATACTGCCTCTTGTGCACCATGTTAACTGATGAAATTATAAAGTTAAAGAAATAATTAAGAATAATACCGCTATTAAAATTAGTTCTTCACATCCAGTTTGATAAGAATCCACTTATAACTAAAAAAAGAGGCCCCTTTATAACTAAAGAAAAAGGCAGACCAGGTTGGTTCCTTTGTATTTTCAACACAAAAGGTTGAGCTGTTTCATCTCAAAGTTAAACTAGAAAGTACAGGAAAGAGCTATATTAATATACACATGAAACTATGGGATAATTCAGTTTCTATTTGAAAATGTTTTTGGACTGAAACTAAAAATGAACCTAACCAAACCTCAAATCTGAATTTTATGAGGAGGTGAAGAACATAAAGGAGGACAAGTCTGAACTGAAGAGCAATAGCATTTGTTCATTTTCCCCAGACATCGTAGTAAACATGATGCTGCTTTCTAAGCTCAGTGTGGTGCAAATGCAAAAGATGTGTTGTGTCACATTTTGATTTTAACTCCGTGAAATACTTTTCAGTTTTTATGAGTTTGCAAACACACTGTTACTTAATAACACATCAAGGCTTAATTTGACTGTTAAAGCAAATTTTCAAAATGCTAATAGAAATAAAGTATACTCTAATTTTCCGCCCTTTTCCTCATCAGCATGAAACAAAATTGAGGTATCTTAACACCATACAGGTTTCTTGAGTTCGCTGTTTTCCATTCTCTAAAAGAATGTTTGACTTCTGTTGTTATCAAAATTTTTTAGAGGCTTAGTGGAACTGGTTGTGATTTATCTTGGGAAGGCAGCAGCAGCAATGCAACCTGCCGGAATGAACCCACATCTAGGCCCAGTATGGATTTCTATAGGCAAGAAGAAAAACTGCTGTGTGAAAACTGTCTGTGAGATAATATATAGAATATCCCAGTGCAGAGCTCTGCAAACCCAGAGAGCTGAGCTTGGTCCACTGTGGAGCAAGAGCAGCCAGTCCATTGCTTAAACCTACAGAGCAGATAATGAATAAAATTATCTTTGTTAAAATTATTGTCTGTTCTAAGTGAAATATTTGTAGACAGTGTTATCTTGTAACAGCTTTCTGTAAATAAAATGAGGCAAAGTTAACTTTTTCCCCATGTGAAAAAATCTCCCAAATTCCCCAGGACTTGTTAGTTGCTGCAAAATGAGCAGCACTGCACAGATAAAATGCCCATCATCTAGAAATCGAAACTGTTTTAAATGAGGATGTGATTTGCATATGGCAGACAAAATTCCACTGTGAATTCCTGCCATGGAGAGGGGGATGAGAAGCTGCTGGCCATACCTCTGAGGGCAGGGTCTGGCCCAGTACCTTTATGAAAGAAATCTGATTTGTATGTTTCTTCTCTCTGCAGAGATCAAAGACAGTTTACTCAGCTAAATAGTGAGGGCTAGTGTAGATTTATGGAACCAATTTAGAGAATTAATAAACCACACCATAAATCTTGTTAAGGTCACACTGTATGTGATTGTGCCTATATGCAGACATGGAAATTTGGTATCCTTCCAAGTGAGAAGACTAGCTTTCTTGAGCTTAGTTACAGTAAGTAATTAAATTCATGCCCCTTCAATAATGGATCATTGAGGAGAGTGTTGTTGGTTGTTTGGGTTTTTTTTTTTTAACAGAGATTTTTAAATTATGTGCCCAAGGCTTCAAAGTACAGAGCACTTCCAACTGCCTTGGACTTTAGAGGGAGCTGAAAATGCTTTGCATCTTGCAGAATCAAGGCCTTCAAGTGGGTCTGAGTCAAAACAACTATGAACTTCGAAAAGACTTTGTCTGAATGCAAATGCTAAATCCTACAGACCTGTTTTTAATACAAACCAATATTTACAGCTTGCATGGTCCTAAAATGTAGTAGCTGGCAAGTATGGTCCCTAGAATAGATTGAAGGAACATGAATAAAAAGAATCATCTCGTTAATAGAAAGGTTTAAAATAGATTGTATAAAAATAGCTTGTTACTTGGGAAATTTTCACATCCTTAAATCTTACAGAGAGACTGAGACTTGATCTTTAGGGGTTTGTTTTGTTTGTTTTAATTCCCCTTAGGTCAAACCCTGCCCTGATAAGTAATCCATTCCCTCTGCTGTACAGATATAAATCTGCTTTTACACAGCTTTTGGCCTACTAATTACCTGTAATTGACCTTTGATGTTTTCTAAATATTCATAGTTTGCCATGCAAAAAAGACACAGTTTCCTCCTCAAATTTCAGTTAAGGTGCATTTATATATTTTTTTATTATTATTTTAATTTGGATGCATGAGGGAAGGTCAGGGATATGACTGCAGGCCCAACCTTTCCTTATCCCTAGGAACATGTGAACCATTTTTAGCCATGTTTAACACAAGGCAAGAGGAATGTTTTGTTTTGTTTTTGCTGCTGTGTGTGTTTCCCCTTGTCCAGCTCCCAGGGAAGCTGATGTGCTATTTCAGGTCTGTGGTGGGACACAGAGGTGTTTAGCATCAAGGTGGAGGTGCAGAGACATGCGGGAGGAGAGGAAAGACTGAGTGTGGAAAGAGGTTCTGATCTGTGGATCAAATTCATCAGAAAATGGGAGTGGGCAAATCTGCTGCTCCAGAACAACCTCTCTGTATTCTTGGTCTGTGTGTCAGCATTGGTGGTGAGGTTACCATAGCTCTGGAAAACCTGTGAAGTTGTTTTTTCATTAATCAGAAAGCAGCAAAGCTAAGAGACTGAACGTACTGCATTAACAGTGGTACTGCATCTCATCCTAGTGACAGGGTTGGCCAAGTTCTTTTAAAATACATGTGTAAAAAAAAATGTAATCCCCTCTATAGCACCATCTCAATTTTTATATCCCGCTTGAGAGAACAGTCTCCCTCCAACAAGTCATTTCTAGCTCCGGCTCTGGTTTGAAATGCTGCTTTGAATATGACATGAAAGAGATATGATAGTGTGTAGGAAGAGGAGGAAATACAGTGGGAGGAGAGAGACAGCAGCGTAGCTGTATTGTCATCTGTCTTCATTATTGTTCCAAAAAAACCCCCTGTGTGTAGTCACCTGCTCTGATGTCATTTAGTTTGATAGACCTAGAGGTCCTGGCCCTGCTGAGTGAGGTTGCAGGGGTAGTTTTTCAGAGGATTTTTCTCCCCTCTTCTCTCAGCCTGGCTGTGTGTGGTGAATTCTGCATGGCCAGTTGCGGTTGCAAGCTCAGACTGTTAGCCACAAGAAAGGGTAAATATCTGAGAAGTCCCTAAAGCCATTTCAGGTGGCTTTCAGGCTCTTGGAAGGATCCCTTCCCCCAGAGTGGCATTGCCTGTGCAGCACAGCAGTCCCTGCTCCCAGAGCTAACCAATGTTTACAGAGTTAGGGGACTAAGATGCTAAAGACATCTAAGACCTGTTGAGGGCATTTCATCTGTCTGCCCAGTTGCATATTAATAGGGTGCACTGTAAACCAAGACTTGCAGCTGAAGGGCAGGCGGCTTAGCTCAATTCTTTCAAACTGCTGTGAATGTAATTACACCTAACAAATCAGCCTTTGAATGATGCCCACCAAAAACGAAGCACACACAGATTTATTGCCTGGTCTGTGTGTGAGAAAGGCAGAGAATGTGATTTGAAAGAGGGAGAATAAAAAATTAAAGGATCCCATAGAGTGCACAATTCTCCCTAGATGTTTAAATTGGAAAAGAGCAGCAAGGTTTTGATTTAATTTTAAAATACATCATCAGGTGTTCTGCCTCTCAGAATGCATCATATCAAATCAGTGGCTGCTGAAGAGGTACACAGCAGGGTGCAGAACCACACACTGCAGAAAATGGGAAACACACGGTGACAGCTCTGTTCCTGTCAGTCATCCAGGCTGGTCCCGTTCGGCAGAGCAGCCCTGACTGCCTACCTTGAAGTGCAGCACTAAACATATGTGCTTGCCTGCTTCTGACAAGGGAATAGCACTTGTATCACTGGCTCCCAAGGATCTGGAGTGATTTATTTTTCCTAAGCATTCCTGATAGGATATTATTATATGTTGGCTTATTTCCAGCAGTTGGGGTGACATCCAGTATTTTAGCATTATATTCAAAATGCACACACGTATCAGAAAACGGACTCTAGCTGAAAAAAAAAACCAACCAACCAAAACCTAAGAAAAAAAAACAAGTGACATGAAAACCTTACACTTTCTGAATGCTATGCACATACTCATCAACCAGGGATAATTAGGCCTGTTGAAGCCAGTGAATACTGAAAACGTACAGAGGGTTTATTTGTTGCACTGAAGGGGTGCAATAACAGGTTTCGTTTCTTTCGCTGTTTGCCTGTCAATCATACTTTTAATTACCTAATTGTTAGATCTGTTAACAGCCAAGACTGGTTGACAACTTTAGGGTAAAGGGCCTAATAATTTTACTGTCAACAGTACTCCAGTTTTTTCAGTACAAGGAAAGAAAACAAATGCAGCCTTCAACACAAACAAATGGAAAAAACAGCTCCAAAAGCAGCATGAAGCAAACGACAGGCAAGCTGTAGCACACTCAAATGATCAAGCTGCTGTAAGTGGATGAGCATTGTGCCTGGAGTTGCCTGCTCTGGGGTTGTTGTTTGCTTTTGCCTAAAGTCTGAATTGAACCATAATTTGTGCTAAGCATATAGAAAGTTTGAAAAATTCAGTTTCAGTTAAAAAGTGAGGTCATTTGTGCAGTGTTTTTTTAATCTGCAAAAAGTTTTGTTGATTGTTTTCATTCCTCCAGATGCTTCTGATGGTAGGAAGGACCAAATCTTGACAGTGCTGCTCAAAGTATGCATGACTGTCAGGACAAAATACTGCACTTGCCTTGACAGTGTCTGTGCTGCACAGCTGACAAATGTCTGGGCCACATTAAAGGGAAACAAGGAACTTCTGAGAAGTCCCCCTGGTGCACACTAAGCTTTCTAGTCCAGAGTGTCATTCAGACAAAAATCTCATTCCAGGAGACAGTATAGCTTTAAAGTAATTTCTTCTTTCTTCTTAAAATAATTTCTTCTTTCATACCTACATATAAGTGGCTAATATATTGGCATACAGCTTCATGATTTGCTACTATTTAGTAAAGGGCATGTGTTATTGCTGCCTTAGGGCATGGCAACACACAGAGGTCAGAATTATGACAGATGCTTCTCTGCAATCAGCTATCTACAAATAATCTGTCAGGCATAGTCTGGCCTAAAGATATCACACTCTATTTTAAAAACAATTCATTTTTGTATTTGCTTTTTATCTCCATCTTCGTTTTTGTGGGATAAAAACAGAGATTGCTACATTACTGGGAGCCAGTATTTCTCTAACTGGACTGGAGCATTTGATGTGGCCAAAGGTTTACTCCTATCTCTGGAGTCACTAGTTCAGTTTTCTCCTTTTGGATCAGTGTTTAGGCTATGGGAGTTTGCGTCATGATGAGGTAATGCTTCTATTTTGTCTTTTATTGATTAGCTTTTTCCCACATTCTTCTGGCAGGGTGCAAAGGTTTGTAAAGCATAGGACACTTTTTCTGGAGCTGTTTAGTTAGCATTACCCTTACTAAACCTAGTTAGTTTTGCTAATTCCATGGCAGTTTCTTAAATGCAGTTAGTATAAAAGCAGCAGTATAAAATACTCTTATGCAAATGCCAAGAGGAATAATGTCAGTTTATTCTAGATTTTAGTTCAGTCATGGTTACAGATTAATGTTATATTATTTGCTGTAATACACAAAGAAAAATCAAAAATAACTTCTGCAAGAGGCAAGCTAGTTGCAGCTTATTTCCTGTCTGGTTTGTAGGGAAGAGGGGCTTAAACCAAAATATTTGCTTCTAGGGAATGTAAAAAATTGCTATTCTAGACATGTTTATCATCAAAGGTTCTGATCCAGAGATTATTAAAGCCCATTATTAAACTTGTATGAATCCAAAGAGGTTTAGATCAAGCTATAACAGGCAACTTCAGCACATTTTTACAGGATCTGGTGGACCGCAAAAAAAAGTATTTCGTAAAACCTTTCCATGCTACTGCTGTTGACATCCCCACTGACAAGTCCAATGTCATAATTTCACTGTTTCCAGCTGGCATTAGATTTTGGAGCAGAATTATGGCTCTATTCCTCAGTGTGTTCACTCGTCCTGTAGCAGAAGTCAACATAACAGAAGCCAACTGAGACAAACTTGAAGTATCCTGGTAGGGTTTGCTGAGATGTACACAAGGAGAGATGACGAATTTTTTTTTCCAGTTTTAAACTTGATGCACAGAGATAAGAAAATTACTGGGAGTTGTGTTAAATGACCCAAAAATTAA
Organism: Geospiza fortis; assembly: GCF_000277835.1. Lineage (NCBI taxonomy): Eukaryota > Metazoa > Chordata > Aves > Passeriformes > Thraupidae > Geospiza > Geospiza fortis. The sequence goes on along the minus strand of NW_005054298.1, from coordinate 10,366,358 downwards.
CAGTATGCTATTGTTTCTCATCTTTGCTGTTTTGCTCTTTTCTTGGTATCTTAAAATATTTTATACAAATTGCTTACAGCTCATATGTCTGCACATTAGCAAAGCAGAAGGTTGCTGTTTTATAACACAACCATGGGTTGAGTGACTGGTACCAGGGTGTCCCTTGAGGGGATATGGGTCTGCTGCTGACTTTTCCATCACAATAAAGCAAACTTCAGCAGGC
>NW_005054298.1:10304483-10366050 GCF_000277835.1 Geospiza fortis | reverse complement strand
TAACAGCAAGATCCAGGTCACAGATATAGATAAGGAAAAACACTCCTCAGGAGAGGGAAAGTAATGGGATTGTGCTGGCTGCTTAAAGCCTGGCTGTTGCCAATATCCCTCTTTCATTCTGTGCAGGGTAAGAGTGCTTGTAAAACTTCACTGCTTGTTTCTTGGTAGATATCTGATGTAAATAAACCTGTCCAAAAGGATACTCCATGCTCTGTGTGTAAATCCAAGGCTTTTCCTTGGTGCCCACTGGGATGTACCCTGTGCTCTTCTGCCTTCAAGTTTGAAAATTGTGGGGGAGGGTCCCTTGCAGCCTGCCTGGGGTGGGAAGTCATGGCTTCTCGCAAGGCTGGCTGCTTCTGGCAGCCAAGACCCTGCTCCTGCTCTGGCTTCTGCATGATCTCTCTCTTAAGCTTTCCTCCAGCCCTATCCTTGCCTCTACCTCTGCTCTGCCAGTGACTCCTACATTTAGGGTCACTTTGGTAATTTTAAGAGCCAGCCAGTCCTTGCCCTCTCTTTTGCAGTGGACTGACTGCCTACCCTGGTGTCCTGAGGTGGCTTTTCTGTTCTTTCTGTGGTTACAGTCACAGGCTAAATGCTTTTTAAATTTTATTTGGGTTTCTTTATGAGTACTTTGAGGTGCATAGTGGTGTGCTCCATTCTTATTCTTCATTTAAATTTTGACATCATGGTGCCTATGTATTTGACAAGTTTATGCCTGTCTCACCTGGATTCTTTTTGCTCTGGTATACTTACTCTTCACTCTCAGTTCATCTAGTTTAGATGTATATTTTCAGCAACTCGGTGGTTTCTGTTCAGAAACACTTGTTGGGTTTGGGCTTCTTTTCTCAGTGGTCAGTCCTTTATGTTGGAATCACCTAAATTATTCATCCCATGAATGATCTTTCCTGTGTTTAATGAGTCTTTCAGATCTCTGTATGTAGACATAGATACCAAGGCTGTGAGCAATACATTTTAAGCAAGAATTTATTTCCTTTGCTTATTCCAGGATCTGAAATGTTATTCTCCATTCTCAGTCACTATTTATCAAATGTATTTTTTATCTATTCACCAAATATTTTAGATAATTGGATGTAATTCTTTTATTGTTTCTGTTTCAAGTTAGTAGGACATCAAAGTATTCACTTTTAAACGAGTTCCTTAATTTTTGTATTTTGAATACCCATGATCTGCTTGGTCATGGACTGAATTCTTCTTTCCATGCTTATACAAGGCTTGGAATTTAGTGCTCCTGTTGTTCCAAGTCCCTTCTTTGTTCTGTGCTCGGAGATGTTTTTATTGTCTTCCTGTCAATTGCGATCTCTTCTTTGCTGTTGCTCTCACTGGACTGAAAGACTTTGTACACTATTTGCCAGCTAATAATATGAGACAATGCCAGGCTTGCCAAATGTGCTTGGCTTCTTACAAAAATAACTGTATGCACAGATTCATGACCTGATTACTAGTTATATCCTCTGTGTACGGTTACTTAACTAACTTCCAGTAAATCCAGGAGCAAGCTGACTCCTCCACACTCCTTCCTCCTGTAGGCTCCGCTCCCTCCCTCTGGGCTGAAAACAACTGCAGCTAAGCCCCCTCATCCCTGGAGGTACCAGGGTATCTGCAGTGCCTCCCTCCCTGGCCCTCCTGTGAGTGCCTGCAGGACAGGCGGGCTCTGTGTGCTCAGCAGGGCATTAAATGCATGGCATCACTGCCCAGCTTTGGGAAAGCCCCAGTGAAAATGGGCTGATCTGGACAGCAGATCCCACAGACACAGCCTCAGACCCACAGGCAGCTCCAAGGCGTGTGACAACAAGGAAGTTTTCTGGGATTTGCCTCAGAAATACTTCACCTGTCTGAGGACTTCACACAGTGTGTTGAGGGCCAAGAGTTCTTGGCTCCAAAGCCAAACCCTGAAGGTAGATAATCAAATTTTCTGTATCCCCATGTAAAGAAACCACCCTACACAATGAAGAATTTTTTTAAAAGTGGAGTTTTTTGACACAGTCCCATCTCCAAAATAATGCATTTTCAAGACTTTGCAGGGGAAGTTATAGAGCAAAGGGCAGATTTGAGTTGGGTCAAGTTTCTTGCAAGCTGTATATGTTGTACAGTGCTGAATTTGGTTTCCTGTGTTGTTTCATACTGTTACTGTTTTGATTTTTATTACCTGCATAGTCCTAACACTCTAAAATCCCAAAGTAGAAGAATCCCACCATGCTGGGGTTTATACAGACAGAGCACAAAAACAGCTCTACCTGCTGAGTTTGCTTTCTAAGAACAAACTAGGAGAAGAACATGGTCTGCCTGAGAAGCCATCATGTAAGACATGTGGTCTGTGACCAGGGGAATTCACCATGCAGAATTTTCATAGATATTTTGACAAGCTTCCAGAGATGTACACATCCTTATCATAACTGTACATAAGTCTAATGAAATCTGGAACTAATAGTACATAAATCTTTCCACTCAAGTCATAAATAAGATGTTCTAGAGCTGAAGTATTGTAATAAAGGCTGTATTCATAGGTTGATTATTCTTTTTTTCCCCTGTCCTCATGGGAGCTGTGTTCAACTCCTCAGCTGATGTACTCCTAATCTCTGTTTGTGCATTCATTACCATAAAGCATACTGCATGTACTTTTAGCATTAAATAGAAATTTAATACCATGCTCTTTTTAGATTCCCATTTCAGGTTGTTTATACAAAAAGGGAAAAAAAAGGTGGTTGATCCTTCAGTTTTTCTTTAAGGAAAATTGACAAGCTGCTTTGAAGACTTGCTTTGAGGCTGAGTTATTAGTTTTGCTGTGGTTTTAAGGAAAAGGTGAAGACAGAAGATGAAATTAGATCAGCAACAGGCTGAAAGTCCTTTCCCAGAGCACCTGGAGAGGTTAAATAAACTGCATATGGCCCACATTGAATTTACACATTGTTAAGACTTCTGGGAGTCAGGGAGAAAAGTAGGTAGACTGCTAACTTGCCATCTTAAGCAAAAAGCAGCTGGGGAACTGATTATTACAGTCTGAGATAGGCATAATATATAATGAGATATTCATCAAGCTTACAAAATACAATTCCTTAATTTGACTGAAATCTCCATGAGTCTAATTAGGGTCCTGCATGCAAGATCCTGAAAGCTACCCATGCAAGGTAATTTTTTGTTTGTTTTATTTACAGTCAGGAATTTAGGTTTGGAGGTGTTTTTTTGGGTGAAGGAGAGGGTTGCGTTTGTTTGGGGTTTTTGCTAAACTCCAAATGCCTGCTCCCTATGGGCTTGCAACAACACCAGAGTTTGCTGATGCCCTGAAATAAATGGCAATCGTGGTATGCTTTCACCCAAGCATTCAGGGTATCAGGGATGGTTCACTGAAGTACCATTGGATGCTATAGGCTGACAATGTGCTTTTGTTTGTAACAAACTCTGAAGCCACAATCCTCGCCCTTCTAGTGTTAATCCAAGATCTTGGCTTGCTTTCAGGCTATAGAATTAACTGGGAAAAGTTGGAACTGCTTGAGATCTCCCAGCTGCCTTGCACAACGGCTTTTCTTCCAGTACACCTCCTGAAGGCAGTCAGAAGCAATTAAATATCTGAGGGATGAAATACTAAGGAATTCTGAAAAACTCGCAGAGATTAATTTAAAAACCACTGTCCTTTAATTGGCAAAATATAGCAGGTGGTAGCATGTGATTTATATGTTTCTCCTGGGAAAAATTAACAAAGTCACATTTTACTTAGATATTTTTGTATGGTTTGAGTAGCTTGGTTCTTTCCATATTGTGCTCTGGGCGTGATTCTTCTAGACTATTTTCCAGAAAATATAGACTCTGTACTGCTAAGACTAGTTGCTGAACCTGCAGAGATTTTACTGTTTTGTTGTCATGCCTTGAGCCCTCCACTGATCCCACTAAACCTCTAGCATCAGCCCAGGGAAAGGCCAAAAAAGCATTAAAACAGATTCTCACACTAAAATCCTGGATCCTCATCTACACAAGGAAGCCTCAACTGTTCAGGCTGATAGATTGCAACTGATGCTTCACAAAATCTCATTGGAGGGTCATTTCTCCATAGGATTGATTGATTCCCAGTGGGTATGGCAAGAACTAGTTGGAGAGAATACCTCTGTTCTGGATTGTATCTTATAAGTCCCACCTTTATAAATAGAGGTACATCTGAAATACGTATTGATCTTTGGTTTATAAATACATGGGATATATGCAGTTCTAAGAATGTCCTAAGTTTGGCCTTTTTCTGCTCTATTGACAGAAAAGGTATTTTTGACTTTTGTAGATGCTTCTGAAACCTATTATGAAGAGTAGGAGTGCAAGGTCTTGGCAAACAAGCTCACAGTTTTGTGCTGTGTGGCCAGGTTAGCCTTTAAGTATGCATGTCTGACAAGAGGTTATGTAAATGAGCATATTTTTGTGTTGAACTCAAGGCAATGGATGGGAGGCAGTAAACAGACATGTGGTAGCTCATGTGATACCTTTGCATCTGAATACTTAGAGGCATTGAGAAGCAGCCCAACATAAAGACGGCTGTGTGAATTGTATGTGGAGAGGAGGAGGCCAGTGAAGGTCATTGAACGTGAATATCTGTTGTGCTTGACACCACATCAACACATAGCCAAGTACAGTGACTGCCCAAAAAGGTTTCACCCTGAAGAGTTAAAGGAGATACATCAGAAATAAACAGTCTGAAACAATGCAGCCAAATGCAAAATCCTACATCTATGGACAGAGAATGTAGGTCACACTTAAAAGGTGGAGATCATTTCTATCAATGCCATGGCATGAAAAGGGGATTGGGATAATGACAGAAACACAAGTAATTCTGGACTCCCAAACAGAGGATGCCTCTTAAAATGGCAAGTATGATTATTGGCTGTGTGAGGAGTAGGAAGATAGGGAGACAACTCCGGGGTTACTGAGCCTCAACTTCACAGAGTGTGTGGAAAAAATAGAAACAGCATTTAGGACAGAGCTACCAGAATGAGTTGAGGACTTGGAAAGATCTTTTGATCAGTGGGAGAAGCGAGAGTGATGTTTTGTTACCAGTGTAACAGAACGACAGATGAGATGCCCACAATTACTATTTGTGGCTTTAACTCTACTAATAGACTTCTTATGGACACAACCCTCTGGATGCCCAATCTGGTGCATTTTATATGGTTACATGGTGTCTGAATCCTTCTTGGACAGTGCTGGAGCAGATTAGGATATGTACTGTTGCATAAGACTTCTTACATCTCATTTTTAAGATTGATAAGAAGATGCCAATACCTGAGCTGTGCAGGGAGGTTATATCTGAATTTAGCTTTGAAGTTTCAACCTTTCTCAACTGTATATGAAAAGAATATTAATCCTGATGGTCTAGTTTCTTACACAAAATCAGTGGTAGCTAGCACTTTGATAGCTTCTCGAAAGAGGTGCTTGAAAAAATAATTCTTGAAAGTCAAAGCTTTCTATTGTGTTTCCAGATAGGAAAATAGATGAAAGCTAAGAAGATATGCCAAGTAATTCCGAAATCAACTTTAAAGCACACGATCATGTCTTGGCAATCTGAAAGCAGTGTGTGGAGAAGAGAAAAGGGTTGGCAGAGGAATGAAGAAAAGAAGTATTCTACAAAAAAAGAAATGGCATGTCTTGGCAGAGAGACAATGTTTGCTAACCTGTTGAAGGGTTCAGTCGTAAAAGAACTGTGTTCATGAGAACTGAAATAGAGCAGAAACCATTTACCACTTGATGTTTTAAAGCAAACTGCCAAATAAAATTCTGAAAGGTTTCACTTTGCAGATCAACTCGACCTTATCATGTGATAACATAGCAGGAAAATCTGTGCTCTCGCTAGGTTCTTTAATAATGCATCTGAGGAGACAAGTCACATTCTGCTCTCAGTGGAGTAAGCCGTAATGTATCTGTTGAATTCATATTTATTTTGGCATAGCTGAGAAAATGAGGTAGTCCAAAAGGTGCAGAAGGAACAAAATCAGTCATTTGGGTTATAAATCACAAATATAGACCAGGAGTTGGATGTTGAGCAGGGCAAGTATTAGTCTATGGTGGGTGTGGTTAAATTTGAAATGGCAGGAGATACTATTAAGCTAGTTTTGCACACCAACATCCTCAGTGTGTGTTTTTTCAGACTCCTCTTTATGTGACTTTCTAGATCATCTTTCATAACAATATTTTGCATGCAATGAGATAAGCTCAAGAGAAAAGTGGAATCATGAGGAAAACCACCTGAAACACCTGAAAGAACGTATGAGGAAGGTGAGCCTCCAGTAGTCTGGAGAAGACCCTGCTTTGTGGGTGACTGGTTGTGGCTATCTTGTGCAGACAGTCCCTGGCACCATAGTCAGGCAGTGCTCCTTCTCTTTTGCAGCACCATCAGAAGTGCCAAAACACATAACCAACCATCTCTGATACGTTATTAAAAATTGTTATTTAGACTGAGGTTTTACTAATCAAGCAGGGAGCAGCTGAACTTTACTCACCCAGACAGAAGCCCTCTAACCCCTATCCAGCGCCAGATAACCCAGCTCTTTGCTCACCAAGTGGATGCACAGGCAGCCACTGAAGCTGTGTTTGGATACACAGGGGTTTTGACCAGCTTGAAAGATGCCTGTGTTTATACCCAGCAATTAACTTTGCTGTTATCTGTCTGCAGCGTGACGGCTCGGCTGTGTGTGCTGCACGGGAGGGCTCTGCCGTGAGCACAGCTGAGGACGTCAGCACCAGCTATACAGCCAGGCTGTCTCATATGGATTGGGCTTGCTATGCAAGGTGTTTCTGCAGTGACTCACATTTTCTGAGTAGCAACTCTTGTTACACAAAGATAGGAGAAGGGTTAACGCAAGCCCTTTTCAGTCCCCCTTCTCTTCCCCCTTGCCAAACACACGCTCTCAGCAAAATCTCTAAATCATGCTCTCTTACCGGCGCTCCAAGACTGTGAGCTACACATAGGACCTCTGTAGCTGCACAGTGCCACACTATTCTGAACGAGATGCTGAAGGCACTTGAGTTTCTTTACTCTCTCCCCTCCCCTCCGCCCCAGATTTAACCTAGTTTTTATGGCATGAACAGCCCCAAAGAAAGTCGGAGAGAAAAGAGATGAAGGCCAGAGAGCAGAGGAGGACCAATGAAAGAAGCAGTAACCATTCTGTCATTCCTTTGGAGAGCAACACTAGACACCTTTAAATGCAGAGAGTGTCCTCTGCCTTTTTGCCAAAGCCCTTTTATCTGTGTGAATAAAAAGGGAGGCAGGTCAGCCTAGTTTCTGTTGCCAAATAAAAGCATGAATAAATTAGGCTATTCTTAGTAGGCAAGTGAAAGGGAGGGGGGGGGAAAGTCAGTATCTATTTCTAAAGCAATTTCATATTCTGCCCCAACTGTTTGCACATGATAGAAAGGGGCTGGAGCTGCCTACTATTATGATTAGTACTATTGTTATCGCTGAAGGGCCTCATTGTTCTAGAAGATGTTAGGTTTGCACGATTCACAATCCGTCTCTATTCATCCAGGAAAGGTTAGGAGAGAGGATCTGATATTCTGCAAAGGGTTTTTTTCCCCCTCCCTCCCCTTCTCCTTTACTGGCTTAAGGCAGAAAGCAGGCAGAAGGTCTCCTATTAACTAGAATTAGGAAACAGGGATCTAGGTGCCTGGGAACAGCCGCTCCATAGCTCTAATCCCAGTGAGGACCTTAATTGTATCTGGTTTAACAGTTATTCATGCTATTTTACTGCAGGCAGGCACGGTGATTAGGGACATTGGTTGGAAAAATCTGTTCATTAGCCTAATAAAGGCTGCCTAAGCCTGCTTGTTCAGCCACTAATAATCCAACTATTAGTGCCATGCTAGATGCCTTGGTATTAATATGTGTAGTTTACTAATGTCACAACAGCAATATGGGTCAGTTTAGTGGCTCCTTGGTTTCACAGTCAGGCACCCTGTGCCGGTGCAGGAAAGAGAAAATGAATGAGTGGATGAGTAACAAAAGAGATCACACCATATAGTGAAACCCCAAAATGTTCTTTCCTACAACTCAGAGGCAGCCCAGGAGCCTTAGGAACAAGGTTGTTTGAGGACAAGAAAATCAGCCCTTTCCAGTGATGGATGTTCTTGAAAAGCAGTTTATTTTTTCATAGGTGCTTCACTCGTTTTCTTCACAGAAGTGCTTTGGCTGTCTATCAAATATTAACAGAGAGTGATTGTTGGGGAGTGGGGCGTTCGCCGTCCTCCCAGCACCGCCAGGGCAGAGGCAGTCACACCTCCCTGTGTGTGCTGACACCAACACCCAGCCTGGCCATGGCCAGTGTGTCTTTGAAGGAGGAGAAAAGGAGGTGTAATTGTATTTTTCTCTGCTTCCTTGATTTCCCTCAGATGACCTAAACTTTTCCTTTCCTGATAGAAGGAGGTAAAAATACTGCTCACACTTTAGGGATTCATCCGCCCTAAGCATAATCCTTGTGTTGCTAATTAGAGTGTCAGTGGCTCCTTTGGTAATAAAACCCTATCATTCATCTTTCTCTTTTATTTATGGGAATCATTTGTTTTATTTTTCCACTGGAAGTTGAAAATTATCTGAATGTAATATTATAAGTGAATTGGTGCTAGGGATCTTTCTATAGAAGTTATTTCCAAAGATTTTAATGAGAGATTAGAACATTAAGAGCTGGATTATTGCTTTTTCCTTCTATAGCTGATCTTTCACCTGCATGTTTTCAATAGCTCTTCCTGTGAGACATTCTATGTCCAGGTTTGTCTTGACTTTGAACCAAACTAGACTCCTAACCACAAAGCATATGAAATTAAGTATAAACACACACAGTGTATGTCTGTTAACAGCACTGACATCTGTGGTGAAATGAGAAAAAATAAAACCAACAGACAGGTAGGTGACCTGTCACTACTTACAGCTACCCACCTAAATTCAAGGATATACATTCTACTACCCCTGATAAATACCCCTTAAAACACAAATGGCAAAATGTCCCATCCTTATGGAGAAAAAACAGACTTCTTCATCTTCACTGAGTCTCACCTGCTTTCTTTTGAATCCAGAAAAATACTAACCCAAAGCGTCCCACAAAGTCCAAGAGCCAAAATGTGTCCTTGCTGAATACTGAGTTGCCTATGTGAAAATTATATTACATGACTATAAAAGAAGTTATTTATTATTGCTCAGTACCTTTGGGATAGGTAGATATCTTAACGCACAGTTTTTCAGTTAATGGCTTTATTTTCTCTTCTAGGTGTGTATTTTAATTGCAATTGCTAAATGCTCATTTATAAAAGGTATTATTTTAATCCATTTGATTGGTGTCTCATGGGTTTCATGTCAATGGTATCTATTATTTTTTGATAATACTGCATTTCAATGGTTTGTTTAGTGACCTGAAGACAGAATATACCAGGTGGGCACGTTCACTGCTGCCTCCATATGCAAATGTCTACATCTGGGATGCTGGTGGTACACTAAGTTGTGCTGCACCTTTCATGAATTTCAGTAAAGTGAAAAAGTGTATTTTTCATGCTACCATGATCATCAGCTTCCTGTGCTCCAAAACTCTGCTTCCAGAACTACTAATGCAGAAGCCATGTAGATTCAGGCAGCAGTGAGGGATGTGCTTCTCCTTGCCTGCAATATGTTCGCTTGGAAAACAGGTGAAAAATAATCACCACTGAAAAATAATAGTGAGAGGCCTTGTGACTGATGTTTTCTAATGTTTCAGGTTGGAATTATGTTTTACTCCAAAAGCTGGAGTATTTCTAGGACTACAATGAGAAACATCCCATGTTCTCATATTTCAGACACGATAGATTGTATCTTTTTAAGTAATTGTAATAGTTTGGAAAATACTATTAAAATCAATTCCTCCTCCCTACAGAATTAATCACAGGTGCTTGTTTAATACATGGAAATCTTCAGGACTAGAAATAGATGTCTTTGTGTGATTTCTGCTGTGTCTCCCTGCCTGATGAGAATAGCTTAATGTTGTAATACATTATAAGATTTTTTCCTATATATAACTTTGTTAGAAGTAATCAGATTGATTTCATATGACTGAAGAGAAAGGCTGTTGAAGGGATTGTAACTGAGCATGAGATACCTTTAAAAGGTCCTGTATATTGGCTGCTACCACATTGCATTATAATAATTTTATTATTACCATATTTTCTTTTGCTTTTTGACATTCAGCTCTATAACTCTGCCAGCCTTACTTTTGATTTTATTTTACTTTTAAATCAACAATGATGGACATAGAAATATGTTATAAATATTAAACTTTTGTGGGAGTCTAGCAATAAGACTGATCACAGCTTTAAATAATATTAACAAGAACTGTTGCTACAGATGCTGCTGTGTTGGAGTAGTTCTGTAATAAGGGCAGAAGAGGCAACTCTCTTGTACTCTGTTCCCAACACTGATGATGCTTTGTGAAACGTTTAGCGAGAAAAATGAACTTTACATGACTAGTCTTCCAAATCTGTAAAATTATTATAATTGCACTTCCAGTCTCCAGAAGATCTCATAAGATGAAAATATCTTGGGACTTCTGAATGAAAAGCTCAGGAAAAAAACCCTTTTTTTTACTGGCTGCTTGCCTTAAAAAAACGGGATCTTTATTTCAGGAACTAATTGCTTTGCTTACTGCTTTGTTTATTTTGGAGGTTCTATCTGAGATATAGGGGTGCAACTGCTTTTTAGCGAAGTGAAAAGAAAGAACTGCTCTGATAATGCATTCAGGGCAATTAAAGTGAATAACTTTTTCTGCTGGGGTGTTGATAGACTTTGCAATAAAAACTGTATACTCTTCAATGATTTTAAGGGGTCAGTGAAATGATTTTGCCATTGCACATTGAAATCTAGCAGTGCATTATCCCTTCTCACTATACCTTATTTTATTTCAAGCCTGCATCTAGAGGGATGAAGGATGAGAGTGTAGTAGCCTGAATGCAAAAAATTGCCGAAATTTTGGAGTAGATGTCTTGGTTATGTAGATTAGATCTCTGTATGGACTGTGACAGTGCAAGAGGATGACTCTTATGTCACTCTAATTTTTCAGGATAAAACCTCAACACTGACTGGCAAAGCTGAGGTACTCATAGTCTTTATATTATAAATACTGAAATTGTGGTATTCAAATGTCAAAGAAAGGAAATCAAGTGCAGGACTAGTTGTCAATTGAGAATTGGAAAATCTAAAAAGTTAAGCAATCATCTTTCAATTGTATTGCATGCATGAACATCAGCTGTTACTTCATTAGATGGAATTAATTTTGTTTCACTACTAATAGATGCTTTCAGCAGAAGCTCAATGGAAACTTCTAATTCATGTTACCAATAGTTCTGACAAGATAATTCAGTCTAGACTTTGGTGCAGTTTTAATTGGATTCCATGGATTTTAGATAAGCCTATGGCTGGAAGCCTAATTCTAAGAACCCTTAAGGAGCAGGAAATGGTAACTTTTATTTCAACACCTGCTAAAGAATGGCCATAGAAATGTCTGAAATTCCACAGGTATCTGGCTGGAAAAAAACCAAAGAAATCCAGCTGTGGCCTCATTTTGTGTTGTTTCTGAATATTTGGCAGTCCACATGAGGATTTTCTGAGACATCTCTTGTCCACCTCATTGCTTGCTTTGCCTTAGTGCTGACTTCAAATTCATGTCTTGAGATGAAAACAGAGATCAAAGACATTGGTGGTAACTTACTCTGTGATCTTATTCAGCCTCTAGTAAACCCCCTCCAGGGATGGAATGGCACTTATTCTACCTGCTGGTGGCAGGTTGACTGCTATTTCTTAGCCACTTTCACCGTAGATGAAATCTTCTAGGTTTTCCACACACTACCAGTACTTATCTCCTCTAATATGTAAGAGCACAGTTATCCAGAGTGGGGAATGTATTTTGCAGCAGATGAGCAGTGAGTTACTGTGAGGGACTCTGCTATCTGATGGCAAGAATGCTGGATGAGGATCCATGAGATTTGTCATCTATTCCCTGCTCTGCCTTGTGCCTGTTGAATGACCTTCAGCAAGTCACAGTCTCTCTTTTGTCTCAGCTATCGTTTTACCTGCTAAGATGTGATAATGAAACACTCTTTTTTTATGAACTGCTAGGTGCTGATGAATAGCACTGATGAAAAGTACTGTACAAAAGCTAAGTGGTATTGAATATGTGATTGCACTTGGCTTCATTGAATTATGAATGATAACACAGACACTGACCAGCAGGAAGTTTTAATGGTTCAGTAGATATTATACAATTACCAAATTTTCTGTTTGTCTACCTTTAAGAATTTTAAAAATAATGCTTCATAGATTACACTGATTTTGCTTTCTGCTGTAATCTCACAGAGAAGCTAAAATCTCAGGATCTGTTGGCATTTATTTTGTTTCCTGACCTTGGGAGGGAATGGAGCTCAAGATGCCTATTTGTATTAGCTAATTTAAGATTAGTTATACATAGTAGGCTGAAGAGTCTGGAAGACTTGTATTCAGTGCAATTTATTGTGCTTGTTCAAACATAAGACATAGAGTTTCCTCCAGCTGTGACCCATCTGCTGTCCTGAGTTAGTGGGAGCCCAGTGCTGTACCTACAAACTGCAGGAAGCAGAGGTGGCTGAGATGCTGTGTGGAACACCCTTGCTCAGGAATGGTAGGCAGATTGAATACACCCTTCTGCTTCTGTGTGGTCATGCTTGCTACTAGGCACAAGTAACAGGGAGGTGGCTTATATGATTTGCCAGAGATCTGTGCTGAAATACATGTAGCTAAGATTTAGAGGAATATTTTAAGTCTCTTAGCAGAACAAGAAGCCCAAGAAAACAGGCCAAGGATCCATCATGCCACTAAACAAAAAGTTTGCTACTAACCTCAAAGGGGTTTTGTTTTTAAAAGGCTTTGTCCTGATGCAGTGCTTTTCTGGCTTCTAACTTAATTTCATCCTGAGGTTCTCAGCTGGGGTTACATTGAGGCTCTTTTTCCTCCTCCTAGCACTTTCTGAAGGATTGGTAAACTCAGCCCTAAAATACCAACTACCTGTTAGTGTTTGTCAATACTAACATATATCTTTTCAGTAGTAAAGAACTTGGTTATTTCATTTGTGGGATTTTTTCAGAAATGCAGCAAACACAAAGCTTCATGTGTACTTCTTTGGTGTAAAAATTGCAGTGTTATTTTTACTTGCTGAATTATGATGTTAATATCACCATTCAATTTTGTTAAAAAACAGTGTTTATAGGTCTGTATTTCTTTGGAGTTGATACCTTGAACTCTCAGATCCTACCTCATGACTGGGCGGTCAGCAGCATAACTTAAATGGATAGCTTTTGGACAGGATACATGGACAAATGATCAGAGTATCCCCCAAAAAAGTCCAATAGCTTTGAAAGTCATAAACGTGACTAAAAAAAAGATATATTCAAAAGCTTGAGGCAAAAGGAAGTGACCAGAGTCCATCTGTTCTCAGTGGCACATAAACATCTATCACTCACATGTTTTACTATCAACTTTCCATCTTAGAAATTGAGGCTGTCCTAGGGGATCTGTATTTTAGTGTTTCTGTCATAGAAAAGATGAACTTGCTTCCATAGTTATGCAGTGTGCTGCAAGAACTGAAGAGAGACATTTGATATAATAAAAATAGCCAACCAATAAAATATGAGGCTCTGTTAATGTTGGCTCAACCATCAGAAACATAAATCGTGCTCCTCTGTCTGTATGCTTGAAAGGTGAGGTTTAAAGATCCTTCCTACCTATGGCTAAATGATGAAAATTACCAGGATAAAGGACTGTCTCATTTCCTGTCCCTCAGGTTTGGAGAATCTTTCCAACACATAAGGAATTTTTATACCAATACCACTGTTTCAAGTTTTGTCCCTATTATGAAAAAAAAACAAGCACCCACCCCCCCAATTTATTCTGCAAAGCCTAAAGGCATGAAATTTGTTCCGTAAGTTTATGGCTCATCAATGTGCAAAGATAAAACTGTCTCCCCTAAAAAGTCTAGCCTTAGGAGAGGGAATTCAGAAAATGACTGACAGCTGAACAGCTAATTCCCTTGGCCTTCTCTCAGCTTTTGTCGTTAGAGTTTAATTTCCTATTTTTGGAAATATTCATTCAGAAGCTGCACTCCTTTACTTCTTTACTTCTCCATAAAAATTCTTATTTGCTTTGCTAAGCCAGCCAGTGAACTTCACAACAAGTAAGATTACAAAATCCAAAAAGTAGAGAGTGACTCATCCTCAGCTGAGTTATAGACTTGAAGCCATTGCTAAATGGTATTTTTTTAACCATTAGTGTCCAAGCTTGGGATGCCACTTAACACTGAAAGTGTTCCTTTAAACACAAAAAAGAGATAAAGATCCCTTTTCCCAAGGGTTGGTAAACTAATACACTGATTAAGTATGATCTTGAGAATTACTGGCAGTAAGGATACTTTTAAGGAAGAGTGATTTTTAATGTCACTTCTCATTTTGCTGCATGATTTTCTACAGGCCTATCTCACGTCCTATTTGGTGATGTTATGTACAAATTTTAAGTAATATACATTCTGCTTTCTGCTGTTTAGATTTGTGAATATGTTTAGAGCCTGTACTAATTTTGTGGAAAGGACAAAAAGAAGAGCTATTTGGATTGTTTGAAATCCTTCAGCTTGCACGTAATTTCTATTACATGAGCTATGGCTTCCAGAGAGACTCTCCCAGACAAAAATGTAGTATATGCATAAAAAAATATTTATATCTACATGTATCTATATTATACCAGATAACTTTTGTGTTTATTAGCATTCCATTTAGGTCTTTGCTGTAATAAATTTACAGGCACACATGACTTTTTAAGGGTCTCATAGATGTGCCTGTGTTACAGCACTGTGGGCACTGGTGTTCACTGTCTCCATCTCAAGAGCAAAGCATGGGGCTGCTCCTGCAGTTCTCACTCTGCAAACCTCTCACCTTGATGCCAGAGCATTTCTGTGACATTGAATATGCGGATTCACACCAGGAAAGTCGTATTTGCCTGTAGGTCACCTTCCTTCTGGTCCTTTTCCAAGGGTGGGGTGGGGGGACCTGGAGCCAAATTAAGTCGAGCATTAGCCAGCACGCAGACTAATTTTCTGTTCTGACATTGAGAAGTTCTATTTCTTTAGCCTCTTACTTCAAGCTGGGAACATTTTATGAAATAGTCATATTTTTCTCTAGAACCTCTTTTGTTTACTTTTCACTCCAAACTGGTGTTATAAGGAGCTGAACTTACATTCAGCACAATTTCCCTATCTCAACAGAAGAGATGCCCTTGGAGCAGAGTGCAGCAAAGAAAATCTTTTCACTTTATTATTTAACAAAGCAAGGCTGATGTCTTGATTAAAATATCCCTGTAATAATAATTAATTTCTTTCATAACTTTTCCCCCAAGGCCTGGCTGGTTTTCTGTTCCTGTTTCACCCAATGTCTTACTTGTAGGTATGGGCATGATGCTTCTCGTGGTGCAGCTGCAGTGCAGATGACATGACTGCTCTTACAGTCCTGTTACCATGAGGCAGCTGCCAGTTCCAATTAACCTCTGAGAGATAAGGACTCAAATTAGCACAAGCTGACAGATACCTGGTAACAGGAGGAGGATGATGATTTGGGTTTATATGTTATTAGGTTATGACCCAGCATGTATTACTGAATGATATGGCTCACAGAGGCCGTGTGTGATCACACAGCCTCAGGAGGTACCTGTGCAGGGTTCACCATGGTGTGGCATGAGAACAAGGGTGACCAGGGCCTCCACTGGTCCTCCACCTCCATTGGAGTAGCCAGGAAGGGCTTGAAGGCTCTGTGTGTGCAGGAACAGGTTATGCCAAGTGGTCTTTGGAAGAAGGACAGTGCTGTCATCATCTGGGTGGTGGTTAGATGTTGCTGTGAGTCTCCAGTCAGTTGGAAACTTCTTGGAACTGGTTATAGCCTTCTGTATTGGTCTGTTGTTCTTAAAAGTATCACTTCCTCTCTCAAGAACTGTATTATTAGAGAAAAATTTAATTTCCTGGCAAAGGGTAGAAATGCAAATATTCACAGTGGTCAGTCCCAGGTATTTCCACATGGGAGAGTGGACATGTTTCTTTCACAAAGATTAATGAAACAGACAGAGTCAATGCTATTTAAGATTTGGTTTCAGTAAACAAAGAATCTTTCTTTCAAAAATAATACTATCATAAGAAACTGTTACTGGATTAGGAAATGCTGATTTGATCCAGTTAAAATCAGCTAAAAGTGAAAAAGACAAATAGTTCTGTCACTGAAATTAACATCTACTTGAAAACAAACTTTGTTGAATTTAGAGATATACTAATAAAATTCAAAGACCAGAAGAATACAGGGTACAGGCAAAAACTATTTGTCAGTGATGTAAAGTCTATCTGAAACTTCTGTTGCCAGAAGAGGAAAAAGAATAGGCAAGGGCTCCACCTCCAACCAGAAATGTAATAGGAAAACAAACAAACAAACAAAACAACAACCTAGAAAGCCTGAGATAATTTTATTCAAAGAAATCTGTTTTGTAGTTCAGAAGGTTTAGAAATAAATTGAGAGTTTCTAGTAATCAGCTGAGTTTGACATGCAAAAGAAAGTACAACAGCAAGAAGATTTTTTTCAGGCACAGAAACAAGAAGACAAAGGAAAGAAGAGAAGCTTAGGGAAGAAGTTCAAGAAGCTGGGCATCCTCCCCCAGTCAGCCATAGACCTCCCATCCCTCACGTGCACCACATCACAATTCTCCTGACACTGCTGGTACCAAAATGTTTCAACACAGAATGAGGAGAGAAAAGAAGCCTGAATTATAAGGTTACCAAACTGGACTTTCTCATCATCCCCCCATCCTTAAATTTCATTCTCTAAATGTATTGTTAGTACATACTTGGTAAAGGAATAATTGAAGCTAAAGGAAAATACTGTCTGGGAGTGAACAAGTGAAAAAGTGGATGTAGACAAATGTAGGCTGAAAATAAGAAGGTCACTGCAACAGCAGTGACAGTCTTACAGCCTTTCTCCCTGTGTTTGTATTAAAGCCTGACTAACTTGAGCTGGAAATGCCGTTTTTAAAGTGGATTACACGGTGTGGCTGTTAACCACAGCAAGGCACAGACTCGTGACCCAGACTGCTCCTTCCCCAGTTGTGCAGCAGAGCCTTATCTGGCAGTAAAAGTGCAAGCCCCTAATATTGATTTTTGACTAACTGATAATCAGAATGAAACTGGAAAATGAGCTGATTGATATCTGACCTGCACCCAAATATCCCACTAAAGTGAGCTAAGCTTCTTAAAGTTGACATTGATATTATAGGAGGATGTTTGTTTCTTGCAGCAGTTGCCTGTGCAGAATATGAAGAGGAAACGAGTTTTGAGGTGCTCTGTCACCAGTTCTAGCTTGTTTCACCTTCCAGCAAGTCTGAGGCCTTCTGCATCCAAATTATGTATTCCTTACTCAGTTTTCTCTTTGCTTTAAAAACCCATGATATCCATTATCATATTGAAGAGCTGGACTTGCCATTTTGTCTTTATACTTTTGGCTATTTAGGAAAAAATATAGCAAACCTCTACCTGAAAGCAAAGGATTTAAAGAGTTTTTCAGTACAAGCTCTGGATCACCAAAATGACAGATAATAAGTGTTATTATTTCCTTACATCTTTTGAATTTTTTTCTCCGCTGTCAGTTGTTTTCTTCTTTAAAAAAAAAAAAAAAAAGCCCAAACAAACCAAGCAGTCCCAGCTTGAGTCATATGTGCTCGTTCCAGCAGGAGACAGAATTATGACATTGCATATCCAGCTTTTGGACAAGGCCTCTGCTTTTGAGACATTCCTTCTATGTACTCTGTAATGCTACCATGCTAATAGCTAGATAAACTACAAAATCCTTATGGAAATCTGCCATCTCTACTGCAAAATGTTATCTTTTCCAATTTTCAGGGATAAGCAGTTATGTGTCTTGTTCACTAGACTTTTTTTAAATCATGGTTTTGGAGCACAAAGCTATCTACTGAAATAAGACAGTAACGTAACCCTCAGGGAGATCTATTTCCTTACTCTGTAGAGGTTCTGTGTAACGGCACCCTTAATTCAGGTGGGACCACTTTGTGTTTCACCAAACAGAATTTACTTTGTACACATCAGAAAGTGACACTGTTTAGATAGAAAATAGTTATTGAATAACAGTCCTTAAACGTTCTAGTGTCCAGTCCATAGCAGTTTTGGTTGATCTTGATATGAGGTTTTCTTTCTATAAGAATTCAAAATTTTTCCATTTTAAAGCCATGTGTTATGCTCCTATAGTTTTACAACATTTTATATGAAGGAAATAATAATCTTTGCCTGGAGATAGTTTGTTGATAGGACCTCAGAAAATGAGATCTTCAGGTCTGCCAAAAAGCATTGTTGGAATTAAAGCAATGTAAAAATGGGAATTGATTAATTCTGTAGTTTAGTTATGTTCAGATGGTTACTATAGACACAAAGAAATTGAGTGCACAGGCCCGGATTTAATTTTTATAAAACCAAACCCTAATTCAACAAAGCACAAACCCAGTGTAATATTTCAGTCCTCAATGCTTTACTTCTAACCCCTGTTTCCTCCTGTAGTCTCTGATTATCTCTTCTGGGCCAAAACTGAAGGTCTGGTTATTTTCTCATCCTCCTTGATCAGTCTTGATATCAATAGGTACTCATTCCTTTCTTTTTTCTGCTTTTAAGGTTCATTCCACTTATGAATCTGTTCACCTGATGAGTCTATGTGCAATATCTTACTAGCCATACTTGCCAGAGACCTAGGATCAGCTGCACAATAGCATAAATGCGTGGAGACCAGAGGGAAATGGTGTTTAATTGACCACAGTCAATCAGATCTGAATAGTTACCTGGGATGTGTTCAAGTTGTACAAAAAGTTCCTGAAGTTCCAGAGGGATGAGAAGTTTCTATTAAAAAATCAGATAAGGACAGAGGAAACTGATTGTCTAAATACAGCAAAGGAAATTGATTAATAACTCAGCTTGGAAGTAATTGATTTTATAATTCTCATTTTACTGGCAGTTCAAATGACCTAGTGAAGTTAGAACAACCACAGCCCCTCAGTTAAACTTAAGGCTAACTTTAGTTACAGGAATCTGCTTTTAATCATGATCAACTTGTTAGTCATCATCA
This sequence comes from Geospiza fortis, assembly GCF_000277835.1. NCBI lineage: Eukaryota > Metazoa > Chordata > Aves > Passeriformes > Thraupidae > Geospiza > Geospiza fortis. The sequence continues at coordinate 10,346,874 of NW_005054298.1, read as the reverse complement.
TACAGTGCAGACCAATTTCCAGTTCTGGAAGATCGCTGTAGTCAGTTCATAAATACCTGCATTTGTCAGAGAAACTGAATATCAGATAATATCTGAAGTGGTGAAGACTAAAAATTAACATCTTCATCACTTCTGACAGCATCTGGCATTTAGTAACAGCTACTAATACTTGTAAAATGTAGGGACTATCAGCAGCAAAAAATGCTCTAAGTGCATGTAACTTTAGTGCTGTGTTTTGTACTGAAACACAGCTTCAGCTCCAAGCACGACTACTGCTAACCATCTTGTGTATCATTAGAAACTTTTAAAAAGTGTTGAAACAGATAATTTACACATGAATGGTTGTTGCAAAGGAATTAATATTTTTTAATGGACAGCATTAGAATTTTTCAATTATATGTAATTTGTTAGGCATTAGAAATTACTGATTTTGTCCAGTTTTGATGAAATGAAGTAAGTCAGCTCCTGTTCCATGCCTAATGTTTCCTTTATGTATCATTTAGAAAGTGCTGAATGTTTTTGGTGGGGACCCTTTCCATACCCAGTGGACAGGAGTTTTCAAACAGCTGATGGCTATCTTGCACAGAGATCGATTGAGCTAATTATTTTTTAAATGTGCCTTTGTACATATTTTTTCATAAGTATTTCTCTTCCCATTAGGCCATATGCACATGTTGTATGTCTTGTTTTCTAAGTCATCCTTATCTCAGCTACTCTGTTCTCCTTGCCTGTTTGGCTTCCTCTGACTGTTGTCCTGGGACACTGCAAATCAAAGATGTTTTCCCTTGTGTCTGATATTCCAGTTTCCACAGCTTCCAGTAAAGGAGGATCAGGTTTGATGGCAGTATTGTGTAATCTACTGCATGCCAGGAATATCTTACATACAGTTCTTTAGAAGGACGATCTGGTAATGTATGTCACCACACTGCTTTTTAAAGATGATTAATGGTGTTTTAAATGATTCCTCAGGTGAGCTGTAGATCTTCATTATCTTCTCCGAGGACATTGCATTAGATTTATTTGGAGAAAATGAAATTAGGGTCATGAACCTTTCTTGAAAAACTAATTTATATCTTCTGAATTATTGAGAAGCACTATACTCTAATGATGTGATATGGTTGTTGATATTATAAAGACAACCGTCAATAACATCCAGAAGATAACTGTTATTTCTTATTTAACAACTTGGGAAGTTGCTGCTGTCTTTAAAGCTATTTTTAATAGCTGCCATTCCTACTTCAGTTTCATCTGGATACACTCAAATTTTATCTGACTACCCAATAATTAGCTGCTGTCAATCCAATCAGTGCTAGATTGGCTAAGCTATTTTTTTCTAAAATGTAAAAGTTGTCACAACACTGCTTGACAATATTATGTCATGATGACGTTATGTGCTTTGCCACCTCACCCACTGCATAATGGTTAATTTGAGCAATATTAAATGAATGATAGGATTTAGGATTTTGATGAGCCAGAATTTGCCTGAAGAAGTATTGCCACATAGAATATTTGTATATAGTGTATTTGGATGGAGAACATCACAAGGAAAGAATTCTGTCATTTGCTATCGATACATTAAAGCCTTCCAAGTAAAACACAACATCTAGATCTGAAAATAGAGGCTCTGGCCTATTTTGTGAGCTCCTAATTAGCTGATTGGGAGTTTATGCAGTGAGGAATCTTAGTGCTTGGGTTTTTGATGCTCTATCACTATGTGTGGCCGTATATTTAATTCTGTCAGGGGTGTATGGAAAACTTTGCACAGCAGATGCTTTGTACCTCCATGATGTTTGGGAAGTGGGTGGTTTGCATGGAAGTACAATTCTTTCTTTAAAATTTTCTGCTGATCTTCAGTTTCTCCATGGTTTCCTGTTCTACAACTATTTAAACACCTCCAAAAAACTGTGCTAGCTTTAAGGGGTCTTTAGTGGTCTTAAACATCCTCTGTGTTGCAAAGAGGTTTTGCTATTTGAACTGCAATCTTTTTAATACCTAATAAATATGTTTTAATATATAACTGAGATTAAAGAGGGCTTTAGCTGTGGACTGCTGATTAGCTGACATGTTCTAGAATTTCTGTGCATCACCACTCAACAGTACAGCTCCAAGCACAAGGCAGCTGCTTGAAAAGAGTGGGTGTTTTGTAAAGCTCCAGTGATCCTACTCAAACTCAATGGCCTGGTCTCTGGTGATCCACATGCACCCATGGAAGTCACTGGTGGACCCAGATTTAACCATGTTGCCTTCTCAGGCCTGGAACTCGAGCCTGTCACACACAGGCAGTGCACAGAACATCTTTCCTTTAGAGGCTGGCAGCTCAGGCTGTGTTCCATAAAGGGACTGTCAGCCCCACAAATGGGCGTCATCGCACCAGCCTTTGGGCAAGGAGCTCCATTGTGTGAGCACAATGTCTGCTTGAGGTAAAATGTTCTCAGCACAGCGGCTGTCAGAAGAATAACTGTTATCTCCCAGATTCTGGCAAGCACTTAAAGGTCAGAGTTTAGGTTTTCAGGTCCACAATGGTATCTTGCTAAGCGCAGAGTGTCCATAGCACGTGTAATGCTTTCAGCCAGCTCTCCACGAAGATGGCTTAATGCCCTTCACACATGTAGGATAAATCTACAGCCTCACTCCTGCATGAGAGCTTTCAAGGCTTCTTCAGGGTATGATTCAGGCCCCCTTCCTTTACCAGGGCACATATCTTCTATGCAATACCCTACTAAAACAGCTGGAGCAGTGGAAGTTGTCATGGACTGTGAGCATGTTGGGGCCAGTTAGTATCAGTTCCTTTTGTTTGTGTATTTGTTTGGCTATCAAGTCCTCCAAAATATTAATATGAACTAATCCTTTCATGTTAGACATTTCTTTTAAAACCAAATACAGTCTGTTACCCCAGATTACATCATTTGCTAATTAAGAAAGCTAGATGGAGTAGTGCAAGGGTATGTATTTTCACCTGAAGTATTTCCAACAGCCCTTACAAAGGGAATTACTGTGGTGAGTCACAGTACAGTGAAAAAGGCATTTTGTGTATCTCTGAAGAATAATTGTGGTACAACAACTGCTGAGCAACTCCTCTGTATGTTGCTGGAGATGTCATTGCCTGTGATTTAAAGCTCGAGACGAACTGTGCAGCCTTTGGCTAAGCAGCTTGGAAGCAATGGTTAAAATACCCTTCAACTGCACTATCACTTTCCTTTTTAAAAGTTAAAACAGGTCAGCAAAGGTGACAGAAAGTTCTTTTTTCTGCTTGCCTTCATTAAGCTTTTGTTTAAAAAAGAAGGGGGAAGGGACTGAAGCATACAGAAATTGCCTCAATAACCCTGCAGCAAACTGCCAGAAAGTTTTCCAAGGCTCTCATGCAATTGAACCTGGTGAAAGGAACCTACTCCCCTAGTCCTGCCCACAGCCCTCTTTAATAAAGTTGCTGGAGGTTAGGGTTTTTTTTTTTCTGAACACTTAATTGTGTAGGTCTCCCAACAAACTGGTGCCAGCCTGAGAGAATTGGAGCTGATGTTGATAGTGGAGAAGGGAAAAAGCCGAGCTGGAGGGAGGACGTTCAGGGGTGCGCGGGAGAGTGGGGACCAGCAGGCTCCAGTTTCCACTGCTGGCCAGTGTACAGAAGTCACCAGTTATGATTGGGTTACAGCTCATGACTATTTAGACTTGGACATGGACTTGAAGCCACTTCGTGTCAGTACAAAGGGAGGAATGTAACACTGTCTCTCCAGTGCCGGGAGGGGAGAGATTTGTAGGTTGGTATGTGACCTTCACTGCTGGCCCATGCAGGTGCTGTTCAAAGGCTCTCCCCATTCAGCTCTTGATACTGATACTAGATTAAAAAGAGAGAATGAAAAAAGTCCTTGTTAAAAACTTTCCTCTCTGTTTTTTCCCTTTATCTCTGTGAACAAGTTGTCTTTTGATTTGCTTGGGTTTGTGGGTTTAGGAGGCTGTTTTCCTTTCAAGGACTTACTCTTGTACTATGTATTTTTTCCTTTAGCAAATAACATTTAACTCCGTGAAAGAAGATTTGTCTTTAGGCAATTCTTGGGTATTAAAAAAAAAGTTTTAATTTTTGCCCATGCTGTCTTGTCACACTAGCATTTTACGTTTTAAATTTTAGCTCCTTACCTGTATTCCAGTGCACGTGTTAAAAGAATCAGATCAAGAAAAAGAGAAGCATGCAAAGCAAGAAAATCAAATCAGCAGGGCAATTAAAACAATGACTGGTAATAATCTTACTGACTACTGGTGAAGGAAGAGACCAGCACACTCCCTGGTCTCTGGCACCATGTTCCAAGATCAGTTGTGTTCCCTAACAGCCCCACTGGGGTGTGCACTCAGGTGACTCACAGTGTTTAAGATGCCTTCAGAGATGATGTGTTTGTGAACTGTGCAGGGACTGTGCCTCGCCATCCTGTAGTCAGAAGCAGAATGGACCAGCCTTCCTCACCTTTGAAGCCAGGTCAGCAAAGACCTGGCTTAGCACAGATGTTCGGGACTAACTTTTGTTCTAGAAAGATCTCAGGATTTCTGAGGAGCAGAAGTATGCAGCAGAGCTAAGTTTATGTAAACATCTTGTGCCAGTAAGCACTTAGGTCAAATTTCTTCTCACAGCGTTTTTGGAAGGCTGCAGAACTATGATGCCCACTTTTAAAGACGATTCTTTTCCCGTGTGTGTGCTGAAAGGACCAAATGTGTAGAACAGAGTTGCTCCTTCTGCTTCCAAATTCCCTCCCTGGAATGCTGTGCAATTGAGCAAGCCTGCCCAGCCTTAGCAGCAATTTTTCCTTAACCCTCATAGGGTTTTTTGATTGAAGTGGTTGGTATAATTAAAAAGCAGCTTGACTGCTGCTGAGTTTCTTTGTTTTATATTTACTGGAGAAAACCACTGGGCTGTTGATCTGTGAGTTTTATGTTATTATTTAATTACATTGAGGGAAGATCCAGCATTTTGGATAATTCATTTTGAGTGCTATATTTTCCAGGGCTTCGTTTAGTTCTCGTATTAATCCCTTTCCTTCACAGAAGTTTGCATATTGTTTTGGATTATTTATACTTCACTGTGCTTCCAAATCCATTATTAATCACACAGGTATTGAAATACATTTCACAGATAATACTGGACATACTGCTGTATTGTTTGCTCACATAATGGTCATGCTTTCACTCGGCAGGTTTCTCATACATCAAATTATCATTAGATAAGAAAAAATGTTACGGTGAAGATTTGCCAACAACTTAATGCTGAATGCTCAAGAAAAACCCTGATGTTTCCCATTCCAGGTGATGACTCCTGGGGACAATAAATGAGCAGATGCTCTACTTAGATGAGAGCATATCACCTTCAGGGATGTGAACAGTGCAAGGTTCTGCTCAGTGGACCTAAAGGAAACCTCTTGTTCATTTTTTCTCCGGCAGCAGTCCAGATGACTAAACAAGAGAGATTTCTTTAATGGTTGCATTTTGGTCAGGATAAAAAGTATTTTAGTTTTGAGAGTGTCCTGCAGCTATCAGTGTCTGTAAGCCTAAGAAGGTAGGGCTGGAAAGGACCATCTGGGTCATGGCATCCAGTTTCTGGGTCATCCAGCCTCTAGGAGCCCACAGGCTGCAGGCCATGCTTACCCCAGCTCCACTGCGTCATCGCAACCTCACAGCAAAACCCCAAAAACCTCAACTTAAAAAGAGAGGAAAATCAAAGGAAAAAACCAAGAGTGATAGAGTTTTAGCAACAGTCTAGACCCTTGCAAAAGCATAAAATATTGGATAAAACTCGTGTATGATCCCAGCAGGCAGCCCTAGCCTACTGCACAGAGGAAGACAAACTTTCCTGTCCCGTTTTCTTTGCAGGCTTTTCCACTGAACTCTTGTATAAAAATGGCCCTGAGAGTTTGAACAAGTGTATCACTCAAACCCTGGGACCCTGCTGAGAGCTGCAGCATTTTCCACCCTGTGTTTAGTCTCTACCTACTGGCCACAACAGGGCCAGGTGTTTTAGAGCCAAAGGAGAGCACAGTTTTGCATACTGGAGACAGCTGATCCATGAACACATTTCCCTGCACTCTACAGAACAGGGCTGTTCAGGGGAAAGGGGTGCAGATACGTTGTGCAACACAGAGCTTCAGGCTGGGTCCCTGAGACAGTTTTTCAACCCTCAGTGTGGCAGAAATCTCAGCATGGATCCCTAGCTGTGGTATAGCATGGCACTGGCCCTGGAGTCATTCTGAGCTGGCACTGGCTTAGGGAGCTTAAATCTGGGCATAAATACAGTACAGGGACCATGGAAGAGCACACGAAAATTGGAGATTTCAGTGCTGTTCCCATGTCAGAGAAGAATCTTCAAATACCTCTCTTTTTCCATTTCCACATCTGTACTTGAGGGAGAGTAATTGCACTTTGACACAAAAGCATTTTTCTGGTCCTTGGATGGATGGTTAGTGCTGACATTAAGACATAAATCTGTTAAAACTGAGGATTGGTTAAATAAGTAAAATATTATTACAGAAACTCTCTTAGCTGTTCAAAATGACCTTTCTCCTTAAATTAGCACAAGTGAAAAAGGAATAATTGCTTTCTGTCTGCCCACAGAGTCAGGCACACATAAAGTCCTCTAGGTTTATTAGACTTCACAACAGAGTGGATGACATCCACTGTGTCATCCTCAGCAGTTCCTGCAGTCTCTGGCTCTTTTCAGCACAGTAAAAGGTCACTTTCTGCAGACAAACAGCAACAGTAATAATGTCTACATCACTCAAATGGAATCTCTTCTCTGTAATTCAGAGGAGTAGCAGCACAGGTTTATAGAATTTCCTTCCAGTGATCTCAAAGGACTCTGCAAGTGGAAAAAAAAATCTCAAAATCCCCACCCAGTCACTGGGCCCCAGTGTGACTGTTTTGCAGGTGGCAAAGACATGTCACAAGCAAGAAGTGACTCATCAGATATACATATGAGAGTTGGGGCACAGCAAAGAGCAAAAGAAATTGACTTTGTTGCCTGCCTGTGCTAAGAGCTGATCTTATAAAAATGAAAAAATGCGTAAAATAAAAGTGGGGATTTGCTTCTGATGCCATTGAATTTAATTTTAAGTCATGTGTAAATGACTGTGTATCCTTCCTTTTAGTGTAACATTGGCTTTAATTTGGCTTAGCCTTTGGGAAGGATGTTTGACTGAATTAGAGAAGAGCTCAGTCCACAGGTGACTCTACCAAAACCATTTTAAAGATTGGCTTAAGTTCAGCCCATTTTGAGGATTCATGAAATCTCTTTATATGGTGATATCTGTAATTTATGTGCAACGTTTTTAATCTTTATCATTTATATGGTTGTAATACATTGATGTGGTTGTTGTAGATTCATTTTTTCTGCAGACAAGCACCACTGTGCATCCCAATTACAGCTGGGCCAGGGTAGCGTCCCCTGACCCATCAGTGTTCTAGCTCAGAAAGGCCTTGAAAGCAGGAACTTCAGTTTGCCTTTATGAGTTTCTTGGTCATAATTTTTCCTCCCAGAACTTTGTATGAACTTTCATTGTTTTACTTGCTGGTTCAAAAGCTTCTACACTGCCTGCTTTTTGCTTTTAGACTGTTATTTTTGGGCCCAAAATAATGGAATTGCCCAGACGAAGCCCAGGGAATTCCTTGGGGTGGAACAATGTCTTCACTGGGCCTAGATGCAAAGCTCTCTGGGGACAGCAACCACCTTCATATTTTGTCTGTTGAGCACCCAACTCAGTGGGGACTTGGTCTGGGACAAGAGATTTTGCCAAAGGCCATTTGGGTGCAAGACAGTTTTAGAGCAAAAGAGCTCAAGAGTTTGCTTTTCCTGAAGGAAGGGAAAAGGCTGTAAAAATCTGGGGGGAGAGGGTTGCTGGATTTTTTTTTTTTTAACAGCAGCATCATGACCCCTTCCATGTTTATGTGTCATTACTTCTGTCAAAACTTGAACTATCTCCTCTGTGTTCAGGTTTGGAACATCAAAAGGACCATAGAAGAGTTTTCTTTGATGTTAAATTTTTCTGCTGATGCCGTCTGTGGTCAGGTAATACCACATGATTAATGTGAAAAGATTCAATTTGCTTATTTTCCCATGTTCACTAGCAAAGCAAAGATGCAATGCATCAGTGGGATATGAGATACAGTCAATCAAGAAAATCCTCCATATTAGAAAACATAATTTTGGCTTTCCAAAAATCACCCCTGATGCATTTTCTTTGGTTTTTTATTTTGTTGTTTTGGGTTTTTTTTAATGTGTGTGTTTGCATAATTGCTTAATATTATAATATTAAAGAGAGGGTGGTTTGGTCATTTAGTTAGTAAAATGAGGCCTTGAGACTGAGAAGAACAGGCTCCTCTCACTCAGCTCAGCTATTGGCCAGGACAAGCAAGTCACTTTGGCTTTTTATAAAGTAAGGATAATGGTTCCTCCATTGTAAAGATGTAAGATCTACTGCTGAAAAGCAGTACATGAGAGTTAGGTAATATTATTTCTGGCTCTCCTACAAATGTACTTAGTGTTCAGTTTTCCCATCTGTAATGTGGGGATGTTAGAACTAATCTACCTCCCAGGGTTGTTTTGCTTAATTCCATAAAGCACTTGAAAACCTCACATGGAAAGAGTTATAGAAGCACAAGGTTTCTTAATAAAGCTCATTCATGAGTAATGTATTTTTGAAGTAAGTGACTTGAACCTTCACCCATAGTTGGAAACCAACATGAGCCAAGTCTTCTTTGTTGTTCAGCAAAGGTTGGTTGATCTTTTTTTTTCCCCTTACATATTTAATTCTCATACGGCTTTACATCTCTGGTTTCTGGCTATGATTGAAAGCAGAAATTCCAAATACCACAAGAGAAGACTGGGGTTTTTTACTTTTTTCCCCTGACCCTTCCAGAAGCTGGAAGTTTTGAAACATACAAGAGTCTCCCCCACTATCCAATTCTCAGTCCCCCCACCATAGATAGGTGTCTGAAGTAGTTTTCTCTGAAAACTGAGACTCAGCCATCCAGACACAGCCTGTACCCTGCACCCTTTGCGACCTGCTCAGCCACCTTGAAGGTGACAAGTGACTGAGGTGTGGCAGGGCTGCTCTGTGTCTCATCAGCCCTGATCTGCCCTGCCTTCATACAAACCCCATTCAGTCTCATCTGCTGCACTGTTGTTGTTGTTGATTGCTGCTCAGAGCACGGGGAGGCTCTTTAGAAGCACTGCACAAACGCTGAGGCTGAGATGGTCCTTACGTCAAAGGGCTGTAAGAGAAAATTAGCCAAAACTCATTTATCTCCATGTCAAAATTCCTCCTAACTGCGGAGGAAGCGAAGTTGGACCAGGCTGGAGGCTGCCAGGGAGCCTGGCCATCACACCGTGGGATGCATTACAAACCCGGATTTGCGGGATCTCTGCCTGCAAATAATCCACACTCGGAGTGCTCTGCACATATCATTTGATGTGTGTAACAGAGGGATGGTGCCAGGAGCACAGAAGCTAACTTGGAGCTTGGGGAAGTTTTCAATCGGTTTTGCCAGGGTTTCCCTCGGTGGGAAGGCAGGACGGCTTTCTCCTGCCCCCTCCTGGTGCAGCCCTCAAATGTGGCTCTGGAAGCGGTAGGCTGGAAAAATGGCACCTTCATTTTCCAGGGGATTTGCACCTGGCGTATATGGCAAAGTTGGTCTGTTTTCATGGCACGAAAAGGAAGCGTTATCATTATTTTTATTTTTTACTTCTTGGCATTGTAAATCCAGTTGATCTCTGTGAAACAAAACTGAAACTGGTCAATGGCAGTCGAGGGGAAAGCAAAAGTTAGAGTATTTCAGGTGTGTGATCTAATGCCTTTCATCATGGCAGTACACTGCCTTGGGAAATACTTCTGCATTTCTTTTTAGGCTGGTATGATACTTAGCCAACTGAAGAATAAGGTAGTGCAAATAATTTAAAGAAGATAGATAAGATTGTGTAGTTCTTGACCAAATTCTTTATTCTTTACTCTAGGAGACAGCTGTAAACCCAAAATTTCTCCTGAAGAGTCAAACTTGGCAGTGGGTGCAATGCTCCCATCTTGCACTTAAACAAAAGGCAGTCTCTGGGCACTGCACTCCCTGGAGGAACAGGGCTGGGGGCAGTGCCCAGGCTCCTCCTGAGGTCTGCAGCACCACTGGGTACACAGAACAATGCAATCTTAACTTCTGCAAAGGGTACCCACCAATAAAGCAGTAAATCAATGTCTTGTAAGTCAAAATAACTCCTGTATGGAATCCTTTCACACTTAAACCCTTCAGCCTTTTGGATTGAGCACAAGTGTGAATACAATTGAACACAAACTGAAACAGAGCTGCCTAAAAGTGGGCATCCTAAGTCTAGGCTATCATTCTTTCCTCATATCTGCATTAACTTATTTCACTTTGTAAAATGATTACTGTTCACAAAACCAGAAAAAGATTTTCAGGCCTTTTGGTTACCATATTTTGAAATAAGTCTAAGATCATCCTGTCTGTGGACTCAAAACTGTGTTCTGCTCTTGATGTAAGTTCTCTGGACATCAACATGTTTCTTAACAGCAACAACAGCAGCAACAAAAAGAAGAAAAATTCATTAACTTAGAGTTTTTTAATCACAGAAAAAGAACTGATCAGTTTCTGACTGTTTAGTTAACTATCTGTTCCCTTGTCCAGCCTAACATATGACTATTGAAGAGGTCGAGTCTTCTGAATTTTCTAACAATTTGGAAACAGCTTTTATATATATATGTGTGTGTGTGTGTGTGTGTGTATTTGTGTGTAGGTATATGTATAGGTGTGTGTGTGTGTGTGTAGAACCCAGCTGTGATTGTGCTGCCTTTTCAGAGGCTTTCTATTTCCTGGGAAGGTGTTGAACTTTGGTTGTCCAAAATGTTGGGAGCATGCTTTCTGCACAGCCATATCCCAAGCTGAGCTGAAGTTAGTGCTCAAGAGGATTTTGTTTCTTCAATATATTTATTTGAAAAGCACATCTTGCAGCACAAGTGATACAGATTTGTCTCACTTAAAAATAATACCCTTTTTAAAAATGTATTTTAGGTGAGGAGTTTCCATGTGAAGTGAAGCAACTCAGCTCCTTTTCTGTACAGAGCTGGAGAAAGGTGGGTAACACAGCTGGAGAAAGCTGGGTAACACTTTGTGGTGCTGATGGCTGTGTAGCTGCAGCATTGGGCAGGGGAGACACAGAAACCCACATAATTTCTGCTATATGGACAGTACCAGAGACAGGAAAAAGAGGTGGGACTTTCCATTTTCTTTAACTCATGTCCAGTAGTCTTAAGGAGAAGGTCTGGCTGCACAAAGCTTTCTCTGCCTGAATGTTGTTTTTCAGGAAAATTTCCACAGAGTAATTCCTTTCGATGAGTTTCTCTGAACTTTCCCATTGCAGCTTGTATCTGGCCCGTTTTTGAAGGGCTATGACTCTCTGATCCATTTTGATACTATCTGAATCCATCAGTGTATCTCTTGAAGCTGAAATGCATAGAGAGGTCTGAGCAAAGCCACAAAAATTTTGGGAGGTGAATCATTTGTTCACCACTCAAAAATTCTGTTATGGGTGGACTTTTGAAGAAAATTTTCCATAAATTTATGTTTATATGCAACAGACCACAAAGACAAAACAATTTCAAATCAAACAAAACAGTTTAGTCAGACTGATGAAAATAACTTTTTTTCCCCCAGTAGTTCTTTCCATCAACAAACAGACATGAACTTCACTTCAGGGCAGTGTGAATGTTTTTCTCCCTTCAAGTTCACCTGGCAAACTGAAAAATTAGTTATTTGTACAAGCCTGGTTGTGAATCATCTTGACTCAGATGTGTCCCTGCTGGGGAGGACACGTTAGCCCCTGCCACCTTTGCGTGGTGCTTTGAATTTTCAAGTTCACCATAATCCAGTTTGGCCTCAGATGACCTGAAAAATACCATTTCTCAAAAAGCACTTGAACTGCTACAGGGCTTCAGGGCAGGTAAGTACTGAGATAGGTATTAGATAACCAGAACCTCAGTTTCTGATCTCAGACACTGGGATAACGAAAAGCAGGCTGATGTACCTTCTAGAGTAGCTGAGCTAAAGAAGTTTTGTAACATCACATAATGTAATGTTCAAATTTTTATTCTGTTAGATCTTCTGCATAACAGAGGTCCCATCTATCCTCATTACTTTTAGCATCCTGACCATGACTTTTACTTGAACCATAGCACAGAAATGATAGCAGTAGGTGGGACTCAGGAGGTAATTTGGTCCTATCCCTCCCTAATCGGAATCAGTGTGATAGAACAGAATAGACTATTCCAGTTGAAAGGGACCTACAATGACCATCTAGTCCAGCTGCCTGACCAATCTGGAGCTGATCCCTGTGGGTCCCTCCCAACTCAGAATACTCTGTGATCCTATGACCAGAAAGTTAAAGCCTGTTAAGGACATTGTCCAAATACCCCTTAAACACTGACAGGCATCAACCACCTCTCTGGGAAGCCTGTTCTGGTGTTTGACCTCCCACTTGGTAGAGAATGGCTTCATAATGTCCTGTCTAAACCTCCTCTTAGAATAGTTTTGAAGCATTCCCATGAATCCTATCACTGGATCTCAGGGAGAAGGGATCAGCATCTCTCTCTCTGCTTCCCTTCCTCAGGAAGCTGTACAGAGCTACGAGGTTGCTCCTTACCCCCCTTTTCTCCAAGGAACTGAAAGTGTTTGTGTAAAGAAGTCTTAAAAACGTCAAGGATTCTACAACTTCCCCAGAAAATTAGTCTGCGATGTTTAAAACTAGAAACAATTATTTCTCTGTCTCAGATTTGGGTTTTTTTTTCTTTTTTTCAGTTTCAAAAAATTTATTTTAAAAAATCCACCCTAGATGTACAGTTGTTAGAGTTGTAGTACCATCAGCATGTCCAGTGGTGAATTAGAGTCACTTTATTACTAATTTTTAGCTCACTTTCAAGTTTGGTTTAAAAATCTGTTCCTCTACTAGATTGCATTGCTCTACCCAGATTAGAGGTAAGTTTCTTGCAGACATCCAGAGATTCTGCACTCAGAGAGGACCATGCAATCATCATATTTTCTCTCCCACATGTCATAGACTTTTATGTTTTGTGCTGTTACCCAATACTTTGCATCTGAATTAAGCCTAGCTTTTATTTTGGCTAAAATATATTTTCTGGAAAAGCATCTAATTTTGATATGAATACATCAGGAAATGGAAAATCAATCATTTCCTTTAGAAGTTTGTTGCAGTGGTTAATCGCTGTCACTGTTTGAAAAATTGGGACCGTTTTGAATTTCTGATTTCAACTTCCAGTTACCGGTTCTCATTATGCTTTTCTCTGCCAGATGTAAGAACCCTTTAGTATCCAGTATGTTCTTTTCTGCAAGTAACTACACAGTGTAATCAAGACATCACTCATCTTTTTCTTCACAGTAAACTCAATAGATGGGTCTTTAAATCTCTCACAGTCAGGTGTCCCCTTCATTCATCAGGTCAGTCTAACACTTGTTCTTTCCTGCCATTTCAGTTGTTTATAGAGGTTGGTAAAAACTGGATCAGACTTCTGTGAGATGTTGCACTGTGAGAAGATAAAAACACATTACTGCTTGTTTGTGAGTGTATGGATCATAGGAACAACCTGTCCTTTTCTATAGAGTTTCTGGAATTAGTATTTTCATGGGGTGTTACTTGCCCACTGTGATTCCCAAACCATTCTCCAGAATCATAGCTTTCCAGGATCCAGGGTCCTATCAGGTTATTTTGCTCTCTGCCTTATAGATCAGCTTTGTACTTGCCTGCATTTCGTTCAAATGGGCTCCCTTTAACAAATGACCCAAAATACTCTCAGCATTAGTATTTTCTCCTCATCGTTATTTACCAGGCTGCTAATATTTGTGTCAGCCATCTGTCTATCAGTGCTGGCTTTATATTCCTTTGCAGAGCATCAGTGAAAACGCTGAATAGCACCGAGTATACTTCAAAGCCCTGCGGAAAGCCAGTAAAGAATCCTCATTTGATGATGATCTGATTGACGCAGCTGGGTTTTGAGTTATGCTAAATAGCCATGTCTTAGCCATTTAACATAAGTTTCCTTCATGTTATATAGTGTTTATCTAGTAAGTATGTCATGCACTAAGTCTAAAGCCTCGAGAAAGCCTGCTACATCTGTACAGTTGGCTTTTTTTTTTGTTGCAGGCAGAACATGAAACCAGTTTTATTTGAGCTATTTTCCATAAACCCACATTGACTGGCAGTAATTAAAATCTTGTTCTTTCATGTTTTAGCAGTTCAGTCCTGTCTCAGTTTTTCCACTCTTTTACATGGGATTGATGTGAGGTTAGCTGCTCAATAACTCCCCTGTAATTGCACTTGGTTTCCTGTTCTCCCCCTCTCCCCTTTTCTCTCTTTATCTCTATCTCTCGCTTTCTTTTTTTTCCCCCCAGGTTACTACCCTGCTTCCAGTCACCTGGAATCCCTCTGATATTAAAATGTATTAAAAATTAACATTAGCAAGCCAGAGTTCTCCTCAGTCAAATATTTTAGGACCCCTGGGTGTTATTTATCCAGGCCTGCTGATTTAAAAATGTTTATCTCTACTGGATGATGTTTAACATCCTGCTTATTTCCTAATGGGCTGGAAAGTACTTATTCAACCTTGCTCTCATATAAGCACCATCGAGATATTACTTTTCAAAATACCAAATGGAAACATTTATTGAACAAGTCTGGCTTTTCATATTGTAGTTCACAGTTCTACTGTATGCAATTCAAACACTCCTCAAAAAATCCTGCTCAGCATTGCCATGGGCTAGTTTTTCACAATCATTTTATTTTCCAATATAAGTTTTTCTTCACTTCAGACAGTTGCTCTATTTTCCCCATTTGCTGAATATTTAAAACACTTTCAGTTTACCAGTGGAGTAGTTGAGCCAGTCTGTCCTTGATGATGCTGATGGACTGACTATTCTGAAAGAACTTCTGATTTCCATTCATGTTTTCCTCTCTGATTTCTTCCTCCCACTCACTGTTTTCTCATAATTTTCCTCAGCTGGAGGATATTAGCCATTGGGAAGTACCAGCTACAATTGTCTTAATTTTGTCCACTTTTAATTACCAGCTCTTAGGATAATGTTACTTGCCAGCTGTATGACTGCTGCATTCTCTGTTAATCAGAATGAGTTGCAAAATGAGTAGTTGATGTTGGATGCAGTATCTTTTCCTGATGTAAACGCGTAAGCGCAGGTTGTCATCCCATCACTCCCTCACTCTCTTTTGGATGAACTGCATTGCACCCAGGATTAATGAGATCATTAAGATTTCTCCAGAAACATGGGTCAGGTCTGGAAATCATGCATGGGATTCAGGCCTGAACCTCACCTTCTCTGGAGGATAAGAGACATCAGGCTTTGCTTTTCATTTTGGCCTTATCTCACATTTGGTTCATTCCTCTCTGCCTAAATTGCTCCATATTCTGATGCCTTCCTCAGGGCTCACTGCTGCAGATGGTGTATTTATATTAACTTAAAGATTGCATTCCATTCCATCTTTCAAATGAGATTAATATATTTTTCAGGCCATTGTGGTTACCCGACCTGACCTCCCATAAACGCAGCCTATAATTCTTCACCCGGATTCCAGCATCTGGTCCTATAACTCATACTTGAAACACGGCATGTCTTTTTTAGAAACACATCTCGTGGACATGTAAAGCCTCTGTCATTTGGATATTTTTCCTTATTTAGTGTAAAATCCAGTCTCTTGATGATGTATAAACATTGCACTACCTATGGCTGTTTATAAGTATGCAACAGTGTCATACTTCTAACTGTGTTTCCAACCCTGCCTTCTACCTACCTAAAATATTGCCCTTAGTTTCTTCCAAGTGGACGTTGTTCTAGCCATGAAGATGGGATCTGGAAGTCACTGAGAGTTACAGATGCTTAATGAAAGATGCATGATAAAAACCAAAATAATCCAATTATTTATGGTGTCAAACTTCTTAGACACATGTGCAGGGGTTGACTGTCTGTATCTCTGATTGCTATGTTTTACATTTGTGTAATGTCTTTCAAATGAGGATGGAGATTCAGCTGCTGGAATTAGGAGGGCATTGTCATTTGCTCTGTGAAATGGACACACGTTTTTATGTACGATTAGTGTCAGAAAACAGGAACTGGAGCAGAGTGTTCAACATCTTTGCTAGTACTCTTGGGGTTTACACTTATTTTTTATTTCATTTAATTTCTTTTTCTCTGGTGAGATTTTACACTGAACCCTAATATACTCCTGCAGAATGGCATTCTCCTGGGCCTATTTGAAATTCTTGATCTTTTCTGCATCTGTTTAAATCCTGCGTTCATGCACGTACAGTACAAGGTCAACCCTTTTGTTTGTTATTTTTATGGAGTTTAAAGAAAGTCCAAATACCTGACCGAGGTACCTGTCTGGTGCAGCCTTGTGACAGTTGCAAAATCTTCAGGCTCAGAGAGTCACATGATTAAGTGTTTCTTGAGGAACAGAGGGAACCATAAAATCAGGGGTGCGCTTTGCAGCTAACGGGTGGCTGGGGCTGGCTCCCTACCCATCAGAGTGCAGGAGGTGGTTTGAGAGTTGCCTGCTCAAAGGAAACCAGCCAAGAGTGTAATGCTGAGTTGTGCTCCAAACAGAGCCTTGCGTACAGGGAGGTTAAGAGCTCACAAACAAACCTCAAAGCTTAGCTCTTCCTTGGGTTTATCACCTTCAAATTCAATCTTACCCCACAGCATAGCTGACCACCTTCAGAAGACCAAAGGGTATGGAAGTAAAGATGATCTGCTAAGAATATTTGGGGTTATTTCTGCAGAGTCTGGGACTGGCACTTTTCAACTCAATGTTGAACTGAGACTTCAGTTCAGTGTTATTAGAGATATCAAACTCCTAGGGGGTTGTTGCTGATCTCAAACACAAAGCTGGGCTGCCTGGTGTGCAACTGTCTGCACTGCTAAAATCCCCAGAACTTGCTCATGAAAGGTCTAGCTTTGGAATGGCTACAGTTAGCCCTGAAATTATAATTACTTTCAATTTTTATCTGCTTGGGTTTTTTTGTTTTTCTTCCCAAAAGATAAACTCCCTTCAGACGTTTGAAGGGATTTTGTTATATTTCTGCTACATTTTATTGGTGTGAACCTCTGGGGAGAGGCTGATGTCTGAAGGAAATTTATTATTAAGAACTAGCTATACTGTTTCCCAGCAGTGAGCTTGTTACTGACACATCTTCGTCTAAACTCTGTAATTGGTAATTATGTTTGTCTGACCTACATTCTTCTGCGTAATTGTACTGAGATATGGTATCTTTCAATTCCTGAGTAAAAATGTCCACGCCAGTTGTGAAGTGTTGCTGGGCAGAAGCTTTCACCCTCAAAAGGCAGTAGTATTTTTGTGGTGGAGGATGCATTTTTTTAAAATGTATGTAGCACTGGAATCCTATGGGGGTGAAAAGCAATGTTGAAATAAGTTAGATATAATGACATGATTTTTCAGAACCTAGGAAACTAATGGTCAATTAAGTCCCAGTGGAGGGTGTGTATTAGCTTCCTAATTTGTTTTGGATCCATGACTGGAATGTATACGCACATGCTATTCAGTCCAGAGCATTCATGTGAAAGATCCTTTGGGTAATTTAACAGCTACAAATGGAACTTCCATCTAAAATTGTTATTGTGTTGTGTTTCTGCACCAATTGAGCCTTCAGTAACAGATCTGATGATCAGGTTAGAAAATTCTCTCTCCTATTGATTTTATCATCAAAAGAAGGAAAATTCAGATTCCTTATAAGGTTCTTCAGTGAGTAAAGAGCCTTCCTTTCCACTTTACAAAAAAAATTATTTCCCATAAATAACATGGGAAATATCTCTCCTCACTGCTTCACCTCAGAAGTTTTTCAACATTTTGCACCCATGAAGACTGGAGGAGCTAGTGGATTATTAGCATTTCCCAGTATGTGGACCAGATAATTTGACCAAAAACCTTGTTTCTGAGCCTTTCACTCTCTGGCTTATTGACCCAAAAGTTTTTCATCTGTTCCTTGGGGGCTGCTGAGAATTCTGATATTTTCTCCATCTGTTTCTCGAAATTTCCCTTGTGAGCACTCGGCATGTTTCCCTGTTCCTTCCAGATGACCCTCTCTTGCTGTTCCCACTGGGTGTCATAAACTCCATGACTCCTTCCAAGAAACGTTAAGGTGAGTCTCGTTTTATTTATTGTGCTGAGTAATGCCATTAACACATTCCAAATTGATCCATCAAAGAAATCAGCCTGGAGAGCCTGCTCAGTGAGCAGCTTCAGGTCAAATATTTAGGTGGGGCAGTGCCTCTCACCTGAGCACTCTGGGAAGTTGTTATTGAAGTGTATCACCCAAAATACCCCTTTGGACTCCACTGGAGTTGCTGGTCTGTTCCATGAAGTCAACCAGCTGCTCCTTTTAGAGTACCCCTCTGAAATGTGAGCACAGAACAGGGAGATTGTTGTCCCACCGGATCATTCATCTGGAACAGACATTATTAACAAAGGGTGGTAGACTTCCCATTGATTTGGGATGAAGGGATGTCCATTTTATGGGTGGTTTGTTTTATCATGTTTTGAGCCCAGTGCTGAGCCCCTGAGCACAGCCTGGCAGAGGCTGAATCTTGCTTTAGGGGAAGTGCACAATGTTGACACTTCTAATGGTTGCATTGAATACAATCTCTTTGGTTTCTGAGGGAAACCAAAGGAGTAAAAAAAACCCCAGAATCAGATCATTCCTTGTGATGTATTAGAAATATGAAAGCTGATGTCAGGAGCTTCTCATAAATTACTTATTTGTCCTCAAGCTGTCTGTGGGGGACAAGAGACAGTTATTTGTTCTCTAAAAACCAAGGAGATTAATTTAATAAAAAGTTATACTAAAACTATTTCTCCTTACATATTTTGCTAGGTAACTTCACTGAAACTGTTGTTCCTCTTGATCCTGTTCTCTTCCAGCTGTGCACCCACCTTGGTCTGCACATACCATAATGTTTCATGATCCACTGTTTGGGAGAGGGGGGAGCAACCCTAATAGGAGTCCCAGCCACAGGAGTGCTGGGCAAGCTGGAAGCCTGGCACACGGGGGAGAATGGGAAGAACAAGTCCACAGAATGACAGTGTTCCTGGTTACCAGGGAAACAATCCTAAACTGGAGCTTTTTTTTTTTCAATCAGAATATTTGTTTTCATTTGAAATATTTTGATAAGGGATTTTGGTTTTGATTTAAAGCTAATAATTTTCCCAGGAATGTCTGTTTTTAAATTCTTAAATTTTTTTAAAAATCAGTATTTATGACATACAGATTTCATTTAGAAAAAATATGGGGAGCTAAGTCATCGTCATCTTTTCATAAACATCTAACCTTGTACACAACTTCATAGAAATGCAGAGATCATTGATGCAGCTGGAGGGACTTAGAGGGGTCTGCTGGTACAGAACAGGATCAACCACACCTGAATTTCCCGCACCAGGTATTTGTTTAACATGCTTGCAGGGAAGCTCCCATTGTGGAGATTCCTCAGTCATCTTAGGCTTCCCTACCCCCACAGTAAGTAAATTTTTTCTGATATCAATCTAATCTGTGTCACAATTGTAAAACATTTAAACAGAAATGTTGACTTCACTCTGCAAAGCAATCTTTTGCATGTTTGCAGACCATTATGTATCCTCTGCCTCTTCCAAATACAGTAATGTCAACATTACTTTCCTGGTCAGAGGTCTATAAATCCATGACCTCTCATGCTTGTTCTCTTCATGCTCTGTATTTCTGGAAGTGTCATGCCCACAACTCACATCAATGGTTTTATCCCAGCATGCATATTTCTGATTGCAGAAAGGATCCTACTTTTTAAGCAATATCTGCATCTTTTCCTTTGAGCTGAACAGATATCTCACTATATCCAAAACTGTGTGTTTAAACATATTTTACCCTTCATGCCTATATAACAACAATATTTTGACAATGTAATTCGTCAGTAGCATCCTCCTGTTAAGAGCTATCATCTATAATCTGAAGAAGTGATACAAATCTTAAGTACTCATAACCCTCTTGACTTGTTCATCGAAGATGATCTTACGTAGCCTTCACACCTGCCATTTCTCTGGCATTTTCCTCCACAGTATCCATTTGATGCTCATTAGGTTTTCAAGTTATTTTCCCAGCTTTTTAACTATGTGTGCAATCTTGTATTCTAAATAGGGTTGTTTATGCCCCATGTGTTTCAGTGAGTATTTTGGTAACAGTACACAAGCAGGCGATATATTTGTCCTACACATCTTTGTCCCAGCATTCTGCAGTTCCTTCCCACTCGTGCCTGAAAATTGGAGTACACTGTTTTTTTTCCTTCATCTCATCATTGTTGTTGTATTTTTTTTACCCTCTAGCATTTTTAGAACATAACATATTTTCATGTAAGTAGTGTTAATTATGTAACAGTAATTTATCTCAGATAAGATCTTTTATTTTTGTTTCAATTTGGCAATTAGAATGCAGAAAATTTCATGCTTTGAACCCTGCCTTTTATGTCAAGTTGTCTGCCCACAACTGATGAGTATAAGTATCTTATTTGCTTCAGAAAAGGAAGTGAAAAAAGTACCATCTGCAAATTTATTGGAAATTTAAATATCTTGGAGGTATGGCTGAAGAAATAGATCAGGGAGTAGTCAGAGCTGTTCTGACCACAGAGTACTTGAATTCAGCACCCTGAGAACCATTATCAAAGGGCATCAAGAATAAATATAGATATTGCTTCAGACACAAGGTTAAAGCAACTGGCCAGTGTTTGATGCACAGAGAACTGAATAGCAGGGAACCTAAATGAACCTTTTTTGCTCAGGCATCACAATTTATTGGGGTTCTTTGAAGAGGTCAGCAAGCATATAGATAAGGGAGAGCCAATACATACAGGCTACCTGGATGTCTATTTATAATGCTTTTATGGGAGCTGAATAATGGTTGGAGAAGAGGAAGGACTGTTACATGAATTAAAATAGCTTAAAATGTGTAAAATAGCAGAGTAAATGGCAACTCTCAAAGTGGACTTCTACAGGGCTATGTAGAAATGTGAATGGCAAGTCTCACTGTTGAATACTACACAGATCTGTTTTAACCTCTGATCTTATAACCATCCCTGAGTTCTAATTTAGTCAGTGCACCACTTGCTTGATCCAGGACTCTTGACTGAATGATAAGTCTTACCTCACATGTCCTAAATATGTAGCTTCCACATGAACTCCTTCTTTAACGTGACTTCAGTAAAGATGGTGTTTGTTAGGGAACCAAAACTAATGGGGACTCAGTGCTCTACTGCTTTGTTAGGAAGCTCAAGTTCTAACTTCAGTATCAATTACAGCAGACAGTTTAGTGCTGGGTACACAGACAAATTTGATCCAATATTCCCTGGCTGCCTTCCTGCAAATCTGGATGTTGATGTTGTGTCATCTTTAGGACATGGATGTTGTATTATCCTTAGGAGATCTTACTGTGTTGGCACAGAGCAAGCACACTACGTTTCCCAGTAATACTAGGATGATCTGTAGTGCTCTTCTTTATTTTTTTAATCTTATGGAAAGCATCTTTAGATATTCATCTATCTCTCACCATCCCTCAGAGTACCTTAGTGACAGAATTTTCACAATCACAGACCCTGATTTAGGAATTCATTCCATGTTGGTAGAACACCCATGTTCTCTATGCACTGCCATGGCACTGCTGTGCTATGGAGGATGTTACTCACCACACTGTATCTATTGCTGGCAGATTTGACTGTCCTCATCAAACCAATCAGCTGACAAATAGAATGTATTGCCTTGAACGTCAGAGTAGATTTTTCTAACTAGGTCTAGCTACTGAGCATATGCAGGAGCCAGAATAGCAGTTGCCTGCCTTTATTTCATCCTCCTCCTCTGACAAAGCTAAACTAGCTGATGCTCCCTACCCAACATGATCTTTCGGGCCTTTTAGCATCCTCTATTCCAACAACTCTAACTCTCATAAAGAGAAATTGTAACTTCAAACCTGCTGGGACCAGATGGTGGAGAGGAATTACCCAGGGTGGGAACACCCTCGCACATATATGAATCAATAGATGTCATGCATTACCAAGAAATATAACCTCTAGATATCTTCAAATATGGACCTTTCTGACCTTGAACAACCACAGAACAGCATTCTCATGACACTCTAGGCTGTACATCTAGAAAGGAGTATAACTTCATTAGTGTCCACTAAAGCAGAGTGTTTTAAACTGTTATTTTGAAATGCTGGCATTGCTGGCTCTCTGCTGATCTGCAGCAGAGCTCCTTGGTGCACAGAAAGTCCTGATGACACAGAGCCCTGATGACCATCACTCCTACACCCAGGCAGTGGCAGATCTAGCTCAGCAGGGCAAAGTTTTGTTTTGGGACCTGAGTATTTCAGAGAGGGGGACACTTCCCAGGGATACATGGGGCTGAGGGACATGACAGCACCATAGTGCTGTGAGTAATGCATCTATTTGGTGTGTTTTCTTCACATGGCCAGGCTTAAGTCAGTCACTGGGTTTGGGCTGAGTGAAGAGCATTTTTACAGCAGGTACCAACACCTGTTTCTGCTTCCTATAGTGTTGTCCTTTTCTGCAGCATGGTGCACAGTCCATTTCCCAAGGACTGTATGTTCCAAATCTTGTCCACTGTATCCACCTATATAAAGTGGCCAAATAACAGTTATCAGCATTACTAATCTGAGATCACCCACTCAGTTTCACCTACAAATGCCCATGAGTCACAGTGAACCACCTCCCACCCCCAACAGGCTGTGTCATTAATTTATCCTGTATTTGTCATCTTGCATGGTCCAGTTTTGAAGTTTTAGATCTTTGATGAGAAAGTCTGAATTGGGTTTTGAGAGCTGGTTTGTGATTAGAGATGTCTAGGGCTGGGGGGAAGGTAAAGGAGAAATGTATTTCTTTCCTTACTCGCCTTTCATATACCGTGGCAGAGACTGTAGAAACCTGGTCCTGATGACCCAGCTACCATGTTCCAATTCACTTTTTCCCCTCCCTTGAAGGACTGTAGCTCTTCAGCAAAAGGTAAATAACCCTTTTTCCTCTGACCCAGAAATACTTATATGAGTCATAATGTTCTAAATGTGCCTGTTGGTGTAAAACTACATGCTGATGTGAAATCCTTCTTTGGCTTTTCAAGGTTGTTTAAGAACAAAGTGGATTATAAGTCTTCACAAATGTTTTACTTTATTGTCCTTAGAACTGGAGATGAAGGGACCTATATATGGTTTTATTAACACAGAGCAAATATCTGACTGTTTACTTCCAGTCTTGTAGCTGCACCCTGATGAGGAAAAGGGGAAATGAGGAAAGGAGACTGCAGAGATTTAAGCAATTCTGACAAGGACAGGAAAGAAATCAGTGCTTCTAAAGAATCTCTGTCTCCTAAATTTCTCTGTAGTGCCTACTGGACCATCTGTAGTTCCCACAGAGCAGGATCTTCAGAACTATTGGAGAGGCCACTGAGACTTGAAGTCTTTTATAATTTGTCTTCCTGAGCCAGAGATACCTCTCAAGTTCCTACATGTTATTTAGAATAAGGTTGTTCTGACTCGGATAAGCAAAGGGAGCTCACCTTCTAATGAACTCAGGTGGACACAACACCATAGCTAAAACTTATCTTAAAACTTCAAGTTCCTTTAAACAAACTCCTTTGTGAGTGGAATTAAAGTAGGAGAGAAGGGGGCAGACCAAACTGAACAATTGCTGGGAATATGAAAATTATATAGGGCCAATAATGTGTTTATCATAAAGAAGAGCTGGCTAAAAGCTGTAGGAGGACAGTGACAGCTTGCCAGGTTTTCTTGTGGGTTTTTTTTTCTATCACTATTTTAAAGTTTCGGAAAAATTATCTGTTCTACAGAAATAATGCTTTGATACACTTTAAAATATATGGTAGCCAGCATAGTTTCTTGCAGCTCTGGAGGTGTTGCTCTTTCTGTTTCTGGAGAAACGGTGACCCTGCAGGTCTCAGATGAAACCCCTCTGTAAGTACAAATGCTCTGCCCCACGTGGGCTTTACAGAGCTGGGAGATGCTTAGCTCGTTTTGGCAGCCTGGATCTGAACCTTGAGTGACTACAGGAGGGGAGGAGGGGAGTAGAGATACCAAATGGCTCTGTCATAATTATTCAGGAGGTATTTAAGGTAGTGCCATGGACTGTATTGCTTTGTGTTCCACGTTTGTAAGCAAAGCCATGGAAGTCAAGAGTTCCTCATCTTGCTGCAGATCTGGAGTTGTGAGTACAGGTAAGCAAAGTGTGAGGCAATCCTCAGTGCACCAAGATATCAGGACTAAAGAAACAATTGGATCATGACAGACCTTAAAAATTGCAGTCAACCATGTTAACATACAGGAAGGTTTTAAAAGTCTGTATGTGCCTCTTTCTCCTATATCAAAATCCATCTCACAGGCCATAAAATACTGTCAGAAACTTAAGAGCAATAGCAAAGGGTGTGAAACAAACTAGAACACGTTTCTGGGTAAGAGCAAGAAAGAGACAATTCTGCTGCTGTCCAAGGACCCTGTGATAGCCAGAAATCTCCATTGGACAAAACTCACCGATGGCTCCCGGGATGCAGATTATGGTCCAGAGTACAGAGAGGGAGGGGAATCAGCAGCAACCCTCCCAAAGAAGTTCCCTCCACATACAAATATGGTTGTCAGCTTGAAATTTGGGTCTGTGCATGGATACCCTGACCATGAACCAGATTTACCAGTTGGGAAGAGAGTGGTACAGGATGTTAATGATTTGTTACAGGCATGAAACAGAGATGAAGGGATCCTGCTTCCTAATTCTTGTGCTGATTTTATAGTGAAGTGAATTGAAGAAGAGAAACACCAATCACGGAGAGCCTTGAATTGTTCTTGCACCTGAAGGTGCAGGGATCTGGCTTTTGCTGCAGAAAAATGATCATTAGAAAAGATGTTTTTGAGCCAAGATCAAACAGAAGGGCTGTAAGCAGCAAGAGCAGTGTGATTTTTTTTTTCCTTATAACTGTTTTTGTGCATACTGTAACTGCTGTACATTGGTGCCATCTACTGCCTGGCCTGGGGCTGTCCCTGCCTGGATCTCTGAGGGCATCACCAGAGACAGGTGTAGCAAAAGTGCAACAAAGGTAGAAAAAGCTTTACTCTGTTGATGGCCTGACATAACAAGAAAAATCCTACCTACCTGTCCTGATGAAAGCTGCAGTGATTTAAAAGGAACAGAGATGTTGACCAGTGATACAGCTCGCTTGCCTTGGAGGAAGGACAGAAACCATAGGTGAGCATCTCTTTGGCCTGAAGGAAACATAAAGGAATCAGCTGGACTCCTTAACTATGTCCATGTACTATGGCAAAAGAAGTCTCTTCTGATCCCATACAGATGCCAACAGCAATGAGACAGTCTGAGAGACAGGGGAGGCGATCCTGCAGCTTTCACAATGCTGATGGTATATGGCTGCTTCCCTGGGGTGAAGATTCATATGGTGTCTGTGCCATGAGACTGGCTCTAGAGCATAGCCCCCAGCTCACACTCTGCAGCCACTGTGATTGTCACCAGGAGCAGGCTACACTTCTGAAACTCCTCTTTGCATGCCAGGGCTTCTCTGTAGCCCATGTCTCTCTTTTAATGTCATTACCATAACCTGCTCATAAAGCTTCCATGGCGATCCATGAAGCTGCTGTTCACAGTGGCTGTAAAAATAATACATGTAAGGGGTGTTTCCATCAGCTGGTCTGAGCTGTACAGCACAGTTCACATCATCACAGCTAACTCAACTGAGGCTGCTCCAGGAAACTTTGTAGGGAAGGTGGGAGAATGATCAAATGTGAGGAATTGCTCAGGCTGGTAACAGTGCTCCCTTCAGGTGGGACAGCCACAGGGATCAGGAACAGGACCTGGCATCCTTCCCTGGTAGAACAGGAATAGGGTTCATGTTCCTCTCAGTCCAAGGCATTTGTTGTTATTAGCCATCAAACTGACCATTTACAGGGCCCTTAGCACCACTGTAGTTAAGGGTTCCATCAATACACTGTGCCCTCTTTGTCAATGTGCTCTCCTCCTTTCACAGGCAACAGCAGCCAAAGTTCCAGTCCCAGGTTTGTGACCAGCCACCAAGCCAGTGCCCAGGCAGCAAGAGCACAACCAGCAGCAGCAGAAAAATGCCATCTTCCAATAGACCTGCCCAGGGGGAAAGGGAGAAGAGTACTTGAAGACAGACATGTTTGCCTGACTCACAGCTCAAGGTGAGGTCTCATTTAATGACACAGGTGTCTGCTTACTTTGTGACAGAGATTGCCTCAAATATTTTCAATCTGTGGGTAAAGGCTGACTTTTCTAACATGTCATTCTGAAGTCTCATTTGATCATTATGTTTACAAGGTAATCTCATAACCAAAGACTCTTTTAAGTGCTTGTGGATTGCCTGTGTTCAGAAGGATCTGTCTTAGTTTTCTCTACTTCAAATGAAAATCAATACCCATCATAAGTATCCCAAAGCCAGTTCCTATCCAAGAATAAAAACTTTTGTAGGTAAGAATGTATATATTTGTTTTTATGGAAATTATAATTTAAAACTGTACAAATAAAAGGGGATTCGTTCTCTTGTTTAGAAATTACCTTTCTTAATAATTCAGTTTTATCCAAAGTGAACATAAACTCTTTCTGAGAACGTGAGAAAAAAGAACAAACATTTTCTCAGAGCTGCAAATCAGTGGAGACTGCCTTTCAGGAGAAGAAACTTGAGTTTCCCACTGGGAGCTGATCCCACATATGACTTTTAGGAAGACCAGCCATGGCCACCAACAGATACACCGTCAGAGCCAAACATAAGCCTTCGGGGGAATGTGATCTGACAAGCAGCTGCCACTGCTGAAAACTTTCTTTGTAGACCCTGACATCTGGCTTCCTCAGCTGCCAAGCTTGGCCTCCTCCAAGGTGCCACAGGAGACACATCTCTGCAGCAGGTAGGAAACTGGGAGGACAAAGACCACAATTTGATGTGGCTGGGAAGTAGGAGATGAGCTTGGCTGGATGTAAGGCACTAATTTGCATGGCCTTTGCAACACCTTTTCTTTTCTACAGGTTTGTTCATGAGTTGGCAGTTCTATATGCATAAATTATTTTACTATAAGAAGGGAAAGGGAAAGAAGGGAATGGGAAGGGTCACACCAGAACTTTCAATCTATGTTTATATATTCAAAAGATTGATATAATTTGATGTGGCTTCAAACCAGAGCTCCAAATCCCATGCCTTGCTACATTGAAAAGGATGTGCACACCAGTATTAAAGGTGTCAGCAGAACAAAATTAGACAGGACAAATGTAAATTTCACAAATGAGTGAAGGTTGAAAATGTGGTGGTCTCTTCAACCCCCCTGAATACTGTGGTGACTGGACACTCCCCTGAGCTCAACGTGGCAGTGTTCTGCTCCAGGTCTGGAGCTGAGCTCCCTGCCAGTCTGCAGTGGTTTTGTTTGATACACAGACCATGAGCGCTTCAGTCCTTTATAAGGTGTGGGTGAGACCAGGCTGAGGCTTTTTCAGATACTGAGTAAGCCAAGGTTTCATTTCATGGGGGGGGTCACTTGAGACCTGAATGGTGAGACAGGGTGAAGGGAAGTTCATGTTGCTACACTAGGTGTGACTGCAACGTCACAGTGAGAACAAGGTGTTTGTTTTCCCTGGCTTGCCAACTGCTAGCTGTACAGGGAAGGAGGAAAAGACCAAGATGAGTCACTCTCTGAAAGTAGGATTTCTTACTCCTTCCTCTGAAGTGTCTGTTCCCAGTGTGGGAGACAGGCTAGGTCACTGGTTTCAGAGAGGAAGCTACTTTGAGTCGAGTCTTGGCACTGTGCAAATATCAATTTTCCAAAAAGGTTTAAATGGTTCTTTATAATAATTTTTGCATATAATTGACTGAACTGCTTTGTTCAAAACTTGGCTCCTGCCTAGACCTCAGCGAGGAGGAAAAGTAATTGCCTGAGTTTAAATAGTCCCCTGTTTATAATCCAAACACTGCAGCATGGAACCATTGCATGAGAACTGGGAAGTAAGCCTGACTACAAGCCAGCTTCTCACAAATGTGAAACAAATGTCAGCCTTTCATTATCCAAGACAAAATGTAAAGCAAACAGCTTCTGAGGTAATTCACTTTTTAACCTATCTCATTGAAGGATACAGGTTTTCCTTGAA
This sequence comes from Geospiza fortis, assembly GCF_000277835.1. Lineage (NCBI taxonomy): Eukaryota > Metazoa > Chordata > Aves > Passeriformes > Thraupidae > Geospiza > Geospiza fortis. The sequence continues at coordinate 10,318,617 of NW_005054298.1, read as the reverse complement.
ATGCAGAGGAGAATATTTACTACAGATACTTTATAATGGTGAAATTATAGAATGGTGTGGGATGGAAAGGACCTCAAAGACCATCTAATTTCAAGCCCCATGCCTTGGACAGGGACACCTTCCACTAGACCAGTTTGCTCAGTGCCCCATCCAGTCTGGCCTTGAACATTTCCATGGATGGAGCATCCACAATGTCTCTGGGCAACTTGTGCCAGTGTCTCACAACACTCAGAGTGAAGAATTTCTTCCTTGTATCTAATTTAAACCTGCCTTGTTTCAGTCTAATGCCATTGCTTCTTGTCCTGTCACTCCATGACCTTGTAAAAAGTCTCTCCAGCTTTCTTGTAGGCCTTCTTCAGTTACTGGAAGGCTGGCACAATGGGTCTTCAGCAAACATATTATATCCAGTATACAGAGTTATCGCCAGAAATGACAAAAGATTAAACAGTACCTTTTAATATCTACCACAAGATGGCAGAGTTGGACTTAGAACAATTACAGTTTTGGGTAAACTGATAACTCTAAAACTTCAGACTAAAAAAAGTCTTTGTGTCCCGTAGAAAAACAAAAAAACAAGAGCCAGTTATTACATCTTTCCATGGCGTGGAATTGCACATCAATATAATACCAATAGTAGCAAAGAAACTGATCAGATCTGGCTAGACCTGAACTGGGACAATGAGATGTGGGCTCCCTCCTGAATACCCTGGCCATCCAGTGGAGTAAATCACCTGGATGGTGACATGTAAGAGAACTGAGGAGTGTTTTGCTGGTACCTCTTTGTTTTCCGGGGTCAGGGAAAAGCCAGCCAGCAGCAACTGAAAGTTAATTCCAAAGATACCAGAAATGTGATGCAAACAGCCAGTGTTACTATTAAACTTCCACAAATACATTTACAAAAACAAAAAGTTACTCACTTCTTGAGAAGTGCTGACCCTTACAGATTGTCTCCCCTAAGCAGCTCCCTCCAAAAATACTGTTGTCCTACAGCTCCAGTAGTGTCTCCCACACAAAAAAAAAAAGTTGCTGTCTTCAGGGGTATCCTGAGAATCAGATTTCCTGTGCTTCAAAATGGTAGTATGATCCTCAGGATGCTAATCACCAACAGAATGATACAGGATCCTATGGGGAAATTTGGCTCTGTATACACATCTTGGGACTGCTCTGAATCCATGTGCAGTCTCCCTTAGCTGTGTGAAATTTTGTTGCTGGGTAGCTGGAAGGTGACTTGGGCTGTGCTCAGTTATCACATGGATGGGACTACATGGTGACTTTTAACCAATGTAAATATACAAGAACGCACACAAGTAATGTTATGAGCATCATATATGGAATAAACACATTACATATTCATGTTATACATTTATGGCCATATTCACTGTCCTTGGGAGGTTAAAATGCTGACTGAAGGTTGCTTATACATGGAGAGCCTTGTCTGTGCAACTCCCACTTTTCTAAAAGAGGTTGTTCCACTCTTGCCAGGCTTCACGAAGGTTTTTTTGCCATCTCAGTGCCTGGTTAAGGTGTAAATTTCACTTTCCCACTAGGTGGCAGATTGTCATAGTTGAAATACTCATTTAGGTCAATTCCATTAATTGAGCATCGTCCACTTGCCAGCTTTGTAGTTGAACCGTTTCATGTACAAATACATTGGAACTAGAATAGATATGGTGATGTGCTCTTCATGAATTTGTTTAGAATTCAACAAGTTTGTTTATTATTGATGGATCTCACCTGAGCTCAGTTTGACATTGCAGTACCTACACTGCAGGATGCATGGCTCCTGAGAAATGATGGGCATACATCAGATGCACTTTGCATCTCCACAGGACCCTTTTACACAGCTCCTCCGGGGCTCTGCAGGAGGGAGTGTGTTGGCCAAACCACTCTCCTACAGATCTAGAATGTGTGTTGTGGCTCTTTCAGATTTCTGGACACAGGGCATCTCAAAAAGCCCAGCACTATGACATGAAACATTTTCCTCTCTGAATGCTAAAGGAATTCAACATACTTTCTAAGGGCTGGTAGCTGTCCTGCTCCATATTCCAGAGATTTTCAATGCCTTTTTCCCTTGCAAGTGAAGAACTCTTTTCATTTGGGCAGGTCCAGGACATCAGAAAGTTGCAGCAATAAAATCTGCAGTCCTGGTGCTCCTATGCTTGCATGAGAAGCATAGGAACCTTCAGGTTCCAGTTCTGGTTTCAAAATTCAAAGCAAACTCTTTTATAACTACCAGATTTTTCTTGTTTCACTCAAACCCATAGATTGTTATAGACACCTGGAAAGATAACCTTGACTCACAGGACAGTTCATCTAGGTGCAATTTTCTCCCCTTGAACTTCTTACTTAAAACCTTAAGAAATTCCACTGGAGCTTGTGCTAGTGTCATGCACTGAGTTTAATGGATTTTTTTCCTGCCTTACTTTGGTGCAACATCGATGACAGTTGGTCCTGGTGACTGGTCCCCTACCCATGACTCAGTTTGCTACAGTGCTCTCCTGGCTCTGCAGTCTGTGCTGAGGAAGCAGATAAGCTGTTTCAGGATCAAGATCTCTCCAGCTAAAACTGCAGCACAGATTTTCCCAACAGTGTTGGGGATTTAAGGTCCATTAGCCACTAAGCAGGCACTGGCACTTGAAATTTCACTTCTGAAGGAACATGTGTGAGCTTTGCATACAAAGGCAAATAACAAATTACACTTCAGGATGTGTTAACTTTGTCATGTGCTGTTGCTTCAGCAGTGGGGGCCTTTTAACAGTCCCAGAGGTGTGATGTACTCACACCTATCTGTATCTGTTTTCCTAACTCTAGTGCAAGTCTTTCAAACTTTCATTTGTGAGGATCAATGCTTCCTAATAGGTTTTCAAGGGCATGGAGCATTCTCACACTTTCCTGTGACCTAGGTAAGGACCTTGGCATCTCACAGAATTGACTGGAGCCTGTTACAACTAGACTGTCCTGTTGTACTGTGGTAGCATCAAACACATACAGGTCACACAATCTCTTTTTGAGAGGAAGAATGATGCCCCAAACTGGCTATGTCCTGGAAGGTGGTGATCTCCCTTCTTCACACATCTAATTTGAATTACTCCTGTTGTGCCAGATTAGCACTGACTGGACACAATAATCAGGACACTTCTGGTGCCCCATGCTGCTGGGAGCTTCCTTGCCCTTGTTACACAGTAATCTTTTCCATGCCTTTTGCAGATGTCAAGCTGTCAAAGCAATTCCCTGGGTTTGTTTGTTCTTTCCCTGCTACTAGTTTTTCAGTGTAAAAGGTGGATTTGCAGATCCATCTCTGGGGGGAGGGTTTGGCTCTTCAGAGAGCTGTACAAGTCCAGCAAATAGAGGCGTGTGGAAATCCTTCATTTGCCCCAGATGTAGCCCTTCCTTCAGGCTCCCAGCCTGCTTCGAGCCCATTCCTGTTTGTGTCCATCTGCAATTTCTGCAAGTCTTTTGTTGCCAAGTACTTCTTGACTGCATACAAACAGAAGGTCCCTAGGAGCTATCTGAATTGATCTAATGGAAATCTGAAGACTGTGGCAATGAAAAGCCCAGTTATATGGCAGTGACAGTTTTTCTGTGCATAAAAAGCTTGTGACTAAAAGTCCAATACTTCATAGACTGCAGAAGTGGGAGCTTTATATCATTTCCAGCTCACTAATAGTGTTGCCAACTCTCATGATTTTATCATGAGTCTCATGATATTCTTCTTAAAAGCTTAGTTTCTGAAGTCAGGCAATTACATGAGAATCTTTCTCTCTCTCTCTTTTTTTAACATTCTTTTCTTAGCAGCAAGTTTCTAGCCCTGATGCTTTCAAGGGGGAAAGAAGGGGGAGAAAAAAAACCCCAAAACAGAGAAGGCTTTAAAAGATGACCAAGGTTTGTCCTGAAGACTCAAAAACACCAAGAATGCAAACCAAAAGAGGTACATAGATATTACGTTTGCTTGTTTCTTTTTAATCTTGTGGGCTTTTTTAAAGCCAGCTGTATGTCCAACTCATGATTTTTGAATGCCTGGGATTGGCAACTCTATTTTGACAGGCCTAATGCCTTTGTGTAGCACTGGAAGTCCTGTTATGGTATTTATTTTTAGAAAAGCTATTTTAGCTCGTTTGGCACATTATTTATAGCTTCATCTACCTCGTGTAGTTAGACTCATGGGGCCAGATCCTTTACTGGAGCAAATTAGAGCAAGATCTGTGATTTAAACCATCTGGAGATCTAGATCATGGTGCAGTCATCTGGCTTTACTGGCAAAGGGATACAAAATATAGTCCCAATAACATTTTTAAAAACTCCATAAACTGTGCCTAAAATAGTCTTCCGTCGTTCTGGAGCAGATGTGGTACATAGAGGGAACGCAGGATGCAAAGCTTCAGAGGATTTTCTTGCTGCTTGTGTGAGTGCATCTCCATCAGAAGATCTGTCTATCATGGGTTTTGTACTCTCCCCATGCACTGCACCACAACTGAGCTGCTGCTTAAGCATGTCTGTGCTGGGTGCTGTAAAATCATCTTCACAAATGTGATTTCTATACAGGGAGATTCCTACTGTGCTTCCTTCTCTTCATAACCTTTTAGCCGTTGCATTGGAACCATGTAGCTTAACATGAATGAAGGAGCCCCTCAGAGAGCAGCTCACATGGAAATGTCTTTGTGCTGAGCTCCCAAAACCTTCTGAGGGCAGACAAGGTCAGTGCTGCTCTGGAGTTGGATTCCTCAAGGACCACAGAGCAGCTGCAGGAAGTGGTCTTGGTGACCCCGCTGATGGCAATCCTCCTGCTGGGTCAGCATTGAGACAATGCCCAGCACAATGGGAGAAGGCAATGTTTGCTTCAACATCCTTCAGGTAAAGTGCAGGGTGGGGTCTCTGACCATTTGTTTCCAAAAGATCTTACAAACTGTTTCATAGGAACAAAAATTGGCATACCCTTTCAGGAGACTGAAGTAGTCAAAAGATATGGTAAATCAAAAAAATGGATTTTGTAAAAATATATGCAACTCATTTCCAGCCCTTTTTCCAGATGTTCTACAGTGAAAGTCCCCACAGCACCATGCAGTCCTCCTGAATGTCACTGAACCTTTCCCCTTTGCTGGCAGCACTTCATGAGGCTGAGCTCTCCTTGCTGAGTTGTTGCCTTCATGAGGCTGAGCTCTCCTTGCTGAGCTGCTACAAGTGTTGACTGGAGTTGCTTAAAGCTGCTCTTCAGTTTCTGTGACTGTGTTGTTGGCACTGCACTAGAAGATGTGAGCCCCTCTCCTGCTATTCAGTGATTCCAGTGATGACTGCGGACAAAATGAAACACCAATGCTCAGAGTCCTGAGGAAGCTTTGAGGAGGCTGCTTGGCAGTGCACAGGAGCTCGATTTGAAGGTGGTGGTGGGAAGGAGGGCAGAGCTCAGCAGCTCAGCTGCAAATTGTGCAATCCCTGAACCACACTTGTGGCTGGAGCTCTTTGCTCCCAGGAAAGCACTGCATCTCAGATGGCCCATTTCCTCAGGGACTGTACCCATGCAGGCCCAGGGCTCACTGTGGTCTTCTGAGCTGCTGGGTTTGTTTGTTGTGGGCTTTCTCGTGGTTCTGCTTGCGTCACTCTTGATTGAGTTATTCTCCTACAGTACAGTCTGGGCTTTCCACCTTTGGACTACAGGGTGTGCACTGTCTCAGGTTACATCAGCTCCAGCCTTTTTCTGTGTTTGCTTTGCATTTTTCTCTGGACTCATCCAGAGAAACCTGATTAAGTTACTTTGTCCTGGGCAGTTAACTCTTTAGAAAAGCTGGAGAAAAAGGGCATTTTCTAGACAGCCTTTGGAAAGGAACAGAGGTGGGCTGTGCCTAGCACCCCTGGGAGTGTGAGTGACTAACCCAGGCTGGTGGAAAGTGCTCTGCTGTAATACTTGGTAGATGCACCCTCTTTTTTTCATGGTCTTCCAAAGCGTGGCACACTTCAGATGGCAGCTGTGATGTTCTGTGAAAGTTAAGGAAAAGTCTGGGCAAGGACAATCTTTCAGGGTCTACCTGATTACTTTTACTATGACTTATTCTTCTGTGGTCAGAAGGGGAAAATGTAATTTAGTGGTGCAAGAAAATGCTTACTGGGTTAAGTGTGTTCATTTCAGAACATTTCAAGTTTCACACAATTTGGGGATAGTGTGTTCCTGAGAGAAGTCTCAGGATGTAACAAACTGTTGGGCTTCACCAGGATCCCATGAGTTACCATACCCTGGGGATCCTCCTGTTGCTTAGGGGTGCTGCAACCAAATGATAGGGGACTTTTAACAGTATTCTTTCTGATATTTGGAATATATTCATAAATTGAGACTACTGGGCTGTATTCAGTGTTTGTCAACTTCTTTAGATGATCTTTGAAGAGAGTACTGTTGTTCTTTGCACTGATTAGAATCTGCATGGTCAATATGGATGCATTCATGCCATAAGCTCCTGGCTGGGGGAAGCTCTGCTCTCCTTGGGGCTGCCTGGGTGAGTCGTTCTCACCATGTCACATTTAGCATTTGGGTTATGTCATATCAGCTCTGCCAGCTGGAATTGAGACATTTGCAGTGATACTAGAAGATTAATTGTCCTATTAAGAGGTCATATTATCAAAGAACCAGATTTATCCCGAATTTTTATGTCAGCATAATACAATGGGGTTTTTTCCTTCCATGTTTTATGCTAAATAATTATTTGATTGTTGATCCTGAGGAAATAAAAAACGAACAAACTACACTTTAGTAGCATAACCTCTCTTCTTGTGTGTAAAATTGCTACAGGTATATATTTTTAGGATTTTTTCACTCCAAATTTTGGAAGTCTTTGGGGATGGAATTTATTTTGCCTTGGTTTTCTTATTAGTATAAATATTGTAATTTTCATTCTGTTTTGGAAAACTTTATTTGAATCCATGCATCAGAAACAATGGATTAAAATGAATGGACGGTTAGGAGATGGTAGAAATTAATTTTTGACTTTTGGTGAAAGTTTTGTGGTCCTTGCTAGTCACCCTCTGCTGATGCCATTGTTCTATAAATATATTAACAGATCTTAGTTGTCTTGGATAATTAAATAGCTTCTGCATTTAAGAGAAAGATGTTAATTTTGTATGTAGTTCCAATGTTTATCCTGCCTATGGTTATGTGACCTAGTGTATATATTATGTTCCACTGAGGACTTTATCCCATCTGCTTACCCCGTAAGACATGCACAGATCACCTCCTGTGTGTAAAGCCAGCAGGATCTAGGCTGTTTTGGAAATGTTTGGGGCGTTCCAGAAGAAAGTAATCATATTAGTATTACAGAGCTCCCTTTCTGTGCTTATTATCCCAAAAACCACTAACAGAGAGAGAGGTGCTTTAATTCTGTGGAAAGGTTTGATGCTGTGTGCGTTTCAATGGAAATAACTTTGTCTCTGTGGATGTGTAGTTTTATAGCATCAGTCCCACAAGTATATGTAAAACATATTCTGCTAGTAAACCATTTTTTGTGTAGTCAATATGCATATTTATTGGTAAAACATATGCACACTGTCATCTGTCCAATGTTTTACGTGTTACCCAATTTCAAATGAATAGAATAAAACAACTGCATTAGGCTGCAGTACATTGGTAAAAAATGTTCATTCTCATCACAGGGAGCTCTGAAGCTCACGAGTGACTGTGGTTCCTAACACCAAGCCCAATTAAATAGGGTATAGAATGTTGCCACGGAGGCAGTTTGGGTTGTGTTCCCTCCATGCAGAGTACAAAGTAACACATTAAGTTCAGCAGCGGATCCAGAGAAAAGGGGCATCCAAGCATTAATCATTCATTGCAATGCTTCATGAAAGACATCACAGTGAAAACAAAAGCAGGAAACTCAACTATTCTGAGAAGCACTTTGAGATAGCACTAGTTTCAGCTGCCAGGTATTTGCACTATCAATCAAAAAATATTTATTTATCAGTTGAATCATATATTTAAACTCCCGGCTATGCAGAATAAGAGGCAGAAGAGAAATATTGAATGAATACATACAAAAATACTGAAGCCTACACTTTCTAGAAATAATACATAAATGTCGTTTGCTGACAAGAAAAACAGATTGTTGTAAAAGGAACTCCAGCAATGACCTGACATCAGAATCACAATTTCCTGTGTCACAGGTTAGTGAGAAATTGCTTCTTTACAGCCTAACAATTCAAGGAATAATGACCTAACATTGTTCCACTGTGAATTGGGGCCAAGATATATATTTTTGCAGGTAGCAACAAATAAGAACAAACCTTTCAAAGAACTAGAATACATAAATCCTAAGGCACACCAGAGAATTCACCAGTTTTGACATAAGCAATCTATAAACAATATAACCAATTTGAAATATATGAGGTATGATTGCAAATGTTCCTTGTCTTTTCAGCAAAACTGGGCTGGACCTCTGTGGGCAGTACATAGGAGGGCTATCATTTAGGGATTTGGGGTACTTCTGATTCCAGATGTTTGTGCCACTCATTTATTCAACAAATGTAATGGAAATTTACATTGGCTTGATAGAGTTTTCAGACACTTCCTGCTGTTCAGCCAGCAGTTTCATGGCCACATTCTTTGCTCATCATCATAAGATATTTGTCAGGATTTATGGTAAAGGATGGGTATTTTGGATGCTTGACTTGATATAACTCACAGATAACTCATTTCTGAAAAAGGCAGGCCACTGAGTACTGAAAAATTTGAGCCCTTTCCAGAGCACTTAGTATTTATACAACTTTGGCTGTTGTTCTGCAACACCTGGATGTGTTATCTGGAGAAAGGGGCCCTTGGTACACAAGAACTCTGAGATGTCAGTGATGTGGTCATATTCTTATTTGTAATCCTTTTATTCCTTTACAGCCTCCTAAAACTAGGACTAGCACAAGAGTTTGTGCTTCTGCTAAAATGCCATCCAGCATGGAGGACTTGTAATTCCTCCAAAAGACTTAGGAAAAAGTGATTTACAAAAGTAAATAAGATGAGATCACTTTGAATGCTTTATATACCCTTAAAGTCAGGGCAGAATAAAGCAGACTGAGCTCTGGCAAAGGATTTCTTTGTGAGACAGCATTATCTAGTAGCCTGAATTTGGGTCTATGAATTGGGATTTCCTTTCCAGCTGTATCAGGGATTCTTTATCTGGCCTTGGATTAGATAAGCATTAGAGATCCTAATTAATGGTTATACAACTATGAAGTTTAAATGGATAAAGTTTTTTGGCTGGAGGAAAGCACAAACTTTTATTACAAGCACTATCCACAGTAGATAATGTTTCAGCAGTCCAACCTCAAGGCAAATCAGTGCAAATTATTTATCAGTATATATACCCTGTGTATATGCAATATGGTATAATGTGTACAGCACCAGGTTATACATTTTGTACTGACAACGATTTCTATTTTTCTGCAAAGCCTAACAAATTTTCTCTTCCTGGAGCAGAATGAAAAGTCTTCTTGTTAGTTTTCCCTCATGAAATATAAATATAGATTCCAACAAATCTCATTGACTTTATATCAATGCCCGAGTTTTGCTTTCTGTTCATTGCCAATTCCAGCAGTTTGCAGTTCCTCACACAATGCCACTTACAGGTATCCCAGTTCCTATTCTGTGCATTCCTGTGCCTGCTCTCTTCCCCTCCTCCCTATAAGGAGACAACAGATTTCCAGTAACCCAATCAGCCCTGGGGAGAGAATTGTTATCTGGGCTCTCATCAAATCAAGCATTTTGCTGGGGACAGATGAAGCCCAGAGGAGCCCTGCAAGGCTGCTGTGCTGCCCTGCTCCCTCCTCCCAGGCAGGCAGAGCCCTGTAGCCCTTTCCTGGCTGGCAGAGGGGGCTGCAGTTAGAGGGACAGGGAGAAAAGGACTAAAGAATGAGAAACTGCAAATGATTATGAGAAAAGACCATCCCTCAGAAGCTGCACATTTTGTTTTCACATCTATGCCAGAGAGCAGTGCTTCTGCAGGCTCTCTTGTTTTCCTTTCCCCACATAAGAACAATGCACTTCTGCTTTTCTGCAGCTGGAAACACTGTGAGAAGCATAACTGATCCCTGAGCTTTTCATATAAACTTTCTGCAGTTTGAGCTTGGAGTTGCCAGTCTTAGAGCAAATTGTGCTTCCTTCTTCAGACCTGAGTGAGAAGGGCCCTCTCACAGTGTGACAATAGGCTGGGGCTGCAAGGGCAGCCACAAGTGCAGCACTTCTTGAAAACCATGCAGACGTGATGGGCTCTGTGCACTCTGAAGAAGCTTCTGTCCTTCTGCTAAGACAGGTAAGGATGATGTGTGTATCCCTGGTCCATTGTGAATGCTCATTCAAATGGTTTATTTATCATTTTACAAGCAGAAATTTCAGTGTATATAGTCACATGAATAAGGTCTTGTTTTAGCAGGGCATTTCAATTTGAAGTTGAATAAGAACTTGAATGCTGTCTAAAATGACAGGCAGGCTTCCAGGCCAGTTTTGCAGTAAATAGATGTACCACCTTCTTTGCTGATATAGTATAGAAGTATAATTTTGTAACCACAGAAAACCCTTAGAAGAGTTTATGGTATTAGTTCAATATTCATGATCCAGTATAGATTAAACCAGCCAAAAATTGATCCTTCCAATGCAGCAGAAAACCTCCCAATCCTCCCCAAACAAACGAAACCAGACCAACTCAAACACAAAAACAAACAAACAAAACCAAAGCAGCAACTATCAGGAAATTAACATTGAAGTTATAATTTGAATATACTTTGGAGAGAAGAAAAATAAAATAAGGCTTAATCAAAATGTAAAATGCAGGAAGATGGCACCTGCCTTGAGAAACTTAACGCTGAAGCTTTAAACAAGAGACAACACATACATGGAGGCAGATAGGAATCAGAGCTGCATATCATCCCCATGAGTATCAGCTCATTGTCTACCCACAGTTACATTTCCCCCAGGTAACAGGGCACCTTTAAAAAAAGAAAGGAATTTACTGTGCCAAAAAATCTTTCCCATTCTCTTAGTAAAATTCTGAGCCAGCATTACACATGACATTGTTAATTCATTAAATATCACTGTGATTAATTACATTCAAGAGATAGGAGGTGCATTCAGGTTCAGTGCAACTTCATTGACCCCAGAGCTGGTACAGCTGTTTAAATCAGGGCAGAAGTGGTCATGTACTACTTCCCACTTGGACTTAAACCAGGCATCATAAAGATATGAGTTGCATGAAACATGGTTTTAGGCTTCTATCTCCTAGTGATCATCCCACATGTAATTATTTTCTACGTTCTAAAAGAGAAGCATATTTAAATGTGATTTTTTTTTTCCTGGTAGCTTCTACCTGTGAATATCCTTTGGAATACTCAAATGAGCCTTTTAATTTATCATAAGGATTTATGAAGATTTATAGAAATAAATTCTACAGACACGAACAGAACGGAGCGTTCCCAACTGGTTTTTCAACAATTTTCTTTTAAGATGTACTTTAATAAAGAATTACAGTCCATTTTCAGAACTATATCAAACATTTTAATACCCACATTTGTCCCTTTTGAGGCTAGTCTAACTTCCAGATTCTTTCCATTGACCTAACAGAAATGGGACAGATCCCAGATTAGCAATCCTGGGCTTGGTGGTGTGTCAATCTTTCATCATTGCAAGAGGGTTTTTCTAAAATTGTGATTAAAAGACCCTCTTCCCTTAGTCCTGAACATTTTGGAATGTATCTTCTATATCCACATGATCATGCTACAGCAAGATATAGTAAGTGCACATTGTCATATGTCCTTACATCCCTACTTGGTTTCATCCCTATCAAGTTGTACAAGAGCAGGAGGGAAGACAAGAGGGAAGGTTTGCACTTTGACCCGTTGTTCATATTTTGGTTCTTTTATGTGTACCAAATGTCAGTCATTCTGTCGTCTATTTAATCTCGGACACCTATGGAAGATTAAGAGAGGGCAGTTCAATGAGCAGAGCAGGAGAAGGAAGGACAGATGAGCTACAGCAGGCAGATAATGTAAAAGCCAACTCAAAGTTCTCAAAAAACTCCAGCCGTCACCAGCCATCACCAGCCGTCATCCTTCAGACAAAAAGGAGGAGTTTCCATTCAGGCTTAAAAATCTCCATCTTCTAAAAGATTGGCATGTGAGAATTCTAGAAGGGAAAACTGTCCTTCTTTACATAACTCTGAATTAACCCTTTAATTCTTTCTTCTTTTGATTTTAAATATGTTCTTGGCCAGCAGTCTGGATGTACACATGTTTCTAACTGTGCAGCAAGAATTTAGAACATGTCTAGTGTTAGTGTTTTGCCAGCTTGTTGTTTTGATCCGTCCAAAACCCCGTTATTCTAACCTATCTCCCAAGATGCTGGGTCATCTTTCTCAAGTAAAGTAACCTGGGAATAAAAGTGAGCTTTGTTTTTGGAGATCAAAGACTTTTTTTGATCCCTCTTTTGGTAACCAAAGCCTCCTCTCCCTTGCATGGTGCTCATCAGTAGTAGGTGCAATGAAACTCCTCTCAGCACAAAATTGTCCACTTGGATGGGGTAAGGCTGTGCTGCTGTGCCAGCACCGATTGCATGTGTACCATGGAAAGAGGAGGGAATTTCTTTGGATAAAACAGTGAGTGCATATTAATGCAAGACTTTGACAAAAAAAAAAAAAAGTTGCAGTATTGGTGGTTGGCAAAATAGCCTGCCTCACAGTCCTTCCCAGGCTATCTGAATGGAATAAATGGGATTTGGGAGTGCATGGTGAGCCAGTTGTCACCCTCAGATACTAGCCTTCTAATGACACCCAGAAAATAAGGGGGGGGGAAAAGGAGAAGAAAAAAAAAGAGAGAAAAAGCTATGTGTGCAAAATTTCAGACAAAAAGCACCCAAATTGGTAGCTGGTTTTTAGGATTAAAATTGTAGTATGAAGCAGTCCAGCCAGGTTGCTTTGCACAGGCTAGAAGAGGAAGGTTTCTGAGTGGTTTGTGCTCATTTTCCACTTGCCCGGACCTGGGCTGCGTGTCGGGCAAATCCGCTGGCAAATGTTAACACTGCCCAAGGGACTGAAAGTGAAGCTGGGGGCTGATGTGGCATGCGGTTGCCATGGTACTGGCCATAATCCTGCCGGAGTCAGATACCCTGATGATACGGCGAGTTTGAGCTTGCTCTGGAGTACAGCGCAGTGACCCTTCCCAACAGCATCTGGTTGTGTTTTAAACTTTTGATAAATTCCATAGCCAAAGAAATCAAAACAATTTAAATAACAAGCCCAGCCTGGCCAAAGTCCAAGTTCAGGCTGCTGCGTTTCTCATTGGTACTGCTGTTTAATGTAGATCGGAGCAAAAGCGAAGATATTCGGGGTGGGAGCGGGGCACTTTTTGGAGATTTTTTCTTCCCTCCTCGTAGCCTTAGTTCCAAAACAAGAGGATGAAAATAGATTCAACCTCCGGTGAGGTTGCTTATCGCGTTTAGGGAACAGTCTGTAATGAATGCATTTCTCCCCCTAGATGTTCCTGGCGGGTAAAGCCGCCCGTGTGCGAGGATGTTCCGCGGAGCTCTGCTGCCTCCAGCCCTGCTGTGGCGGGGGCTTGAAAAAGTCGCGCAAACTCGCGGGAAAAAAGCAACCACCAAAGTTGGAGGGAAACCACCCCCAGCTCCATCCCCGCCTCTCCGCGAGCGAATCTGCCCGAGCCAAACTTGTGCTGTTTGGGGAGGGGGGCAGCTTTCCTCGAGAGGAGCGGGAGGCCCGGGCCGGGCTGGCGGAGCGGATCCCACCGCGCCCCACAAAAAGCCGCGCACCCAAAATGGTGCGGTTCGCTGAGGCGAGGGGGCGAGCCGGGATGAAAGGGGCTGAGGGGAGGAGAGAGAAGATCCGGAGCGGTGCGCTGCTCCCGCGCCAAAAGGGTGGGAAGGTTTAGATTTCCCTTTTTTTTTCTTAAAGGGCGGGTGGAAGAGAAAACAGACCCTAGAGCCAGTTTTCCTCTTGTGTCAGGGCTTGAAAGCGCTCCAGCGTCTTCCTGCAGGCTGCTCAACTTCATCCCTCGTGTGTGTGCATGTGTGCGTATATCTATTATACACATAAAGTACGTGTACGTGTGCGCGCCGTGTCCCGCCGGCGGCACGGGCGGATGGGCAGCAGGAGCCCCCGCACCC
>NW_005054298.1:10234425-10304450 GCF_000277835.1 Geospiza fortis | reverse complement strand
AGCGGAGCGGAGCGGGGGAGAGGCACAAAAGGGAAGGACGGAGGGAAAGTCCCACCCACGCCCCCCTCCCCCAAGTTTATGATGGGGGGCCGGAGGAGCGGCGCTGCTCCGCGGCAACCGCTTGTCTGCTGAAAACTTGCTGCTCCGCTTTTTGGGTAAAGTTGATGCTTATTGTGTCTTTTTATTGTGCTTTTTATTCCTTTTTTCCCCCTTTTTTTTATTCCCGCTTTGGTTGGAGCTGCCCTGCGCCGGTGGGGGGTGTGTGTGAGGGAGGCTGCAGTTTGGTGAGGGGCTCTCCTCGTAGCGGGTGCCCGGGGGCCCGTCCCGTGTGTCCCCCCGACCTCGCAGGTGAGCGGGGAGGATGGGGCCGCGCGTGTGTCCGCTGTGTCCCCCCCTTTTCCCGCCAGACCCCTCCGGGACCGTGCCTCCACGGCCATTGTTTTTCCCGGGGGCTGCGGTGACAGTCCCAGCCCCGGGCTGCTGCCGGGACCGCCTTGCCCTGGCTCCCGGAGGACGGCAGAGCTCCCCAAAGCCAGAATAGTTTGTCTTTTTTTCAGAGGAAAAATGAAGTTGCCCCCTCGCCTCCTTGTCATCCCCCCATCCGGGAGGGGCAATCTTTCGACAAGTATATTTGCTGAGGAATTTAAAAAATTCCCTGCTGCAACTTGATCCCTGTGTGATGAGGAGCGGCTTGGAGAGACCCGGACTCCAATCCTATTAAGGACTTAGAGAGTTGAGAGTTTTTCCCCCGGACTCGGTGGCTTTAAAACAATCAGGGAGGAGGGGAGGGAGATGGGCTCATCTAGATGCCTTTTCTGCCTCAAGTGATTGCCATCATTTCCTGGGAAACCTGACTTTTCCAGCGCGGGGGCTTAGGGTGATTTATCAATGGTCCTGCTGCCGGCTTTTCCGAGGTTTACGGGCTTATTTATTTATTTATTCATTTAGCTAACCTGCAGCCAGGGCTTCAAAACTTCCCGGGCCGGGGCTGCGGCTCAGCCGCGGGTGCGGTGTCCCCTCCGCGGGGCCGGACCCGGCTCGGCCCCGATGCATGGCTCGGGTGGCCAAATGTCCGGGCGTGGGGGTCACCGCCGGCCGGGCCAGTGAAACTTGTGTCTTCCTATAGCTGCCCTCGCGTTTCATACTGCCCCAGGTGCTGGAAAACTTCGTGCTTACAGAAATTAGCATTTTATTGGTGTATGGTGTTTATATTTTTACGGCCACAGATAAAGGCGCTAGTTGTAAAACCTTGTCTACTCCCTACCAATCCCCTTCTTTTTTCTTTTTATTCTTTTTTTTTTTCCAACCGAGGCTCTTGGGATGCACAAGAATTTGAAAGTAAGCGTTACTAGCATGTGCATAAAACAGCATTTAAACAAATATTGTATTGGCATGTGCTGTGGAGTTGGTGCCAAAAAAGTTAAGTAAATAAGCCATGAAATTCAAAATACACACAAGTGGAATAGACTGATTTGTTTTAAGACTTGCTGATTTTATCTGCTTGTTCTAGCTACCTTGCTTTAAGAAAAACTTTGGAGGTCTTTTTGGGGTTGGTTTTGTTTTGTTTTTTTTTTAAGTTCTAAACCTAATAAAATTAACTTCATTAGAAAAGAAACTAAATTCACCTGGAAAAGAGGATTGTGCTAGATAATTAAGTAATTGTTTATGCTGCAGAGATGTTTGAATTGCGTGATAATTGCTGCATACAGCAGCTACAGTTGGTGAATTGGTTTGGTTCAGCTTTTCTGATGGGTGGATACGGTAATTTGTATTTTGGCTGTAACGTCAGGAAATGGTGACACCTGTCAAACTTTGAATTGCAATAAAAATGTAGTATTGAATGTTATTGCAAAACTGACAACTTTTAAGAAGCAAATGAAATTCATTATGGCTTTTCCACTGTAAACAACTCCTGGAAATTTGTCGTTTGATTGAAAGCATGACCTATCTGTAGCACTGCAAAGTGCTTGATTGACTGAAGATGAACTTGTTAATCTATAGGTATGTGTATATCCAACCTCTGGTGTGTGTTTGTGAAAGAGTTGATCTTTAAAGCAAGTTGAGGTAAGATTCAGTTCATCTCAAATGTTGTTATTGCTTAAAGTATGTGACTTTGAAGTGCCCAGAAATGCAACTGCTGTTCTTCAAAGGAAAACAGATCTCGAGGACTGTTTCCAACTTCCTTTCAATGTCTTTCTTTTTTTTTCTCTCCAGTGTGTCAAAGGGGATGTATACAGATGGACAAATACTATTTGTGCTAGGTCATTCAATTAGAGAAAAATTAGAGCCATAGAAGAATTTGAACTAGATGCATATGTCAATATAAATCCAGCATAATTTCATTGAAGCTGCTCCAGGTTATACTTGGATAAAAGAGAATAGAACTTGACCTCAGACATCCAATACATAGCAGCTTGCATTCCCAAATGTCACACTGAAGTCACATTTAGAAAAGACAGCCTTCTGGCTGCATATATATAATAAGCAGTATTTTTGTCATTGTTTTGAAAACCGTTTGAACTTCGATGTCAAAGAACCATTTTTGATTATGTTTTCTGTGATTCTAATGATCTTACAAGTTTATACCACAACTTCCCTTTCAGTGGCACAGTTGTATAGAAGCTGCACAGGCTCTGGGGCTGTGTGATCAGCTGTATACAGAAAGGGTTATGTGGTCACTACAGTTTTGTCTGACTTGAAAATACATTTTTCATGATCACGATATTTTATTTCCATTGAGAACATTTGAATTTTTCACTCCTATGGACCCATTTTTTTAGTTTAAGGATAGGGTAGAGCATATGACCTAATAGCAGTTGCATTATTCTCATTCTCTATTTGCAAGTTTGGAAGACACTTGGTTAACTGCCTGCCCCTGTGTTTGGTGGCCTACTGTAAGCCAGTTGTTTGCCCTGTAGTCTGAAAGGTACACAGATACTTCATGCTTTTGTACTCTGAGAAGTGCTCTGTTCATAGTGATGTTTCCAGTGCAGATTAGTGAAAGCAGTGGATTCAGTAAGCAGTCACCAAAATCTGTATGTATTTGTGGAGCAAACACCTATCTATTGCCCCATCACAAAGCCTCCACTTAATAATCTGGCCAAGGATTTCAAGGCAGTGAGTGTCTTCAAAGAAGCTACTTAGGAACATTAGATGTGACTATAGCATCAAACTAATTAGTTGCCACTCCATTTCTATGAAGCTTCTAGGGCTTTATAGAAATGCAATATTTGCACTTCTCACTTGCTGCTAAGGCATTGAGGTTAAGCGGTCTCTGCTTTTTGTCCGCTTTCTTGCTGATGGGAAAGATTCCAGGGCATTGTTCGAGAGCTGCACAACCCCCTTATGTACCTGGGTAAATATTTTAAACAGTTGCACATTTGGACAACTTGCCACAAAGTATTAAGTGGTATTTAGGGTTTGCTTCAGCTCTGTTGCCAGGACCCTTGTAAAGAAAACCAAAACAACTTGTAGGTATTTGGGAATTAATTAATGCAACACTAAATAAAATAACAGCAAAGAATGAATCCTCCTATGAATGACAGCAAGAAGGCATTGTGTTAGAAAGGCAAATAATACGTGTGCCTGTGCATATCTACATGTATGTACACACATTTGTGTGCATGCAAGGAATATGCACAATTCATGACCTGTGCATACAGCAGACCCCATATATATGCATCTTCTAGAAACTAACTGGTGTTTGGTGTAAAAGGAAGGAAAAATTGCATCTTGCATGGCAATCTTGATAGTTCAAGAGGCAAAGTTGCAGGTTTCCCTTGTGAACAAGTGACTGGAATGGAAATAGTGGGTAATCAGGTCAAATTTTCTACAGACCAGCTCCAGTTGCGAGTGAATACATGTTCGATGTGTGTAGTCCAGGAGAGGCCACAGAACTTTTGTCCATTCACTCTTGGCTACTGTAAAACCACAACCCATAACCTTTAACTTCATATAAACAAAGTGAACCCTAATGCACTAAAGATGAAATGTGTTGCACAAAGGGAACAGGAAAATTATCCTTTAATTCAGAAGGTCAGAGCTGTAAAAATTGTTTGGGATTTGTGAGGTCTCAAAAAGAGACCTCAGTGCCTGGAAGTGGACACCCAAATTAGAAAAAAAATTGAAAATAGGCTCCCTTGGGCTCCTATTGTAATGAGTGGAAGCGTTTCTGATACTGTCATGGGCATGACTGCCCAAATACATTAGTCACTGGTGAATCTTTTCTTACCGTTTCACAATTATTTGTGATTGGCTGTCACCTTTCTGCAATTATAAATATTCTAAGAGGAAACAATACAAATTAGAACTGTAGGTACCAGGATCTTTGTACTGGATGTATTTCTTTTCACTTTCTAAGTGTTCTTTTTCATATGAAAAGAGTCTTGCAGCTTTATCCTTATTCAGGTCTTTTCTTTTTGTATCTACTGGGGAGAAAACCATTAATTTTGAGGAATGGTGAGAGTAAGCCTTAAGCTGTCTTTGACATTTTAGTTTAACTTGAATAGGTTATTTTTTTTTTTTTTTTAAGAAAACAAGTTGGTGGGAAGTGTGTTTTAACTGTGAGCGCCCGATTTCGACCATTAGCATAAGAAAAAAAGTTTTAGTGCATTTACTATTGTATTGAATGAAGAGTTCCAACAGTCAGGGAAAAGAAAGTAAAAGGCTGTAAAGAAATGATGGTCTATTCAGATTATTCAGCAGCCCAGAGCTCTGGTCATCTGCCTCTGAAATCTGTGATCGGGATATCACTTTTATCTTCCTGTGCCTTTCTCTCCTCTATTTCACATGTTCACTTTTGTCAAGGTTTATTGATCACATTTTCTTCTCTGCAAATCTGTGGAAAATTTAATGAACCAAAAACAACTGAGAAATAAAAGGAACTTTTTATTCATTAGTCACTAGATTGAATTTTGTTCCATAGTCACTACCCTCTTGCCTCCCATGTGCCTCATTGTGTCACTCCTGCAGCAGTTACAGTATGTACAGTGGGGATGGCCACATTATTCATTCTCTTCCTGGGAAAAGTTTGTTTAAAGTTGTGAACTCATGGCACTCCCAGCTCTGCTCCTTGGCTTTTCTCTGCCTTCCTAACATTTAGATTCTTGACTGTGATGCTTCTGTCACTAAATACCTTTAAGTGTGTATTCGGCAGAGCATTTACCTCTTCAGGAATTAAATGTATTTGCTGCCTAGCAATTAAATCCAAATTTAAATGATTGCAGATTAGTAGTAGTTATTTACAGTCCTGATTGTTTTGGTGCTGTGATCCTTGTTCATTACACATCTGCTTTGCCGTGGTGCTGCCCCAGAGCGCTTTGTGATGCAAATGCTTTTGTTAACTTACAAATAGTTTCAGTATCTAGATCATCTCAGGTGACATATTTAAGTCGCTTCTTTTTTCCCAGATGGACTTAAAAAAGCTGTAATTAAATGTGGCTTCCAGTATGATTAAGCTTTGCTAACATTTTCCATGGAATGATTTACTTGAACTCTGGCACTTTCTGAACTTGTCACTGGAAGATTTTTCAATAAACGCCCCTTTTAACATTAAATTCATTTCATTTAGTGCAGCTTGTAAGTGTAGAGAAATGAGTTAAAATGAAGCATATATCTGCCTGAGAGATTACTTGGATGTTTCTTGATTCTTAAAAACTTTACTGCTACCCCATGTTAAATGCAAAGTCTAAATCCCGGGGGAAGCAAAACCATAGAGTTCTGTAGAACAGTCCCAATACTCTCCCAGTGAATAATAGCATCAATCCTGACACTTTTAAAGGATGATCTAAAAGCCATAAAAGGGACTCTGGACTTGAGTTTGTAATTTCAGCTACAGTGATGGCACATCTGTTTTTCTGTGCATGGAGTGACTCTCTGTTCTGTAGGAGTAGACCCTTGCAAGCTTCAACTGCCTGTAAATCTGGAGAGAGGACTTTGTGCCCAGCAGAATGAGCCCTGCTGCAAAAATCTGGGCTTCTGGGGGGAAGGGGGGTGGGGGGGAATAGTAGTAAAGCGTCTCCTATCCCCTGTGAAATGTAGGATTTTAGTGGAGGTAACCCATTCACATGAAACTAATGAAATCTCTCCAGAGGAAGACACCTTCTGTGGGATGCTGTGCTGCACAGGGGAAGCCGGTGTGGGTCCAGCCCCTCAGAGAGGAGCACCCTGTGGTCACAGTCCCTCACCCCGCCAGGAGGTGGCAAATACCCGCAGCAGGGGACCAGCTGGTTCTTCCCAGAATCTGCAGGGGATGGTTCGCTGCACAGCGGAATTCCTGCAGGGGCAGTGGGGAAACTTCCCGTGTTACAAATGCAATTCAGAAGAGTGGAGATTCTGTAACGTTACAGTGCTGTGGCTTATATTCATCACTAGGAGCTTTAAATATCCAGTCTCTGGAAGTTAAATCCTGTTTTGTTTAAATATATATTTGGTGATTATCTATTCAAGCAAGCAGATCACTTGGAAGTTGTTTAGCGCTGTGTTAAGCAGTTTGATTCTGTCGCTAAAATTCATTGAAAACCCCTTGAAAACATCTCAGCATTTATTTTTTTTCTGCTTGGAAAGTGGCATTCTTAGCTAGAATCAGTGTATTGCTCCCCTCCACGCTGACCTGAGGAGCTCTATTAGAGCCCTTTTATCACACCGTCTTTAAAAGCAAGGTCTGTTGATTGCAGCGGTGTTAAAAGAGCATCAGTTCCCAAGACCAAGATCGCTCCTTTTCACAGCAATGCTCAGCAATGCCCCTTTGTGCGGGGGACAATGCAATAAGTCAGACAGGACTTTCTGAGCCACCTCTATAAGGAACTGTAAGGGCTGCTGAAGTACACTTGTGTTAAGTTGAATTGATTGAAATTTAATGGCTGTTAGTAGCTATGAATGGTAATGATTTTCTAGAGTATCTTCACCATGCTTGACATTAATAACTGTAGAGTGTGTATGTGTGACGCTAGTATGTTATTCATTTTTAAAGATGCTTTCTCCCAGCCCTCTTTCCCATAATTTAGTTGTTTTGATGCTTCAGAAAAGAAAAAAAATCTTGTGCTTCAAAGAGCACGTACATCTTGTCAACATAATTTTGTGCTCAAGATTTTTATTTTTTCCAATTCTAACATAAATCAGACTACAATATAGTGAGAGTGATGAATTTGTTTTACATGCCATCAAGAATTAATGTTATGCAAATAAAAGCTTTACAGGTGCCATGATTTACTTAATAATTTCAAGTTCTAATATTTAAGCTCATTCATTATGTTTGAGTAAAAAAAAATAACACAGCATGTTCATATTTTAAAACGTGAAATGTGAGATTTGTGTGCATTTGCTGTGTGTAGTTGCTGTGTAAGCACATTTGATGGCTAAGAAAGAATCAATCAGTGTTTGCATTCGGCATCCTATGCTTGTAGATGTTAGAGACATTTCAAAGAGAATAATCAAATATTTGTATGTAAGGAGAGGAAGAGGGTGGTGAAATATCCTTCACAGATACAAAGAAACAGAAAACTGCCAAAGAAAACTTTTTTGGCCTTCAGAATTTGAGCAGGGCAGCACAGTTTTGCTATGCAAAGTGGCCTTTATTTCATCCTGAGCCGTTTGCTCCCAGACCTGCCGCCTTTGCCGCACGGTGAGGATGCACTGAGGAGCTGGTGAGAGCTGTAGGCATCCTGGGTCAAAGGTGAATGGGAATGTGATGGCAGGGTTTGCACGCTTTGATATGATTTTTAGTGTGCTTCCCAAAGGCTAAGGACAAGGGGGAGAAAGTTTGACACATAAATACATCTTGAATCTCTGAAGATAAGAATAGATTTTGATTTTATTTCTCAAAAATTGAGGTCGCAGTGGTCTGATGACAGGTTGAAAGCCCATCACTCAAATTTTTTCCTGTCTCTTACTTTTGTGGTTTTTTTTTTTTCAAATGAGCAGACAGATTCTTATTTTTGATACATTGTACACATTGAGTTAGTGACAGCATATTCAGGTTTTGAAGTTTGTGGCCCCAGGATCAAGGTTTAGCACCAGCATTCAGGCCTCCCTGCCCAAACAGTAGTAATTTTACTGATAATCCCATAAAAGAATCAAACCTCTTAAATTTGGTAACAGTGAATTAAAAGTGAATCTTTATAAAATGCAAGAGGGTCATGTGCTTCTGTGATTGCTACAGTTCACAGTTGTGGGAGTAGGCTCAAGAATTGCTCCTTGACCTCTTCAAGCCCAGGGTACCATTGGCCAGGAAGCAGAGTGGTACTTGGCTTTTAGTAATTTTGACAGCTTCTCCTTTTGCTCTGTGTTCTTGAGGAACTTGGAGGAGAAAGTCATTCGGATGCCCCATTCAAGCCAAGGATTTAGCTGGGTGTTAAAGGGCCATTTGGGAAGTGGCACACAGTGTATGTACCGTGATCAAGTTAATTGTGTTGCTTTGGCAACCCCAGCTTTGGTATTTCCTGGCTAGGACTTGTTGATGGAATCATATTCCAATATCTGGCGTCATCAACACTAAAATCTTCTACAAAACCAGGTCAGTGTTGTAAAAAAGTTGCAGAAAAAAGAGATGGAGGGTTTTTCTGAGAGTGTTAACAATTCATTGTTTTACATGCTTTGTGTTGAACTAAGTTTCTGTTTAGAATTTTTAAGTATAATTCCATTGTAGAAAATACAGTAGCAATATAATTGCTTTTCCAGTAGACTCCAAGTGATTGTTTTAGAATTCCTTTTGTGGAGAATTTCAGCATTTTGAGGTTTTGTTTCAATTCACAATAAGTCATATTTGGAAACCTTAAATTTCTTTGTAACTGCAGTAAACTGGATTCTTAGCTTTGCTCGCTGCTTCTGAGAGCTGTAAGGGAACAACAGGGCTGAGCACAGCACATGTGTTACTGAACCATGTCCATGGCAAATTTTTTCATCTTTGATTTATTGTGTGTGCTGTTGGGGTCTTTTTCCCATTTTCTGCAGAGAAAAGGGAATGAGGAGGGAAACATTGTGCATATTGGGGTTGCATTATCCCAGCAAAGCTTGCAGTTCTTTAGAGACCTTGCTGCAGCACTCTAAATCTCCATTTCCTATTTGAGAAAATGTTCCTACTTCTGAGTATTACTCCAAGGCCTCTGGCTTTTGAGAAATTCACTGATGCTGGAGGTGATTTCATCCCTCTGGGTCAAAGCACATGAGGGAAGTGGGAGGTGAAAGGCAGGTCTAGATCTGTGTCGAGAGGATGAGTATGAAATGGGGCAGCTCTGGAGGTTGCACCATTCTCCCAGGAGTGTGCAGAGTGAGGGGTCTTCCTCTTCTCCATTCCAGAGGGCATTTCCAAGGTGCAGATGGCAGGGTCATCTTTGCCAATGCATTTGTTTCCTTTAATCTCTTCTCAGGGTAGAGAGACATCTGAGAATCAGACTCCATCCAAGCTGTTGAAGGTGGGAGATGAGATGGGCTTTCTTGGTAGAGAGGAACTCACTGCTTGTGAGTTGGCGTTGCTTTCTGCTGCCCACTTTGGGCTGGCCCATTTCTGGTCGCTGTGGGTTTCTCTGCACCAGGTGGTGGCTTTCCAGAGAGGCACTGCCTCAGTTTAGGCTGGAAACTTTTAGTGCATTGGCTGCAGTCAGGTAATGAAGTGCTCCAGCTGTCAGACTAAGGAAGGGGACACAGAACAACCTGGGACCCCTAACCCTGGTCATTTTGGTGTCTTCCTCCTTTGCTGTTGAAGATGCAACTTTTCAGCCTCCTGCCATCACCCCACTCCCTCCTCCTGTTACTGAATGTGGAATAACTAGTGCATTCACGGGGTTTACCAGAATCAGATCTCCAGTGAAGTGTAGGACCCTCTAGTGGAAGTGAAGAAGGCAACCACTCAGGATGTCTTCGTCAAAGTGACTTTTCCCTCCTTCCCTCAGTCACTCTCTTCTGCTGGCGTGGTGCAGCCCAGGGGCTGCTGCCTGGGACTGGCAGGCTGTTAGCCCTGCTCTAATGAAGGGAGAGCAGCTGGGGGTTTTTATCTGGTTTATTTTTTTCCTTTCTTGCCGTGTGTTGTTGGGTTGCTAGGATGAGGTCTGTGGTCCTGGTGTGCTTTCTCGGTGTGCTAAACCACTCGTCCCACAAACCTCCCATGTAGGCTGGACTGGGAGTCCTTGGTGCAGCAGTTCAAACAGAGTGCAGAGCTGCAGGTGCTCTTTTGCTGGCTGAGTGCTTCAAATGTCACACCTATCCTTGGCTTAACATCTGTGCTCTTTCAACATCTCATGTGAGCTAATGGAGTTTAGGCATCACCCATTTCTCTCTCTCTCCCTGGAGGTTACAGATTTCCAGACACCCTTGAGATGGAGTTTTAAGGTCATCAGTGGCATTTTTAGGTCACAGAACTGCAGGACCTTGTCTTCTTGCCGGCTAATCAAATGACTAATTAGTTCATATATCGCTGCTGTTATCTTTCTCTCTAGCTTTGGTTCAGCTCTGCAGGATGAAGCCTGCTAGGAGATGACATCTGAGAATTACTTGATTGGAAATTTCGAGGCAGATATGGTCAAGGGAGTCCATATGAGCAATCACTGGTGCCTGTGTTAGTCTCTGTACCCCAAATCATCCCCATGTATTAATGCATCTGTCAAAGCACAGTATTTAAAAACAGCCTTGCTCTAAGCCTTTCTATGATTATGGCAGTGAATACTCAAAATATGCAGCACTCTTAATTCCATTGTAATTTGAGTCATATGCACAAGACTGTATTTTAACAGATGTAGCTGTATACATATATTATAATTTATTTTAATCTGTGAGCAATTTTACATCTGGGCACTTTATCCTGCACCCTCTTAAATGCTCACTAATAAGGACTTGGGCAGTGCAAGCCTTTGTGTGTATCACAGCCACATTAACCCGCTTTATTTCACACTTTTCTCAGGTGTTGATGGCATCTGGTTGTGACAGATGCTTTCTGATAAAGCCTTCAGATCAACATGCCTTTGGAGACATCAGTGCTCTGTGTTGGTACTTGCAGACTGCTGTATCCAAATACTCTTCTTTAATTGTCTTATTAAGTAGAGAATTAAGCTATGTGCTTTGACTGTTTTGGTGCCAGTGATTCTTATTGCAGGCTTTGGCACGGCACCACATTGTGTTTTAAAGAGACAGCATCACTTTAATGATGTGGGAATTGAGTTGGAGGATAAAAATCCACTGAGAAAATGGCTGACTGAAAGTACAGTACGTAAAATCTGATTTTATGTTCTACCCCTCAGACTATTAGGTGGGGGGTTTAGTTCAAATGCCTGCAATGATTTAAGAAATAAAAAGCAGAAATTCTCCCTGCTGCCAGACCACAGGCTCCTCAGCGCCAGACTTGCAGACGAATGTCACATGTTGCTGTATGTTTTGAAAGCATACCATGTGTTATTCTTTAGCTGTCTCAGTCTTCCCCCCCAGCTATATCATCTTCCCCCTAGCCAACCTCACAGAAAAACTTCTAATGAAAAAACTTTCCTTTCCCCCGTCCGGCACAGACCCCAGGATGTGTTCCCCTGTACCTGTCAGCCCACGTGAAGGTCTCTGTCCACAAGCTTGCAGAAGTGATTTTAACTTGACTTCATGTAACTCTGCGTCTTATGCTTTAAATCAGGCACTTTTGACACTGATATTGCAGCTTATGTTGTGCGTTAGGATCAAGAGCTCACAAATGACTAAACATATGGTTAAAACTTTTTTTCATGAAATATAATATGTTTCAGTTTAACTCAGCTGTGGGTCTAGATAACAAACCTCCACAGTTTGCCATTAGAATAATTGCATTTCCAGAAACAATTTTTTGCTCCTTCTTTTCTACTGTCTTGGATTAATGTTTCCTCCAGCTAATGACAGGACTGGACATGCAGACTGGATTAGAGCATAGTGTGAGTACTATGAGCTGAACATGCTGGCATCTCACTTTATTGCCTCCAAGGTTAAGCGGTTTACTGTGAGGTTGCAAGAAGTAAACTGAAAGCAAAAAGGCAAATTAATCCAGATCTCTTGGGTTCCGTCAGTGACGAGCGTGGCTCCCAGGGCATTTGCCTCTAAAATGTTGTTTTGCCTGCCCCCCAGCCTGCAGCAGTGGAGCTTTCTGACTTATGACCAACTTGTGCTTAAATGGGAGGTCAGAGTCCAGCCACCCCTCGGGTAGCTGGGTGTCACTCCGGCAGTGTGGCCACGGGATGCCGCTCCTCCTCCTGATCTGCAGTGCCAGGATGAACGTGGCAGAAAAGTTGGCAGCAGCAGCCTGGCGCTGCGGCTCTCGTGAATGGTAAAGGCTGCTTTGCATTACAGCTGCTCCCTGGGGCTGCCTCCTTGCAGGAGGTCTGCTCCCAATTTCAGCAGGGGTAGGAAGCAGCCAGCACTTGTGCTCGACATCTCTATTAAGTTCACTGTACCAAGGAAAAAACAGCTACTCAGGAAAGCCACTGCCTTGGTTTCTGCAGAAAGAAGAGTTGAATTGGTCCAGTGGCAGAACTGCAGATCTCATCTCTGATAAGCAAGAAACTGCTGGGGAATAATGTTAGGATAAAGGATAGGGCTGGGAAGACCAGAGCAGATGGTGCAAGGGATCATACATGCATCGCACCTACATGTGCTAGCTAGACCACTGCTGCAAATTCATCATACTTCATTTGTATTCCTTTTATTTTTCTTTTTTGTTTGTTTATTTGTTTGGAGGTTTTTGTTATTTTTTGGTTTGGGTTTTTTTTTAACACTGCCATGAATGAATCTTATGCAAGTACCTGCATCCAGCTGTACCTTACAATTGTAGGTGGTATTTCCACCTATGAGCTTAGGTGCTGGTTGTGCCGTCTGATGTCACAGTTTGCAAGTGGACTGGTCATACTGGGGACTGAATGGGTCTGCACTTATTGTACACAAAAGCTTAGATTTGCATCTATGTTGGAAAGCTGGATCCCAGCCTGTGTCTTAAGCGTGTTGGGCTTGTAATTCTCTTTTCAGTAGAAATTAAAGATTTATTGGTTATCTATGAAAACAATAATAGAAAGTTTGTGTTTCATGTTTAGGTATGAGTGTAGTGCTTGAATGATGAGGTGTGCTGTGTTCAGAAAGAAACCTGGTACCATCCCACATGAGTGCAAAGCTTCTACTGGGCTTGTGTCTCTGACAACTCAATTTGACAACTCCTGCTTTACTGGGACCTCCTTCCTCATCAGTCCCTCATGTTTCCTGGGGAGCTGCAGTGTTCAACTGGACTCAGCAACCCAGCTGTGTTGTAGTGGTAGAAATATTGCAGGGACATGGCAAGTGCCCTGCTGGGACCACCAGCCTCAGGCAGAGTGACTCCTGTGTGCAGAGCTGACTGTATAGCTTGTATCTGTGGGGAGGAAAAATGGGTGTTATGTTTCCCCTCTTGAAGTCACTGAGAACTTCACCAGAGTGCCACAACTTCTCAAATAGGGTGGATGGTGGCTTAGCCACTTCACCCACCAGCTCCCTCAGGACCCACAGCTTAGTCCCTTAGAAATACCAGGAAATGTTGCAGCTCACCAAAGGCACAGGGCTGCTCTTTGTATCCCAGGTTCATGGCAAAGAGCTAGTGAGCGATGACTGCTTTGTGAGACCAAGTGTGACCATGAGGGCACGTCCTGCCTTGTGTGTCACCAGTTGCCTCTCACATGGACCCCTGTGACCTTTTTGTACTAATGTGCTGGATCTGGAGCTGTGCCTTGGAACCATGCAGAGCTTGTACTGGAGCAGAATGGTGACTTACCCTGCAGCCTTCCACAAGCAGTGGTACATACTCTGCTTCCCTGTGCTTTGTCTGCATACAAGTAGGCAGGGGCATTTCAAGATAATTGCTGTAAACTGGAAATGTCCACCATACTAAGGATTTGCACGGTTGGGACAGACCTTTCCTTTGTGACACTGTCATGGTGGCACATGAGAAGCTACTTGAACCCGATCCTCTTGATTTATGAAAGAACTGGTTGTAAGTTTGATTATTTCCCATGGGGCTTCTCAGAAAGCAATGCTTTCCCTGCCCTTTTCTTATCTGAGGGAGCCCTTCCTGTGGCCTGCAAAGATCACCTTACTTTCAGGGCATTTGTGGGACATGCATGTATTACAGTTCTAGTTGGTAACAATACCTGTGTGGGTTATCTTAGAAAAACTATTGCATTATTATGTAGGAAGTTCATAAAACTTTCACAGTCTATTTTTATAAGGGAGATCTTTGCCTTAAATTTGTTGCTCTTTAGCAGAAGAGCCAGTCCCCCAGCAGAAGAGGAGGCTGGAATGTGATGTTATCAGCTCTCTGCTCTGCTAGACCTGCGGGCTGTTACAAACCACGGTTATCCCCTCTTGGAGGCAGGCACTTGGCTCACGAGTAGTTAAGGGACATGAAGGGGTCCCAAGGAGACAGATGCACAGACAACCTGGTGGCAGCTGGGAAAATACTGTGGGGGAAAGAAGGGATGTAAGACACCAAACCTGCAGGAAACCAGTCTTCATTATTTCTGTAACTTGTCTGACTACTTGCGCTCTTTTATTAACTTTTTATTACGGCAAAAGTGAATAGAACAAAAATAGTCTAAGTGCCAAGGGGATAAACAGGAATTAAAAGGATTAAGTTCTGAACACTTTACTGCTTTTAGAAAGATGTTATTTGATTTACTAGCTTAAGTTAAACTTACATGACCAAATTACTTCTTAACCTAATAATGACTTTTGTGGGGTAAAAAAAACCCCATCTGTTTAGGTGTTTTGGGATTTAATCCAGAATACATCATAACTCTTTAGGCCATTATGGAAGTGTGGAGCAGCTATCCTTTGTGTCATAAGCTAAATGAGTGCTGACTGGGATTTGAGTCTTCTGGAAGTCAGCATGACCTGCATGTGATGTAGGTATGGATAATAACTCAGCATGTAAGATAGCAAGGGAACTATTCGCAGTGTTACATTAGCTATGTTGCCAACTGTGATATTTTTGATTGTTGCATTTTTCATAAACTCTAGAAATACTTTAAGATAACTTGTTGGGGTTGTTTGTTTTTTTTTTTTTTTAATATTAAAGTCTTTGTTTTCAAAAGGCAGCTCATGGAAAGTTGATGACTGACAGTGGCAATTCTGTTTGAGATCACCTGCAATAAACTTCTCTCCTGATACCTGTCAATGTAGTCAAGCCAAGCTCCTGCCCTTTTTAAGGGTTCAGAGTTGCTGGCAGTTTGTGTTGGTTTCCTCTGAATCCACAGTGCTTGTTTGTGGCTCTTTCTTCCCCCCACAGCTCCTCACACAGCACACTTGCATGTTGGACAGAGTCCAAATTTCCTCCCTCCTGGGGATTCCTTTGCTGTTAATTTAAGTGATGGCAAATGCAAACTTCTTGCCAGAGCTTGCTGTGTGTTTTTTGGATGCTTTTTATAGCTGTTCCCTAAGGGGTCAGCTTTTGTCCTTCCCCACCACGCTTTCTGCTGTGGGGAGAGAGGCCTTGAACTGGAGCTGATGGGTCCCACCTGGCTTTGAATGCATCTCTGACATGGCTTCAGGACCTCACTGTCTTTCAGAGTTTTTGAAGACTTTTGCTTTGTTGTTGTTTGTACAAAGCTGATCTTTATAATAACTTGAGTGTATATGTAATCTTAAAAGCAGAATTGATCATGCATGCCTATAATAGAATGTGTCTAAGTTCTTATTAGATGGTTTTCTGCAGCACTGTGACCTGATGATTTTAGATGCTACATGAAAGTTACAATTAGGGAGGAAAATGACTATTTTTAATAGGTATGCAAAATAGCTTTTCTCTTCAAAAGTCATGTGGTGAAGACATGGTGCTAATATGAGACAGAGTGAATGTGTTGAAGAGAAGTGCCCATCTGCTGTATGCCTGAACTGTAGATTTATGGGATATCTTCTCAAACTGGGGATGTTCACACAGATCAGAGCGCAGTCTAGAAAAGCACCGAGTCTCCTTTCAGGTAGACCAGCAGTAGCCAGGAAAGCTAAAAAGCAGCTCTTCAGTTTGAAGTCATATGTGCCTTTGCTCATTTCCCTTCAAAAGGCCTGCCCTTGTCACCAGAGGGGATGTGAGTGCCTCCCCCAGCCACAAGTTCTGCTTCCCAGGGTTATTCTCCAGGGCCTTTGTCCTGCTGTGACGTTTGTGCTTGCGCAACTGAGAACCCATTTAGTTGTGGTTTTAACCCTTGTCAGCTGTTTTCAGAGGTCCTCCTCTGATTTGGCCAGACAGTTTTGTTGAAGGAGCTGTGCAGCAGGACGTGTTCACAGGACAGGGAGAAACAACCCTGGCTTTATGGAGATGCACATGTTGGAGGAATGTCATCTGTTTGTGGTTCATTTTGCACTGGGGTCCCTCAGGGCACTGTGTGTTCTGTGATCATCTGGGCTGTTGTAGAAGGCAGAACATTTGATTGAGAACAGAGGTTTGTAACGCCAGCACTGCATAGGTTTGGTGTCCATTTTGTGTTGAACTGAAAGTCTCTGGTGGAATCAGAGAATCATAGGAATGCTCTGTGAGGGCACCTGGTAAACTAGTGGAAATGATGGTGGAGTTCTCCATTGTGGCATCCTGGATGGAGAAATAAACCCTCGAGTCTGGAAGCAGCGTGGCGGGTGGACTCAGCATTTGGGGAAGGTGACTTCTGTAGACCATGCAAGAAGCAGCACAGCACCTTAAAACGGGATTCAAGTAGGAAGAGCTAGATTATCTGGGGGGAAAAAATCCAGTGGAGTGGACATCCAGGGTGCAGCATCTATTGGGATACCTAGGTCCTCGGTAATTAGTAACTGAGTGTGAAGATCATGCAAATTTGCTGCTTTTCATAACCTAAAAAGACCCCGCCCCAAAAACGGTTTGGTTGCTTGTCCTGTGCTGAGGCAGCAGATGGGACTGAGGACACAGCACTGGTAACTGCAGAAAGTGTAATGCATTCAGGTCTGCTTCACTCCATTACAATAGAGATTGACAAATTGGAGAGAGTTCAGGAGAAAAAAAGAAGTAACAAGAGAGCTTGAGGGATTGACTTACAAGAGAAGACCGAAAGAGCTGAATATAGATAACTTGGCTAAAGGATGACAAATGGGGTGGTTGAGATATAAATCTACAAATATCTGAAGGGTGTAAACACCAAGGCTATGAAGAATTATTTAGAGTGGTACAATGGGGTGTAACTAGAAGTAATGGGATGAAATTTAAGAGAAGGCAAATTTCAGTTGAATAATGGGAGAAGCTTTTTGACAGTGTGATGTATTAAGCCATGGGCTGCTTTTCCAGCAGTAGTCCTGTTGCTCAGTGTTTAGGGCACAACCCTGTTTGCTTAAGAAGACAGGGTTTTCCAGAGTCTTTATTAAGGACAGTTTCAAATCATGCCTTTTGTGTTTTATGTATTTGATGCAGAGGCATGCAAACCATACACCAAAGCCGCTGCGCCTCTCCACACATGCACCATGTCTGGATGTGACAGAGCAGCTCCTGGTGTTGTGGTGGTGGAGATGAGGGCAGGGGTGTGAGCAACCTCTTGAGCCACAGCTGAGCCCAGATGGCCCCACTGGCATGGCAAGCTTGGCCAGGTCAGTAGTATCTGCTCTTTGATCAGGACCTTCTTTTACCGCCCACACTGCTCCCATCCAGGTGCTGTAGTGTTACCTTTTGGGGGTTAGTTCACTTACGGTCTCTGGAATAGATATCAAAGTTATGCTGCAGCTCTGCACCAAGAAATCTCTCACTTTGCTTCAAAGAAATCAGGACAAACAAGCTCCCATTGATGCACATGGTCTATGATCTTTTATAAATCTACAATACTGTACCTTAACTTTTTCTTTAGAAACTCCCATTTCTTCTGCTTTTCACTTCACTTGAAATGCAAACTAAGGTCAGAGGATCACTTTCCTACTGGCAGAACACACTGCATTGTCTGTCATTTTAAAATGTCCTCCACAGTAACTGAGGAAAGGTTCATTTCTCTACTCGTTATGTTAAAAGTGACTCTTGAATGCATTTTTCTTTTCCTAATCTAGATGGGCTAAATTAGAAAATTAGGTTAACTAGCTTGTGTAAATCAAGTTAGAGTTATCTCAACTAAAATGGTAGCACAGGAAAGATGGCAGATTCATGTAAATAGAGGAACAAATGCAGCTGTAGCACTTAGCACACACTGGAAACTTGGCTATTTTGTTGAAGAGAGGGAGGACAGAAAGCTTTAAAGCACTGGCATTCTTGGAGCATAAATGAGACGAGCTGAAAGTGTCTTTTATAATTGTTCTTAAATGTGTTTTGTATTGTTGGTGCTGTCCCTGAAGAGGTCTGTGTCCATACGCTTCAGGGAAATTTCTGAATTATATCCTCTCTCACTCTGTGGGAAGAAAGAACTGCTGAAGGGTTTCATTCTCCTCTGCAAGGGGATGAATAGTTTTCTTGCTGAAAAATGCAGTTTTAGTCTCCTCAGAACTGGATTAATTTGGTGGATCATTTTCATGGGAAATTTTGTATGTGGGGAAATGTCAAAACAATTGTGTCTTCATTGCATTTCCATTACTGAGGGCTGTGGTGAGAGTACACTCCTGGAGAGGAGAGCTTTGCTTTGAACCACTTTTCACATCCAGACCAGGAGTGGATGTGTGCTCAGGCCCCATCGTCTCAGGAGAGCAGCATAACCACTAAGCTACCTCAAGTTTGCCACCTTAATCTAAGTGGTTTCCATTCAGCAGAAATAAATCATTTATGTCAGTATGACTCCAGAATTATTTTTAAAAAATTGTTTGGTTTCACTGCTGTGCAGGAGTATCAATTATCCTCCCTACCTTATTTCTGAGTCCACTTTAAAAAGGAATTTTAATTATGCAGCTGGGGGTCTCTAATAGCATTTGCAGGAGACATCACTGGAGTTTTTTTCCCTGGAGGTTGATTGATGATACTTTTGCACCTCTATTAGTAGACTTAGGCCCAACCCATTTAGAAGGCAGACTTTCCAGGCAGGCACTCCTCAAGAGGACGGTGTAAACCTGGCAAGGTTTCTTTTAATTGTTGCTGCAAACTTCTCTGAACCTTGATAGTGAAAGACATCTTTGCAAAAGCAAGCCTGAGCAACTGAGGGAAGTGTTTGGGGGGAAAGGGTACCTCGGAATAAACCGCAGCAAATTTTGGGGTCACCATAGCAGTCTGGGCCAGTTTTAACTTCACAGCAGGGCTGCATTATGATCTGGAGCATATGGAGTATTCCCAGCCTTGTTGGTCTGAGTTGATAAGCTGCAGCTGAAGGGCCAGGAGATGGGTGGGAGCTATGAAGCACCAGCAGGAGCAGCAAAAATGCAGCTCCCCGAAGTCCTGGCTTGCAAGAGCCAGCCTGTGCAGCATGGCAGACTATTAGGCACAGTAAGCACACTTTTTTGTCAGTATAAGAAAGGAAAAGGCTGCCCTTCCTCCTTATCTGTTGAGGGCAACGAAAAATCTTGAGCCAGCTTGTGCAGTGAAAGGATTAATTTGCTGTGGATGTTTGATTAATAAAGCAGTAGTCTATCTCATTACATTTCCCCATAGTAACTGCAAAAGAGTTTCAGATGTGCGTGGCCTTTGCTGTTCTCCCCCTACTGTGAAACAGATGTCTCATTGCCCCCAGAAAGGA
This sequence comes from Geospiza fortis, assembly GCF_000277835.1. Taxonomy (NCBI): domain Eukaryota; kingdom Metazoa; phylum Chordata; class Aves; order Passeriformes; family Thraupidae; genus Geospiza; species Geospiza fortis. The sequence continues at coordinate 10,284,855 of NW_005054298.1, read as the reverse complement.
CAGATCAGCACCCAAACCCTCCTTCTGGCAGGACATGAGGAGAAGCCGAAACTGAGGGAGGGAGTCAGCCCAAGTGCAAGGAACATGCCTTTCTTTTTCTTCTGCAATATGAGAAAATATAAATGAGTGTGCATGAAAGCCAGGCAGTGGAATCAGATTATATTGACTTAAAATACAGTGTTAGTTTTCTTCAGCAGCATTTAAAGGTTGGAAGGTTTTCAGCTAAGTTTGCTGACAGTTGCACAGTTTCTTTACTGCCTTTTGTCCTTTTCCAGGGCATCTATCCTCCATTACTCCATACTAGTGCCCTGCCTTTATCTCTTCCAAGTCCTGCTCCTCAGCCCAGCACTGTGGGCCTCCGAGAGTAAATGTTTATAATGTTCATTTAGCTTTCAGTGAAATCTCTTCCAGCTTTCAAAGAAAGCTCTTTAGGTTGGTCTGCACAGATGTAAACTTTCAATAGGAGAAATTCCCTGTGTTCAGCTAATGGCTTCAGGACACCAAGTGATGCTGATGCAAACTGTAGTTCAGTGTCCTTGTAGCTTCATGTGCTACGTCTGATTTTGAGTTTAAGCACTCCATAAGAGAGGATTTAGGCCTTCTATACATGCAGCATATACTAACAGTGCCTTATATTTGTTTATGTATAAATAAGATGTCTCTCCACAAGATCTGTTGGAAGCCAAGTATGGGGTTTAAAAAAGGAACAGTAATTCTGTCATAAGGTGCATTGTGTCAACAGAAGTTTATTTTATTTACCTCTTAGAGTAGGAAGTGCTCTGACTTGTTAGTTTGTTGTTGCTTTTTGATGTGTTGGGTTCTAACATGGTTCTCAGTGACTTGTATTCTGTTTTCCCAAGAAAAGCCTTATATCACAGTTTCAGTTATTTTCCTTGGCAAAACTTAGTATTTTATTTATTGTTAGCTGCCATAAGTTACAGATGAACTAGCTCATGCTTAGAGCTACATATTTCATTCACTTAGTTTGCACATTAATTTAGAAAACTGAGGAGATGGTACCAGCCATAGGTGATGGAAGTTTTTCCCCTGATGCATTCTCATTTCACAACAAATCTAGCAGTGACTGAAGGGCTGAGGGATGTTGTTTCTTTCCATCAACACCCATACAAGGATTTTCTTCCCATATATCTCAAAGTGCTTTAAAGAAATGCTTGAATATTATATACCAGATGCTTGTGTTAAGAAGCTGAGTCACAGATGGACAGTCAGGGGTATCAGGACACCTGATAATAGTGTCAGAGAATGGGGGCCCTTTGCTCCCTGTCCTGGGAATTAGACCAACTGCTTCATGGTCCCCTCCTATCCCACTGCAGAAGTGGCTTAAGGTGTGCAGGAATTTCAGGATCCTATATTCTAATGCAGAACAAATGTTCCAGGATTTATTGTGATGTCCACAAAATCAGCTGTCTTTGCAGTATGTCCACTCTGGATGAATCATTTCTTGTCACTTTTCTCTGACAAGATGGGAGAGTGAGTGGCCATAACTCTGAGCTGTGTCCTCCACGTCTCTCCTGAGGGCCAGGAGGAAAGAGCAGTGCTGGGACTGGGTTCCCTTGGTGTGGTGCAGTTCCAGCACCTCTGAGCAGGCATCAGATGAGCAAGTGATAAGACAGGTCTAGCAGTGTCCTGGCAGCTCACTGATGAGGTTGAGCAGCCCAGTTCTGGGTTGCCTTGGACTGTCCAGCCCCAGCCCAGAGGTGCCTTAACGTGCTCCACACACAGCACAGCCGTGTCTGCAAATGACTTCCAGAGCTGCAGGCTGGGGACTTACACTAGACTAAAGCTCCCTTAGGAATGTAGAAATAGAGGTGGAATAATTAGCAACCAACCAGTGCTGGACCCCTGAATTGGTCTACCTCTGCTATGGTTTACACCCATAAATTCTGATAGCTGTTGTAGGGCCATGTGTGTATGAGAGCAGGGAGAGGAGGAGAGAACTTCTGGTAGTGATCAAACTGCATCTTAAACTCTGGTTTGTGTTGAGCCAGAAGGGTTTAATTATATACATGTAACATGCAATGAAAAGCAACATGGGTCTTGGGTAGACCATATGTCTTAAGTGCTGCTTGGGATCACTGAGAGCTGCAGAACCAAGCTTTAGATTTTGGAGATGTGGTTCAGACACAGAATTGTGCTGGTGTCCCTAAACTTTCCTGGTTTGAATAACATTTTTGTAGCTGAGGTTTTGCAAGTATGAAGCCTGAAGCCAGCTTAAGGAAAGTTTATGATGTGAAAATTAAGTTTTCTCTAGTAAGCTGCAGTTTGTCAAAACAACTGCACACATTCCTGTTGGGCTGGAGTTTGGCAGGATGCAGAGATTGCATCTTTCTCTTTGAAATCCAAAGAAAATGGAAACCTGGCATTTTAATCTTGCATGGATTTCTACACATCCCTTTCAACAGCTGGGATAAGCTCCTCTGCTTTATCACACATTTTCCCTTGTGTTATGAATCACCACCTTCTCTTCAGGCAGTTCACATACAGGATTCTTCAGTCTTTGGAAGTTAGTGTGTTTGACTAAGGGGAACAAAAAAAGGTTGTTAAGGGACTTGCCCAAGGATAAGACGGATCTCAAATTTGGTTGTCTGACAAGAAATGAATTGTCATATAATTGGAGCTGGTGCTAACTGACATTACTACTTTTGGGGAAAATATTTTGTGAAAATTCACTCCATTTTCCAACAGACCTCTTAAGAGGGTCTCACAGAGAGGAAATTCCATACATTTTTTGCTCTGGAAGCAAAAAAAAAAAACCCAAAAAAACCCCAAAAATCCAAAACTGGTTTTAGTTGATTACTCTGAAATGAAAGAGAACAGCTGTCTGCTCCAACTCCCCACTCCCAGGGAAGGAGGCCTTAAAGCCCCCCTTAAGCTTCATGTAGAGCTTGGATTCATGGAGCTCTCACAAGCTTTGTGCTCCTGCCAGCCGCTTGGGACAGGCATCCCAGCTCCCAGGTGCAGAAGGCAGTCCATGAGGTGGGTTTTCCTGGGAACAGAAGCTGGGGAGTTTGGGTGTCTTCCTGGACAGCTGCTGAGGAGAGAAGCAGCGTTCTGACCCAGCCCACAAGCAGTTACCTCTGACTGATGCACAGCCATAGACATTTCCAGTGTGGACAACCTGATGATTTCCATTGGAAATGTCTTGTGGCAGGAGCTCCTGACATCTTTTACACAGGTTTTGGTATATATGCAATGTGTAGCATATTGCTGATAAAGCTGTATAGTGATATTAAGATTTGGAGTGTTACTGGAGCAGAGCTCAGTTGGGGAATCTGCTTTTGCAGGTCACTGTTTGGATAGGAGCTTAATGGTGGTATCCAAGCAGTTGTAAGCAGGAGATCAATAAACCAGAAATGTCTGAGTTATTCCCTTTCTGCTTTGTGACCTCGCTATTTTAGAGCTTTCCCTTTTATGAAACTCGCCCCGTGTGAATTCGCTCACAGCTGTAAGAGCGATTTAGTTCCACTCATTAGTGATGAAGCAAAGGTCCATAATAAAAAAGAAAGGATAATACATCACCTAATGTATTTTTTTGCTGGGCTTGATGCATATGGAGCACTTTAAAGTATTAGTTGTTTTCAGATATAGTAGAAGTATTGTGTGTTTTGGAAAACTTAACTGCGTAAGTAATAGGAGACCTCAGCCATACGCTTCACTATTAAATCTTTTTTGAGAAGTATGGAGAAACGTGTTTGCTCTGCGTGTGTTTGTGTGAGTTATGGGCTGTGCAGATCAGCGAAATGCAAATTAGCAGTCCTCAACTGTCCTGTCATATCTCGACTCGCAATAGCAGAGTTCAGAAGTTCATTGCTTGGGGAGGGAAAAAAGGAAAAAAAAAAAGAAAGTTTGCTCTGACTTACTTGTGCTTTTATGAAGACTGTCTGGAGCTAAATAACCCCTGGTGAACTTGTATCCTCCACCCCAGCTGCAGCCTTTCAGCTCCAACAAAGACCACTCACTAAATCCAGGAAATCGAGCGGCGCGTGGGTCAGTGGCTGACTCCGCATTCACACCCTGCCTGTGTTCCGGGAGAGCTCTGCCCAGCCCTGCGAGCAAAACCCTCTGCATGTGCGCCTGGAAAAAATAATTCCTCACCGTCCACAGAAAGCTGCACTTTCCATTGAGTTTTTCCAGCAGTGCAGCTTGTAGAAACCACAATAAAAACATGGGGCTGCAGGAGTTTTATTCTTTACATTCCTCACTGCACAAAAAGCAGCACCAAATGTTTTTCTGGAAGCAGGATTTCCAGCCATGGAGCAATGATTTAGGAGAGTGAGAATATCAGTTTCCAAGAATGTTTCGTTTGGAAAACTTTGAGATTTACTTGAGACATCACCAATCTATCTCCTCTGCTTTGATTACTCCGTTTCCACATACATTTATTTAGCCACTGGCTGTTGTTCTTTTACCCTCGAAAAATCTGTTTTGATGCCCCTAAACATCGTCTTCTTTGTTATGCTAAGGCGGGAGATAGAGCGGCATGCAGAGAGAGAGATAAAAGCAGTGTTGTTTTATGGATCCTACGCAGTGTACTTTACAGGAACTTTAAAAATAATTTGCACAGTGCTCCTCAGTGGGATAAATGTTCTCTAAGATCATTTACAAAACACGAACAAAAGAGTATTAACAAAGATGAGTAAGCACAGATTTATTTGTTTCACAGGTGAAGAAACAAAGCTCTGTAAAACTTATTTGTTGATACAGGGCCTGGTCAGGGTTAAAAAGGGTGAGGCTCAGCCTGCAGGGCCATCATGTCCATATATCATGGGAGTTGCAGTGAGATGGGAGTTTGAAGTGGCTGTTTAGCAGTTTAGTCATTGGACTTTGCTGCTTGTGTAACATGACATGTGGGAGATGCTTTCAGGTGATGTGGCTTTCTGTCACTGGGGTGTAAAAACAACCCAGAACCTCAACTGCCCTGTCAGATGCTGTAATATTTTTTATTAGGGAAATTTATATTTAAAAAAAAATACATTTTGTGGTTCTTAAAGACCAGAAGTTTCCTTAGGAACTTCAGCACTGCAGCCTAAAGTGAAGCAAGTGGATTGTTGTGCCAAGGGGGAGAAGGTCCCCAAAGGAGCAGCTATGGCGGAATGCCTGACTGGCCCTGGTACTATCCATTTGCACTTTTTATTAAACGCAGTGATTAGTGTTTTAAAAATAGTTACAATAAAGCTTGTGAGAAGAGGTTAATGCACAGTAGCTGGAGCTTTGCACATCTTCTGACTTGCTGTTGTTCCCCAGCTGCTGCCTGGTGGCCTCTCTTGGGAGGCAGATGATTTTCAGACTCGCTGTACTTGGGGCAATGCTCTTGGTCAGTGGCAGATTCACAGGAATGCTGTCAGGATGGGACTTGGAGCCCACATGCTTTGCCTGGAAACCATCACTAGTCCCCCCAGTGCAAATGCCTGCATCTGAGAGGCTGAAAAATTGTCCAAAGTGCCTTGTGGAGCCACATTCATGGACTTTGCTGGCCCTTCCACTTGAACCAGGATGCCCCAGTCTCTGTTACTTGTGAGAGAATGTATTTAGAATTTTCCTCTGCAAAGTATTGGTCAGAGGCAACTTAAAATGATCCAGCTGTTAAAATCATATTTCCATCTTTACCCTTCCGGCACTCCTGTGATCATACATTATACACATTCACATGCTGGAAACAGATTTTTTTAAAATTCTTCCCAGAATCATGTTTTTTGGCTGGATCAGTGCCCTGAACTGATTGACACTGTGATTGCATTAATGTGAGCACAGGAGAATGGGAGGGAAGATGGGGGCAGGCAGGACAATGGGATCACAGCATCCCAGGTTTGGTGAAGGCTGTCTCCTTGGTTGCTGGATCAGGCTGTATCTGTGGTGGCTGGTGAGGCATAAATTCATGCAGGAGAATACAGCAAAAAAATCCACTGACTGACCTCCCAAGCCAGTGGAGGTAATCCTGTATCTCAGCTACTACACAGCCTAAGTAATTCTGTGTTTTAGATTTTTTTAATTTATTTTTTTAATCAGTTGGTTATACAGTGGTTTCACTCTATGTCATCCATGCTTAGTCGTGCTTCTGCAGTGTGATCCTGCTTATCAGTAACTGGGATTATTCTGTAGCTGGAGCTGAATCTCTCATTGAGCACTCCAGGAGGAGGGCTGGTCCCCAGAGGCTGCTCTGAGCAGAAGTACACCAAGGATTTTGCAGCCTGCAAATGTCAGGCTGATTTTTTTTTTCCTTTTCTCGCTGGACATTTCTATGTCCTCGTAACTGTAGGTACAGCTGCCTTTCTTCAGTCGCATACAGCATCAAGACAAAAATTACTTTGGCTTTCAGTGCTTCTGGCTGGGTTGCTTTTCTCTCTCCTGTCTGGAGGAACATCCTGGGACACAGAGTGACTGTCCTGGCCTAGCCTGACTGTGTGCTGTTCTCTGCACACTTCTAGCTGTGCTTCAGTCGTGTCTCCTAATGGGCTTAACAGTAAACTGGAATCATCTGTCTTGCAAAAGGCCTTGTCTTTAATTAGAAGATCTTTAATGTCTGCAGAGTCACATGTGGGTGTCAGAGTTTGCAGCTATATAATGTAAGTTCTGTTGACTTGCTGGTTTTAGGCATAAAGTTTTAAAAAATTATCTCTTAAGCCTCAGGATAGCAGTATCCATTGAACCCTGCTTGCAGATTTTCAGGAGTTAATTCTGGCCAAAACACCACCCCCTCTAATTCATATTTTTCCACCAGTGAATCACTAAAAAAGGTCTTTGATTAATTTTCTCATCTTCATCCCCAATGGCTAGCAGACTGTTTATTTTCACTGTCTCTGTACAAGTGCTAATGCATTTCTTGTTTTGTGTTGTGTTTTTCTGGTTTTGTCCTGTAGTTAGGGATCCTGATCCTGTTTGCTCTGTGTCAAGCATTAGCTTCTTTCCTATCAGTGCCATGCTCTTCCTGGCTGTAGCTTTTGTGGTCTGGCTGTTGCTGCCAGATTTTGTGCATATCGTGTGCTGGGTGGCACTGAGAGAGTAATGTGACTCCAAACTGCAGCCTCCTTCTGATGAGAGACTCTGTGGGAATGCTGTGACTGGAGCCAGAGCAGAAGCCATGTGGGCTTCTTGGTGTATCCTCCCAGTCTCTCTCATCCATGTCCATCCTGTGTTATGGGATCCACCTTGTGCCAGGCTTCGAAGCAGCAGAGTCAAAAGCAGGACCTGGGGTGAGTTTTTTACCAATAAAGGCCTTGAATTTTTTCTAGTTTTGTAGGACCTAGAAAAGCATAACCTTGACTTAGCTTTTGGGGTTATGGAGGAGAGACATAGCCCAAGCCTAGATGGACCATAGGTCTCCTGTTTCCTTTCTCATTCCTGTATATTACAGTATGAGGAAAGGATGCTGCTTCTTTCCAGAGGCTAATATTCCCAACTTTAGGAAGCATTTTGTGGGCAAAGCTTGTTGAGTTGTGCAGAGAAAATCATTAATGAAATAAAACAGCTTCATGGGAAGTAACACCTAGTGCTTTGTCTGTGAAGGAATCAGTCTTTTATGAAAGACTTTGTGTTCCCTGATTTATTTATTTATTTTTCCATTGAATGAGCAAGATTGTTTAAAAAGGGTGGTGGGGAGTGTCACTGGGGAAAAGCCCCGTCCTCTACTCACTCATCGATTCTTATAACATTAAAAAAATTAATTTAAATTGCCACTTTCCTTAAAATGAAGTGTAAAGCTTCCATAGTTCTGTTGTTTAATTTCCCAACTGGATATGAAATTAAGGAAATTGTAATTGTTTGACCTCTCGCATCAGGGAGTCTAGGTATTTTTTCATCTGTTTCACCGGAGTACATCTATATGAGAATAATGGCTTCCCTGGAGACTCGATTTCTTGTAAAATACAATCTAATGAATTAAAATACAATCTAATGAATTAAAATATATCTCCTCTTCTTGGTGCTTTTTCATGCTGTGACCTGCCTTGGGTTTGAGTGCAGGGTGGCTCCTGTTGAATTGTCTGAAGGCTCTCAGCATACTTCCTCCTAGTGAATTGTTCTTCCTGAAGTTTGCCCATTGATTCCATCCTCTGCCTTGGGTCGGTTGTCTTTCTTACATGGTTCACTAATTTTTCCTCACTAAGCATTGCTAATGTGCCTTCCACAAACTTGCAGCTTTTTAAGCTTTGATCCAGGAACCTTTCCAAAATCAGCAAAAACAACTAAAGAAGCAGGACTTTTTTTTCCCTCCTCCTTTCTTTGTGTCCTTTGTTACTGAAGAGGACTGCAGATATTTAGTTCAATTTAAATCCAGACAAAAAAAAAAACCCCTCTCATTTGGTGATTTCTCCAAAACACCAGTTGATTATTGTTGGCAGGGATATCACACTGGAAAGGACTAGCTGTTCTGTGTGGTTTTGAGGCCAGAATTCTGCCAGGACTGTCCCTGGTGGCTGGGTGGAGCTCGCTGGGTACCTGCCTGAGAGCCACAGCGTCCTCATCGTCCTCATCGTCCTCATGCAGCAGATGGACCTCTCTTGAAGGGAGGGAATAAGTTGACACCAAAGAACAAAGCTCTTCTCCCCCAACAGGTAAAAAAAATACACTGAATATCACTGAGAAGGCAACAAATATTGGTCTTGAGATCTCTGTGCTCTGTATGTCTGACAGATGGATGCAAGATTTTTCAGGAGATCTAATACACTGTATTTTAGAAAGTAGCTGGGTATGTCAGAGTGTGAAGTAAGGGAAAATTCTATTAAAAATCAAAAAATGCATTCATTTTGAAGGCTCTTACAGAGAAATTTTTGTCCCAAAATCAGCACTGGGAGAGGTGGGATTGGAGGCTGAGTTGACTTGCCACCAGAATAAGTGTATTTCGCTCTTGAAGAGAAAAGGTGAGCAAACATCAATTTCACTGATATATTTAGCTCTCAGTGATTGCAAGGATGAGTTCAACTGGATCCATAATCCCTTGCTTAGCTCTTATTTCCCAAACAGGCCACACAAGTGGCCTAATGCACACCCATAGCAGCTGGCAAAACAGCTCCACTTGCGCAATGGAAGAAGTTGGCAGGAGGGGATTGTCAGGAAGGTTTTGCCAGGATTTCATGGCAGAGAGGTGACTTTGTCAATACCACACAAAAGTTGGTCCAGATCCGATCAGAATTTAGGATCTTCTCTGTCTCATTTCAGGTATTAGAAGCTCTGATTCATGTAGCATGTGTATCTGAGCTCTAAATAGGTAAAAATCCTTGAATTTATTTCCCTTTCTCCCATCCCATTGTTTTAAAAGGAGAGGAACTTTTCAGCATGCCCCGAAGAAGAAAGTGGCAAAAAGGCTGGCAGTGGTTCAGGGCAAGCCCCTCCATCCCCGGCTGGCAGAGCAGGCTCCCAGGAGCGGGGCGATGGCTGGGGTGCTCCGTGTGCTGCCAGACCACGTCGGTGTGTGCTGAGCAGCAGGAGCAGAGCCTGCCCGTGGCCCACAGGCAGCTGTGAGCCAGCAGCAGCAGCAGGCAGCTCCCTGCCAGCACGGCTCTGGCACCGCAGAGAATCGAGCCCTTTGTATCTAACCACCCAGACCTAATACACTGACATGGTCGTCATCAGATACAGTTGACACATGTTTAAAGAGTGTATCTCGCTGCTTTGAACAAGTGGGAAAGTGTTCTTGGACTGCTTTGCTCTCCGCATTTCTACAGAGTTTCCCACTGTCCATTTTCCATAGTTACTTACAGCAATTAACTGGAATCCAGGGCTGCAGCGGCTGCATGCATAGTCTCTCAAACCACACCTGTGGCTTTTTTGTGTCACATATAATTCATGACTGAGTGACACTTCCTGCCTTGTCATCTTTAGTCCTGGATGAATGAATGGTGTAGCTAAATCAGCTTAGTGCTGAAGTGGTGGTTCATGTGCATCTGTGGCTCTTGCACAAGTCGTGCAGAAACTTATTTGTGTTGGTATGGCTGGCTGTTCGCTGGAGGCTCCAGCTCTTTTGATATCGGATCCACTCACAGCTTGCATGTCCTGCCTCAGCTTTATTTTCCCTTCCAGAGGCATAGATACTGCATGAATCACTGTGTCTTTGCAGAGGCTCCAATGGGCAAAGGTATTTGTTCTGAAACCTCACCAGGCTGTAATTAATCTGTAGACGAAAGGAAATGGTTTTGTGACAGCTAAATGAAGACCAAATAATGTGATGTGATGAAAGGTATGCTCAGCAGTCAGATTCAGGATCTGAAGTTATATGAGTTTAGCTTTATGGTGAGCTGAAAAGGATATGAAAAAAGAATCGCCTCTAGTCCCACTTAGCAGCAGACAAAAGCAGAGGAAAACCTGCATGTCATTATATATTAATATGGAGAAAAGTGAGAAGAGATTAAAAAAATTACACTGTGTTACGCGTTATTCCATGTATTGGAAAACATTTGGAAAACTTACCCATAAACTATATGGAGTGCTGTACACAGGAAGGCATGTGCTTTCTGCATTAGATCTGTGAGATCAGCATGTGTGCCAGTGAACAGGCTGTCTTTTCTTTGGGCTTTAGTTATGCTGAGATAGAAGACATCTGATAACCTGAACAAAAATATTGCAGACTTTTGTAAATTAGGCTGAGGAGTTTGTTTTTCTCTCCTCTCTCCCCCCCCCTCAAATCCCCATTTTGAAATGTTTTGCAGAAGGAAAGAAGTTGGTGATCATCTCCTTTGAAAGTTAAATATTTCTCCTGTGAAAAGTTTGGGGGTTATCTTTTTGTTTGTTTTTAAAGAAGGAAGAAATATTTTAAAGTCATGTTTCAGCTTGTTCATTATCAGTTGCACCTTTGATGCAGTTTCTACTTCACATGTAGCTGGGATTGGTTTTAGCAAAAAGGCTCAATGTTAAATGTGGCACCTACACTGTAGTTTGCTGACTCTGACCTGTGGGGTAGGCACTCAGACTGGTTGATGCTGAGCATTTCAAGCAGCAGCAGTGAATCCTTAGCTAACTGGATGATCTTCCAAAGCATTGAGATTTTTCATCTCCACTTCTGCAGGATCACAGAATCCCAGAAATTTCAGGCGACAGAAAGCTGAGGGGGCTCTTTGTCGCCAGCCTCCAGCCCCAGTGGGGCCTGCCACCAGCACTGGGTTAAATTGGTCATGGCTTGTTTAGTGGAGTCTTGCAAGCCTCTTTGCAAAGAGATGCCTCAGCCTCTTGAGGGTGACCTGGTCCAACAGTGCATGGTTTTCCTGGAGAAAACTTTCCTGAACACCCAGCCTGAACTCTCTGGGGAGTGTCATGTCATTTGCTGCTACCAGAAAAGGTTTGGCTTTGTTAGAGTTGTAACTGCAGACTTTTACATTAGGTCATGTATACATGCTTATTTTCTGTTTTATCCTAAGACTTTGATAAAGAAACTTCAGTTAGACTGTATTTAAAATAAAACCCGATTAGGATTACCAAATTTTAATGAAATCTTAATTTCACTAGGGCTATATCATAACTATGCCTTAGTAGCGTTATAAGACTGTGACAGTATTGTTATTAGGATTATGATTGTTTTAATCACTATCTATCTCTGTATTCAACAGGAACATACCATTTCAGGTTGCTATCCCTAATTCTGATAGCAGAAAATTATTTTTATGACTGGACAGAGTTGCATAATGGTGGGAGAATGAGTTTGATTCTCTTATGACTTCAGCATCATCAACAAAATGATCAAGTACTGTGAACTTACATTATAATTATGATGTCAGAAACAATATAACTTGGTTTTCAGGTTGACTGAGAATGTGCCCAGGGAATTTGGAGGAAATATATTTTTCTCATTTGGAAGCTGAATAAGTCCTAACAGAAGTATTTCAAGAATATTTATGTAGTTCAGTGATGTTATACTCAGCAAGTATTTTATAAATAGCTGAAGTTTTAAGACCAGAGCATCTCATTTTTGGTTCCCGTTTTATTTACTTGTCATAAATGAACTCAGGACTCTGCACCTTTTGTTTTTTGTTTCAATATGATTTGCACCCTACACATCTACAGCAATACTCACTTTTCTCTGAGATGGAAATTACTTATTTAAGTAAGCAGGGTAGTAGATAATTTGAATCTTGAGAAATGAATGTTGAAGGAAGAGCTGTTTCAGTGTTTCTGTTAAGACATAGGACAGTATTTTCCAGTCAGTGTAGAGAATTGGCTGCTGGAATTTTAGGGACACACTGGAATACCTTGTATGTGCAGCAATGGGCCAGGTATCTTAATTAGTTCAGGTTGTATAATTTCTTTAAAGCATCTTATCATGGACATCCAAAATCCTCCAGAAGTGAATAAAGGTGGAACCTGGGTCACTCTGATAGAGAAGATTGTTTTAATCTTCTACAGAGCTACACAGGATGTTGCCTGCTTCTCCAAGTCATGTGAAGGGGACTATTCTTCCTCAAACCAAATCTTTGTACCTCTGGTGACTTAAGAGTGTCAGAAGGGCTTTGTCTTCAAGATCTTTCTGGTTCTTCCTTAAGGAAGGCTCCTCTCAGTCCTGCTTTAGGGGTTTTCCAGGATGATCTGGAGGAGGTGGTGAAAGCAAAGGACACAGTGGTGTGGAGAATGATGCCATCTCTCATACCACAGTGGGTATGTGAGCTCATCTGCTGTGATGGGAAGCAATGGCCCTTCCAGCAGCAGCTGGTTTTGCTCCTGTTGGTGCTGGTGTCCAATACCAGTCACCTGCTTTGGAAACAAACAGCACCCACTGGATCTGGGCATCCTGGCTGTGCAGCAGCACAGCTCTGTGGGTTTGCGTTCTTACCTTCGTGCCTCTCTCCTCCCCCCACAGTTTCTACTATGCTTTCTCTTGTAGACTGCAATATAGGATCAGACTGCTTTTCATTTCCATCACTTTTCCCTGCTGTGACTGAATCTGTTGCAATTAAATTTTAATTGAGATGCACACTGCTTAAATAGACACAAGACAGCTACAGCTATCGCTAATTAATTTTCTTCCAAAATGACAACATTTAATAATTATATTCCTTGTCACTTACATTATTTATACAAGTTTAACTCTGGGAATTTTTTTAAAGACACGTCAGCTGTGAAAGTGCTTTATGGTGTTAATCTCCTGTAAGGCAATTGTGATTAACTTCAGAAGTGGAAGTATGTTTATGGTGCATTTATTAAAATGTAGCTCTGCAAGCTTCAGGAAAGATTGAGGTATTTCTACAGTAAGGTAATAGTGTTTCTGGTTGCAGTATACAAATCTAGAGAACCCCTAATGGTAATAATTTGTGCTTCTGTGTTATCTCTGATCTGACGATCTCTAAGCACTTTCTGACTGCAAATGAACAAGTTCACACCTTCTGCGGAGATGCTTCCCCAGTTTCTCACTTCATCTGACATAGCACAAAGAGATCATCTGCTGCCCCAGCTTGCAAAAGTCCTTGCCCTCTGCTACCTTGCTGTAATACTGGGCAAAGCAAATGACCTTTTTGTATTTTAGTCTGAGGAATCCATCACTGGTTGCTGTCAGACAGGGTGTTGGATGAGTGGGACCATTTGTCTGTTGCCGTGTGACAGTCCTTAGGCAGTGCTGTGACAATTTGGGGGTTCTGTCTGTGCTTGAATACATCACTGCTGCATCGTGGCATGACTTTGGTGTTTGCAGAGAGGTGCATCATCATCAACCTCCAAACTTCAAATGTTCACAAAACAGGCAGAAATTTCTCGGGACATCTGTAAGGAGAATTTTTCCAGCCTCTCCTGTGGGGATGTGTGGCCGTGGTGTTCCCTCTGCAGAACAAAGGAGCTGGCTATTGAAGGTGAGATGCATCAGTCCTGGGGTTTTACTGACAGATCAGGAAACTTTGGGAATGACTGAAGAATCAGAAAGGCTTTTTTTTTCCTCAGTGAGGGTCCTATCTAGGGTGAAAGTTTAAGCTGGAAGCTGCAGCAGAGGGATTTTCTGGGTCAGAGAAATAAATGCAGGAGGGCAGGACAGGTAAGACTTGGATCTCTCAGAGGACCCAAGACCAGTAAAAGTCAAAACTAGATGTGAAAAGTGACTGCAAATACCTGGGTGTGCATATTTTCTCTACTAGCATCAAGTAACTCTTTAGAAATCTTCACACCTTTGTGGTCACTGGCAAAGTAAAGCTGCTCTGGGAACAGAGCTCTGGGAAAGTGTGTGTTTGCATTTCTTAAGGATGTTGGGGATTAGTACTGATGTTGCAGAGCAAAGTGACTTGGATGATGCAACCCCATTCCAGGAAGGCTCAACAGTGAGTTTTTCCAAGGATGGCATGAAAAGCAATTGTACTGTGTGCTTCTGTGACCAGAGGAGGTTAAGATGGTGTGGATCTAGAGGGCTGAGCAACTGGACATTTGTAATGAGTCAGCCAAAGGAAATTAATTTAAATATGTTAAATGTGCATACAATGAAACTCTTTTGTTTGACATTTGGGACTATCACAATTATTACATAAATTTCAGCAGTTTCTTGAAGTTATTTTGATTAATTTTATTGTGAATATATGGCATAATATATATAACATATATATATGTATATATCCAAAACCATTTACCTCTGTATTAAGATGGATTTGAATGAAAAGCTCTCTGGTCATCTCTCTATCCTCATGTATTGTCATAGCAGCAAAATTGCATTACAAAAGCTTTGCATTGTCACTTCACTTTATTTTCCCCTCAAGTTTTACAATAGCAAAAGAGACTGGGCAACATTTAGTGCTATTTTGGTATCTGTTTGGTTTTTTGTATTGTACTGTGGCAGGGGCAGGTAAGCCAGGAAACTGCATAGAGGATTTTTTAGAAGCAATGGAACCTTTTTGCACCTTTATTTTATCATGCATCTCAGTAGGCTGTAGTTTACTACACTCTTCCTAAGAAGGTAGTGCAGTTAATTATTTTTGTGCTTATTGGTAATACAGTCACAATTCTTAGCAGCGACACAGGTCTGTGTAACACAGTGGGGTGGGACAGCAGTGTGTTCCTTCCAAGTGGGCCTGTTCTGGGAGCCGAGGTCTGCTCCATTGCACCTGAAGAGACAGGAATCATTTATTTCTCTAATATTTGATCATTTATTTCTCTAATCATTTATTTCTCTTCCTATGTATGTTTTCCCTGAAGTTATTTACACACTCAGTCATTTGCTTTGAGGCCTTGCATGCTCTGTAATTTCCACGTGGTGCTGGAGTTGCGGATGGTTCGTTCCTTTGATTGCCGATTCTCACACTCTGAGAAAGGCTTTCAGCTGCCAGTGCCCTTGGCTGGCTGTGGGGGCTGGAACCCAAAAGGCTTTGGGAAAAGCTGTAGGTTTTCTGCATGACACACAGTGTGAGTGTCCAGGTCCCAGCCAAAGGGCCAGGCAGCAGCCACGTGCCTTGGGGCTGTGTTGTATCATTGTACTGATCAGCAAAAGGGAAGGTCTAAACATTAAGGAATGTTCACAGCCAGCAGTCTTGTGTTCTAAAAACCTCAGCAGGCTGCAGCAGTGGAAACCAGTCCAGCACATGCTTCAGGTCTTTCTCTGAAGGCATCTGCCTGAATATGTTCTCTAAATAAAGGACAATCTTTGGTTACGAGAGTGCTAAGGGAAGACATCTACTGTTTTCTCAGTATGCCACTATTGACTGGGGGATGTCCATCAATTTTTGTTTTCAAAAAATACATTTTCTCTGATTTTTTTAAAGTAACATTTATAAACATTTATTAGCAATAAACCTTTGAAGAGCTGAGTTTGCAGTGATGATACTGTCTTCAAGATAGAAAGTATGTTGAGATGTCTCACTTATGTCTCATGAGAGGCTGGGAAGTGCCCAAGAAGACAAGGTTTGGTGACCCAACCAAATGTTGGGTAACTATGAATATGGTTTAAAAACAAGAAATTGTGTGGTCATCTATGGCTGGTGACAAGTCCCCCATCCCTGTGCCTTCAGTTCTGTGAAAGTTTGGACTCAAAAGGATGAATGTAGAGATGGGGAAAAATAGATGTTTAATTTCTTCAGTAGAGAAAAAGATAGCTGGGTTTTCAGTCAAGTGCTAGGTTGTGACAGCAATTAAAATACATGCTTGAAGAGGTTTTTCAGTATTTGTAGTGTATAATTTTGAATGTCACTGTGTGTTATGCAGAGAGCAAGGGGATATAAGTAAAATCTTTCTTTTGGTGAGGGACAAGTGAGTTATGATAAATGAGTTATGCAAGTGATTATTCCCTTACAGGAAGAAACATAGCATTATCTGTGGAACCCTAGTACTTCTAAAAACAGAACAGGAAAATCAGAACTGGTTGCTGATTTTCTGAGGGGATCTGGGTCTCTTACCTTGGAGACCTGCAATGAAACAGAAGGCAGCTCAAGTTAGTAGTTTCAGTGGTGAAAACTAATTATGAATGAGACTGGGAGTGGGCAGATATCTCTGACCTGTATGACCAAACCTACTCAAAGAGCACATATTTAGGCCCTGATGGAAGCAAGTGCATATGCATTTGCTCAAGTCTTCCTGAAGCCAGTGAGATTGAAAGCATAGTGTGGTAGGCTTTGATAGGCTTTGAAAGAGGAGACAATGGCTGAGGCAAAACAAAAGAGCATGCCATCAAAGGATGTAAAGCAAAGTGACAGGATAAAAGTGACAAGCTAGGAAAATGTTCTTTGTTCCCACATTCTGAATGGCTGTGAAATCAGCTTTGTACTCATTAGAGCCAATGTAAAGGAACTTGCTGTAAATGAAAATGAATGGGTTAGAGGCTGGTGTTTTGAGTTCAGATGTGTAGGTGAGTGGCAGGAAACTCAAGGAAATGCCAAACTCTGAGACACTGTGCAGAACGAAGCAGCAGGAGTCAGAGGTGGCCTAGAGGCAAAATCTTACAGTGAAGTTGGAGGAATCTTGAGGACCACCCCAGGTTTCAAACTTGGATAACAAACAAGATGCTATCCACTTCTACAGCATTTGGCATCCTTTGCTAGCTTCTAACCATGGCCAGACTTCTGTGAGAGAGATTTGAGAGATAGACTGAAGTTTCTGTGTGGTTGGAGGGAATTTGGTCCAAACTAGGTCAATCTGACAGTAAAATGTAGGTAAGATTTAGTGGAGAGAAAGCCCAGAGGCAACTGGGCTTTGAATACAGCTTAGCTATAGTGAACAAGAAGGAAGATGGAACGAGTTATAGACACAACTGGGATTTTGGGTTTAGAGGGAGGCAGACCAGAAAAAAGAGAAAAAAAAAAAAAAAGAGAAAGAGCAAGAAGAGCAAAAAAAGTGGCTGTGGCATGGTTTAGAAGATGATTGTGCAGGAGTGAAGTGTTGAAGGAAAAAGTAGTTGAAACTTCAGGAGCAGGGAAGAAATTGTAGATGGGAGGTAAATGAATTAGCTTGTTTTTACTGTTTTCTCAAGGAAGAACTCAACAAGCTTGCATGCCGAAAAAGATATGGATATAGAATATAATTATGTACATTAATATGCAACAGAAATCATGTACAATAACGGCAAGGTATATTGTAACTGTTTTAGTAGATGGTTGTATATTAGTTATAACTAGATAATAACTGTAACTACAACCAGATGTATGTGTGTGTGTATACACACATGCTCCTGTACAAGAGTTCTGTCCTGAAGAACTGAAATGAATTCTTTGCATTTTGTCTTAAATTAGAAACTATCAAGGAACGAAAGCAAATAAGGAGGCAGGATTTACAGAATCTTCTAAGGCCAGCCTTAATGACTTGAGTCTTATGTAATGAAATAGTTGAAAGAATCTTCTTGTGTCTAGTAGCCCCATCAGTCACTATGCCCTGAAGTCTGGTACAGCCTCTGAAAATTGTGGGGGCTCAGCAGGTGCAAATGCAGTTTCCAGTGCTCAGGCCCTGGCCTGGCTGCCACCACACATGGTTCTTCTGCTTCACTTTTTCAATTCCCCTGAGCCATAGCAACCTGCTGACATTTGCTACAAGTTCACTGCTGGCCTTTGTTTTGTTCCAGTAAGTTTTGGGGACATGAGATATTCTGGCTTGTCAACCCAGCTTGTTTTGTATGTGAAGCAGACACTGCAGGGCTGTGGAGGACCAGACCTCCTTGTATTCCCAGTCTTTGGGCTGTGGAGACACCACTGCTGGGATTGAGATGGGAGGTTTTCCCTTTAGCTTTTTTAACAAGAGAATGAAATAAATTACAGTGTTGTTTCTTTCCTTTTTTTGATGCTGGCAGCTGCTTACCAGATCAAGAAACTGAGTTCTTATAGGCTACAATGTGAAGATTACATGATGTTCTGTTGGTGAATGGTTTTATAATTTGTCTTAGTCATCAAAATACTTGTAGCACAGTAGACCTAACTGCATAGTGAATGTATATTCTGCCACATTGCCATTGGCAAGACATAAACACCTGTCCTGAGTCCTTATCACAAGAGAAAAAAATAGGGCAGTTGGAAGGTAGACATTAGTTTTGTTGTCACCAGAAACAGACATGCTAAAATTTAATCATAATAAATGTAGATGTTTTGATGTGTGAAGGTATGGCAAACCAGCCATTAATAATAACCCTGATACATAGGTGCACAGAGGATCAAGGTGCTGATCTAGTCTTACCTTCTCTATAATACCATCAGAGAGGACTTTCCTGTGCTTAAACCCATTCTGTACTTAAAACCCATGTCTTGTGATAAGTCTTACTCTACAGCAGACCTCCTGAAAAATACCTGAACAAAATGTCAGCTCTGCCATGCTAGAAAGTCTGGCACCAGCCTGAATCTAGTGCTCTTTTCTATTGAAACTGGGAGCCTTGTTTCTAATCTGAATTTCTCTAGTTTAATATCTGTCTCTTAGCCTTTGTGGTTGTGTATGTGTTAATGTTTCTGATCAGGTCATTCTACAAGTGCCTCTCTGTTGATCTCTCTTTCATTTTTCTCATGTGTGGCACAGGAGCCTTGGCAGTTTTCATCTCTCTGCTTGGACTGTGGCACCGGAACTGCACATACTGTCAGTTCAGGGTTAGGCAGAGAGGCATGACAGCCTCCCAAACTCTGTGTAGGCAAACACATATTGCTTTAATCGTTTTAATGTTGGTACCCTCCGTAGAGCTTCTCAGCCACTGTCTGCCCACCATAAACTTCCAAGTAATTTCCAGTCAGTGTTTCTCAGACAGTTTTCATTTTAATCAATTATTTTCCAGATGTGTGGCCTTGTATATGGTTGCTTTAGAACCTATAATCTTTATCTAGGCCATCTAGGCATGGAAAGCATCTCACTGGTATAAAGCAATCATCTTTATTTACCATGTCAACACCCATTTGTCACTGACAGGCTTCATGGCTCTGTGTTTGTTTCCAGTCCCTGATACACAAAATGATTGTAACTCTCCATTCATATGAATGTTTCCCCCAGATTCAGTAATACCAGTCAGGACTAATTTGTGTATTAAAGGAGCTATTCCACTTCTTGTTTATTACTCATGTTCATAGTGTTACAGTCTACACAATTAAGGAATCTCTTCTCTTTGAGTCCCTTGGTACCTTGATTAATTTTAATCTTGACATCTTGATTTCTGGCTAAATGAGTGCTCATTTTCACCCTTGTCTTTTGTCATTAGCTTAATACCCTCCTGAATACTTTAGCCTGTCTCCTGAAAGACTTATTCCTATCCACTGTAATGACAGCCAGCCACACTGTATAGTTTCTTTTCTCTGTAGAAGATGGACCTGCACTGCTGAAACATAGGGGCTCTGCCAGTCAACACTTACTTAACTGTTAATTTCTGGAAAAATACATAGCTTTGTAACTTGACTCACAGCTCACAGAAACGGAATGCTTTTCAAAGTGTTGATTTCATTCTTCCTCAAGTAACGTTCCTTGCAAGGATTCTTGGTTCTCCTTGAATTTTTCTTTACCAGCATGCTTGTGTCCTTGCAGACTAGTCTTTGTTGTGGTTCATGGGCACATCCCACATAACTCCGACCTCTCCTACAGAAGCAGCTGTCAGATATTGCACGAGTTTTGGGTTTTTCAAATGCTAGTTGTGAGCATAAGGCTGACCTTGATGACCTCCATGGTCCCTTTCCAATCCTAGATATGTTCCTCTGAGAAACTCCTCTCCCATTCTCATCTGGATGAATTTTTCTCCATTCTCATGTTTATGAACTGCCAGCCATTTTATGTAGTCTGCATCCTGCCTTCAGCTGGCAACTGGAGTCTTATAAAGACAATATGTGGAGTGGAATAAAGTGTGGAATAGCAGCTTGTGTGGTGTATGTGTTCAGCAGAGGAAAATGAGCCAACTGAAGTGTTGCTTTTTTGTTTTTAATTACATTCTTGTTTCCTTCCCAGGCTTCTCTCTTCTGCATGCTTACATGTGTGCCTCTGGAGGAAGAATTCAATAGGCTAATGAACAGAACTGTAATGTTTAAAAATAAACCAAAATTTTGTAATGAAACATGTTCTGAAAGAGCCTAGTTGTTATAGGGATTTTTGCAAGGATGCAGTCCTTCATCTTTCATTGCTCAAAATAAAGATTTTCATTTCTTGAGCCAAATGAGGGGTTTCTTATCCAAGCTTTGGAGCCTGTTCAATGTCATCTGGATGGACTAGCCACTACAAGACATTATTACTCATCCCACCCCTACATAAAGCAAACCCATTAAACTTCAGTGCATGTGGTTTGTATTTGGGGTTTCATTCATGAGAGTTGAAAGTGCCCAAACTACTGCAGCACGGAAGTGAAACCCCGAGAGGATTCTCCTTCAGTCACCACCAAGCCAACAAAACATTCACTTCTCAAAACCTCCCTTGAATCCAATATCAAGGCAGCTCTTTTCCTGTTAGACAGATCTCCTGCGCTGACCCTTCTCTGCTCTGTGGAATCTGCATAAACATCTCTGCTCAGAATCAGTTTCTGCTCCTTTTGTAGTATGTGCAATTTACTTTTGTAGTATCTTTTACTCATAAACCTGATGAAAAGCCATTAGGTTGTTAGTGATTTGCAGTTAGAGTCTAATTTTGTTGTTAACAGTTTAATGGTCCTCCACCCTGGTCTTCATGCAGTCTGTCACCCACCCTGTTTAGCTGCAACCCACCCTGGTGTAGCTGCCAAGCACCACAGATGTTCTCTCTGACATGTTAGTTATTAGCAGTTTCTGCTCTTGTTGGAGCATGAAGACTTGATGAAGGGGGTTTTTGGGGGTTCTATATTGCTCTTTTTTTTAGTTTTCTACTTTGGTGTGCAAAGGTTTCCTAAAATGAAAACAATACTTCTTCATTAGATACATGTGTGCAGACATAGGTAGCATTTGTATTTTTGGTTCTGTTTTTGGAAAAAACACAGACAGTTGTGTAACAGGAAATTGAAAACTTCTTTGGGTTTACATCAAAAACACAAACTTAGACAAGGCTTTGCCACAATTCTCTCACTCTTACAACAAAAGCAAACAAATAAACAAAACCCAATGAAGATTCATGGACCAGTTATAATGGTGACGCATCACTTTTAAGCAATTTTTGTTTACCTGGTGGCATCCTCCCATATTTTTTGCTGCATGTTAATACAGAGTCTGACTGCAGGAGTGTCTTGATTATCTTCTTTGACGGTTTTTTCGCATGTTGGAATTTGCTTAGTGGAAATTTTCTCATGATAAGACATGTAGGATTGGTTTTGTAAAATTACAAGCATGACTTTGTTTTCCTGTTCTACCACAAAAGACTCTTCCCTCCAGCCCCCACTCCTCCATCTTCTCAGCTCTTCCAAAGTAAGAAACAAAGATAACTTCTGAGGGAAAGGAGGGAAAGTCAGGTACCCCAACCTGCATGCCTCGGCATGGACCAGTGCTGATTCTGTGTCTGGCTTGGAGCTTTTATGTCTGTTCATTTGTTTTGATGATGTATTGTGATTGTTTTTAACCCAGCATCTGAAAGATAATTTTTGTTCAAGGCTCTAAGTTTGGCAACTTGAAAATATACTGGAAGTGGGGAAACGATTCAAATGTTCTGCTGTTTTATAAATCAGACTTGTTTGTAATGAAGCAGCAATATTAAAGTGACATTAGTGTTTGTGAAAAATAGGAACCTCAGGCTAAACCTGAAAAACGGCTGAAATTTTAGTTCCTCTCTTTAATATCATCTCCTTTCCAATAAATGCAGCCTAGGAAGTAAAACGGCTTTAGAAAGGGAAAAATCATTTATGTTGCAGTACAGTAGCCTCAGTGCTGTCATTTGGTGCCACAGAGTGTCCTAGGATAGCCTGGCCTGTGGTTGGTATTCCTGAAGGACATGTCTCTCCCACAAGTGCTATGCCACCTATGTCAGCCCTGCCCAGGACCTGGGGGCCCAAGGGCTGGCTGCCCCTCTGTGCATGCTGGCATTGCAGCCTTGCTGCCCAGCACCCATCAGTGACCGGCTCCTACGCTGGAAACTCTCCCAGGAGCTGCTGAAGGCTGGTTCTTGAGTGGGTACCTGAATATTTACAGGCAGTCCATCTGGTGATAATTTCTGAGTGCCACCGCTAACTCCACTGTCCTTGTGTGATGTTAGTGGAAGGCTGCTGTGGTCAGTGTCAGCATAAGCAGGGGTGGAGCGCTTGTGACTCTTTTTGAGATGGTTTCCTTTCACATGGCTGGGACCACCTGAAGCAGTAAAGTCTTTTTGTCCCTAGACACAAAGTCTTAGGTACTCCACGTCCAAAGAGTGATAGAGCAGGCTGGAAGGCCACATTCTTTGAAGCTGTTTGCAGGGCATGTTTCTTCTATCAGAGACCCTTGCATGTCACTTTTCTTCCCTGTGTCTCTCTTCCCTCTGTGCCCTGCCTCCCTGTCCTGTCCCTGCCATGAGAGATGTCATGTTGTGCCTTCCCCTGCCCCAGCGGTGCATGTATCTCCATCTCTTGGGGAGTCAGGTCTGCCTACAGTCTTGCTTCTTCTTTTCCATGCTTCTCTGTTTCCACAGGATTTGCTATTGTCTGTGCTTTGTTCACTCATATTCTTCAGTAAGT
Organism: Geospiza fortis; assembly: GCF_000277835.1. Classification (NCBI taxonomy): domain Eukaryota; kingdom Metazoa; phylum Chordata; class Aves; order Passeriformes; family Thraupidae; genus Geospiza; species Geospiza fortis. The sequence continues at coordinate 10,261,910 of NW_005054298.1, read as the reverse complement.
CTTTAAGGTCATCCCCCTATCCCCTTATTTCTTGTTTTCCAGGCCCTTGTCCATCTTCAGGAACTTGCTGCTCTTTCCACATCCATCCAATCATCCTTTCAAACATCCCTCCTTCCCTCATGCCTCCTTCCTACCCTGCATTTTTCCTTTCTTTACCTTCTTGGACAGAGTTGTGTGTGAAATATCCCAGGACTTGTGGAGCTTGCTGGAGGTGATGTTAGTAGAGTACAGAGAAACTCTCCAAGCTCCAGTCAGTTCTGGGTGCACTTTGACCCCTCCCAGTACTGCAGAGCAGCTTCTTCCTCGTGCTTTGGTTTGCTGTTGCCATATGGAAATGGCAGATGGTGTTGATCAGGAAGTTAATCTAGAAGTGTATCCGTTTCATGCCGTACGCGAAGGATTTGTTCATTAAACTTAGAACTCTAATTTAAAGCCAATTAACGGAGTGATTTGAAGAGACTTGTTGTTTTTGAAGTTCAAAAGAGATGCTAAGTCTCTGATTTCAGCCTTTGTACATTCCAGAACCTGTATAACTATTGCAGTTTTGCCAACCCTACTGGGGGTATTTTTTGTCTCTTTTTTCCCCCCTCTCCTTTTCCTTCTTTTTTTTCTCTTTTCATTTTTTTGGAGTGATACAACATTTGCCATGGGCTGGAACTGTTTGGTGAAGCTTTCTCAGATTTCTCAGCAATTTTAGCCTTACCTTTGGGAGTAGACAGGCAGAACTTGTGTGTCTTCCTATCCTGTTTGCTGCTAGCACAGCTCCCTCCTCCCTCCCTTTGGCGGCCTGGTATTACTCTTCTCTGAGCAGGAATCAGGGTAGGAGGTAGAAAAACAGCATAACCCCTGAGCAGCTCTGTGTCCTTCTGGCCCTGCTTCTGCCAGCATGGGTTTGTCTCTGCATCCTTTCATCCCAGAAGCTGGTAGGGCCTCACCACAGAAGGTTTTTTGACAGGAAGGGGCAGGAGTGGCCCCCAGTCAGAGAGCTGCTGCCCCAGTGTACGGCTCTAATTTCCATGTGTAATCAACCCTGTAGGATTGGCCCAAGTAAACCATTCCTAAGAAATGTCAAGATGGGAAACCTTGTGTCAGGAGGACCTCAAAAGTGTTTAGTTCTGAATTAGTATTTACGCTGCTTTTACCTGAGATGGATACTCTGTAAACAGTTGTAGGTCCTTCAGCAGCAGACAGCCTGTTTGGATAGTCCCAAGATTTACTAGTGGCATTTAGACAGAAAAAGCTTTCTTTAGTAATTTGAAGCATTTGCTGATATAAAAGAAAATAGAGGGGTCAAGTTTTGCTGTGGTACAGAGCCTATGACTTCACCAGGTTAACTGCTGCTACTTCCATGTAATTGAGAACATAATTTGGCTCAAACCCTGGGAGACTGAAAAGGATCACGGCAGCCTCTGTATTAAGCCAATGTTCAGAGCAGTTGGCTCACAATGAATTTCATAAGTAGATCATGTATTCAGAAGGCTTTAGCTGTATGACACAGTCCACTGCAAAAGAAGAGATGGTGGGAGTGTGTCCTTGTTTATCTTAACTAAAGCAGCACACCAGGAAAAGCTATCACACCTGGGGTTGTACCTACACAGGAGTGGTGTGGCAGAATTGATTGTCTCCCTGTGGGTGCCTGAGCACAAACCTGGCAAGAGCTGTGCACAGGCTGCCCTTGGTCATCCCTGCTCCCATCAGTCTTGCCAGGAGCCAGCAGCAGTGGTAATGGATACTGGCTGTGGTGCTGGTGTCAGCAGCCAGCACACGTCCAGCATGTCCCCTGGAGGTGACGCCACCTCGCTGGCACTGCTAGGGCTGTGTGTGGGGAGGTCAGGTGGAGATGAACTCAGAATGAAGAGAGAATACACACTGGTCTGAGAAAGCCCAAAATATTCCCAAAAAGTGAGATGGCTTCTGGAAGCATGCTTTGGAAATCCCATTCTGCCCCTTCCATGGGGTTACCAGCCTTGAAGGTGGCACTCAGGATTGGATCTGAGTCACAGTGTCACTGGCAGTGCCTGCCCTCTGCCAGAGAGGATCACTCCCATGGTGCTGCTTAATCTTTGAGCGGAAATAGGCAAAATTGGTCATTCATTTTTCACAGAGAAGAAAAAAAATGTTTTCTGCCCTGTCTAGGGGAGGAGAGGGGGGTTTCCTGATGAAAGAACAATCCTGAAGAAGGAAATAATTGCCTTTTTTTAAAAAAAGGGTGTGCAGAGGGTATGGCTGATGAGTATCTACATTCCTAGGTTTGCCAGCAGTCCTGCTCAGGCTGATGCCCTCCAAAAGAGACAGGCATTTTCAGACAGCATTTCAGACCATTCCTCAAGCACTAGGCGGGAGGGATTGTTTTATTAGGAAAGTTTACGGCTTCTTGTTTTCCCTCAAAGGCAAATGTGACTTTGTTGTTTTTAATTCTGTTGGGATTTCTCCCTTTTAATATACAACACAGCTGTTAAAATAGCTAGGGTTGTCTAGGGCAAATCATATTGCGCTTTCCTTGTTCAGATCTCAGATGGCTGCCTTTTTAGTGTCACTGCAGAATTATATTACAGGGCATATGAATAGTGCTGGTATTAGTGTCAAAATCAATTACCCAGCCCTCCTCCTGCAGAGAAAGCTACAAACCTTAGGAAAAATCTGAGTAATCCATTCTGGTTTTCTAATTCTGAGTAATGACGGAGGGCAGAGAGTTGTGCTTGAATAAGTGCATAGGGTCTTTCTCTGTATAGTCACTCCTAAATGCATGCTCTTTACAGGAAAAAGCAGGCTCCCTGTGAAACCCTTTTTCATGCCAAATGGCTCACTGCTAAGATTAATCTGTCATTGAATTTATAAATTCTGTGTGGCACAGAGCAGCAGAAAAAGTTTAGCATCAAACAGAAAGCCAAGTATGCATTGCTTAAAAAATGAATGTTGTGCTCCTGGATAGTGTGGATTGACTGACTCCACCAATATATCTTCTTATACTGGTAATAAAAACACTTCCATAGCCTTGTGCCTCAAAGGATCTCAAAGCACTTTGCAAATAGGGCAAAGTACTATTTCCTATTTTATGGCTGTGGAAACTGGTTGCAAGAGAGAAGTTAAGCTTTTTGCCCAGGGACACTGAGGAGACTGTACCAGGTCCATGATGGGGACCCAAATCTCCAGAGTTCCAGTGCTGTGTCCTGGTCACACATGGCACCACAGGGAAGGCTGCTGGTCACCAGCTCTTGGCTGCTGTCTGTGAAACCTCAGAAGGTGGGGCATGAAATCAGTGTTGGTGCCCCTTTGCTCACTGGTCTCTGTCCTGGTCTGTGGGCAGAGGTGCTGAGCAGAGCAGGATCTGGCAGGAAAGATGCTTGTGTCTTCCTGGGCTGAGATGATCAGCTCTGGCTGTGGGGTGCTGTGAAAGGAAAATGACTTTTAGTTGCTGCTGACTTGGGGAAAAGCTTGGAACCTCATAGTCAGCCTGCTCTGCCCCAGGCACCTTTACAAAGCAAAAATAATTATAGATTTATTACCCTAAATCCTGTGAGATTAGAGTAGTTGCATTATTATTTTTTTTCTAATCTGGTATTTGAGGATTTACCTGTTTAATACAACCACTTATTACAAACACTTGAGTAATGTTTTAAATTCATAATTCATCTGAAAAGAGAGCATTACAGCTGCAAAGACCAGATTTTCAAATACAGGCATGATCTCCTGTCACATTCCAGTTGGATAAATGACACATCTGAAAAACTGGGTCCCTACTGAGGTGTCTGTGGCAGGGATGTAGAGATTTTGCTTCAGGCATCTCTGGAAAAAAACCCCATGGCTCTAATCTGCATGTTTCACAGAACAAGTCCTGTTCCCAGTTCCTTCCTTCCCCTTGCTGGCTGCTGAGCTTTGCAGTGCCCGAGGATGCTCCCTCAGCCCCGGGGCTGCCCCCAGGGTCAGGGTACCCAGAGAAGGGGGGCTGGGGCGCGAGGGCCAGCGTCTGGTTTCAGACAAAAGTGCAAAGCCTTGAAAGGAGGGACTAAGAAGAAACAGGTGGGGGGTTAGCCATAGAGCCTCTGAAGTTTATTTGCTTAACGAACAGAAGCCCAGGCTGTCAGACCTAGGTCAAATACTCCTGCAGTACGGGTGTATTTATTTCATACGTGGCCTGTAACCCAACCTGATTCCTGGATTAAACCACTGTAAAGTCCTGGCCCCAGGAACACATCCCATGCTTACCATCAAGCCCAGCACATGCCGGGGCAGGACCTTGAGGGGCCACCTCGGTATTCAGCGGAGCCTTGTGTCATCAGTAAAGCCTGTAATTGTGGGTCCTGTCATTTCCAATGTGAGCTCTGCAGTTCACAGCTGCAGACTGTGACCACAGATTCATCATTTCGTCGTCCCATTAAGGTGAGCCACGCCAGAAGGCTCCAGGGATGAGCTGCTCAGGCTGCAGCACACAGCTCCATTGTGGGACACCACTGTCCCAGAGCCCAGGCAGTGGTGACAGTCCTCCACAGCCACCATGCACCAGGTCCCTCACAGGGTGGGAATTCCTAAAATCTTTGTGCTTTAAACTTCTTAGGAGAGTTCACCTTGTAGTCCAATGTGTTCAGGAGTCAGTCAGTCCTCCAGAGCAAAGGGGGGGAAGTTTTGAATTGGCACAATGGCGATAAAACTACCTGCACACACACAAAAAAATGTTCTGGTTTCCCAGATATTTCCCCAATCCCATTAATTCCAGTAAGGCAAACAGCCAGTGTGCTCCAGAGTATTTCAGGAGATGAAAAATTTGCATTTGAAAATTTGCATGTGAAAAATTGCAGATCTGCATTAAAATTAGAAAGGAAAGAGGAATTAGCAGTGGGTTTTCCCAAGACCAGCCTGAGGCTAGTAGTGTCAGGTAACTGTGCTGGTTGTCTGCAAGGAGGAGTCAGGTGGAGACATGTGAAATCAAACAAGGTAAAATGAGGGGAACAAAGTGTTTGCATTCAGAAACAAAGTATGCCTCTTCATTTTAGAGAAACACCATTTTTACGGTAAATTTGGGATACCCATATGTTTGCTTTTAAGTCTGAATCATGCAGAAAAAAATGGTCAAAAAGTTCAGGAGCTGCTATGTTTTACCAACCTAACTTAAAAAACCTAGGTTATTTGTACTTCGGTATCTTCTTGTTTTGTGGATATTTCATGGCATTTAATTCACCATTTTTAATGGGGTTAAAGCTGTGGCTAATTTTCAGATGCAGTTGGTCAGGACAGAAGAACTTTTTTGGGAGAGAAAAGGATCAGTGTTTGTTAGACTTCACCAGTGAGAACTTGATGGGATATGGCAGACCTGCTGTGACTTATCTATAGACATGGCTGAAAAGTTCTGATCATCACACTGGTTCCATACCAGCCCACAGCATAGCCACTCACTGTGGGATAGAAAAAACCCCACTTTAAATATATGTTTATCTGTATTTTATTGGAAAATTTTTCACTGAGTTTTTTCTTAGGATGGTCTAGGTCATGTATACAATGGATAAATCCATTTTATGTGTGCAAAATATTTGTATCTCACCTATCCTATAATCCTGAGGGCCCTTTGGACCTGTAAACTTTACTGTATAGCCCAAGTTTAGCTGGGGATTGTTCTTTGGTCCTGATCTTTGTAGGTCTGTGAGAACACCCAGTCCTTTACATGCTTGTGGCCTTTGTGCCTATGTTTGCTGGAGTTAGGAACCCAGGAATTCTTTGCTGCTTGCCATTTGCTTTTGAACTCTGCCAAACCATCTTATGCTTCATGGAGTTGATTTTTTTCTGTTTTGTGAGTGGTGACCAGAATCTGGTTTTGTTTTATGTCCTGTAGGGTTCCTGAGCTGGAAGATGCCCGTCTAAGATGGAAACTTCTGCTTCAACAGCTGCTGGGAAAAAAGAAGGAAAAGGTGCTGTTCTGGAGGGGAATGGCTTTACAGAGACGGGGAAGAAACCCCCTCCTTTAGCAGCAGTGGGAGCAGCAGTGGCACAAGGAGGTACTTTGTTTTCCACAATTTGAAAGCAGCAGGGGTGTTTTTCATTAGACTGTAAGAGTTTAATAAGTATGGTGGCATCTGTCTTCCTGTGAACACGCTGAGTTTATTGGGGTTCTTGGCTGTCAGAGGATCTGGAAGCTGTGTCACTGTGTGGCATCTAAAAGTCACTGTGGTGTGATGGAGAACTGGGCTGGGGTGAGGGAGGGGATGGGCAGTGAGGGGTGGCTATGGGGGAGTTGGGACATCCCATCAATGCTTGCCACCAGCTGACTGGTGCTGCACAGTGTTGGCAGCACTGTGCCCTCCACTCCTCCATGGTTAAAGAGTCCCTGGTGGGGCTGGCTGGAGATGGGGAGCACCTCATTATCCTGGTCAGAAAGGGGTGTCGAGCTAAACAGACTGTGTGGTCTTCAGTCATCGCTGCTGGGATTTCACGGTTAGAGAGGAATTTGGGAATGTCCAGACCCAGTGCAGGAATGTTCATAAAGAAACCCCTCCACTTGCGCTGTTCCTGTTCAAGTCGGTGTGTTAAGCAAGATTTTGGTCTTGCTGCTTTTGAAGTCAGCTGGGAAGCTCTTGTGGACACCTGCAGGCATGGAGCCATTACTGGTGGATGTAACTGTGGTGTGCAGGGATGTTGCTCCTGCCTCCTCCTGCTTGCTGTGGGAGGCAAGAGCCACGCCCATCTCTGGTACACTTGTGCTGGTGGACATCCAGAGTAGTGCCAGGACTCACCATGGTGGCACAGCTGTGGGCCAGGCTGTGCCCACTGGGGAGCCACCATTGCTGCCCTCACTGGGGGCTGCTTGTCATCTCTGGACAGGGTATAAGAGACAAATTTAGTCTCCACCAGTTTGGATGTGACAGGAGACACCCCAGCTGTGTAAACTTTGCAAGCAGCTTTTTTTTTTCCTTTTTGAAATACATGCTGGTGCTAGTCAGAGTCTATCTTAAAATGAACCTGTCCTCTCCCCTTCTTCAGTGCAGGGTGGTTTTTCATCACCCCAGGAGAACAGAATGACTCTTCTGTGAACTCCTCTCTTTCTTACCCAGATTGGCTGGAGAGTTTGAGTTTTTTGTTGCCCGAGTTTTGAAGATAGCTTCTGACCAAAAAGGCTTAAATCTGCTTTATCTCTCCTTTTTTGTAAGCTTTGCTACTCAGGTTTCTTTTTCCAGTTGACCTGTGAAGATCCAGATGCATAGGATAAAGTAGGAGTGGCTAGTAATCTATCAGATTAGTTCATGTGTTTGATAAACTTTTTCTTAAAAGCAACCAGAAAGTCTTTTACAAAATTGTTTGGAGGGAAATGCAGTTTTGTGGTCCTGGATGGGTCTGAGCCACTTTCCTTGTGAGCACTGCACAAAGTGGCAGAAAGGAAGGCTTGCCAGGAAGCAGAAATAGGGGGGACAGCAATGTGCAGAAGCTTGGCATGCCCCAGCAAATCCCTGAAGAAGCAAAGGCTGTAGGAGCTACTGAGGCAGCCCACTTGAGGTATCATCTCAGTGACTGGCAGACCTGAAGAGTTGGTTGGCCCCAACGCAGTCCAAGCATGTAATAAAATTCACAATCCACAGATGTGCTGTTATGAATAAACACCTTCTCCCCACTTGGCACTTGCCTTGGGAGTGCCTCCACTAAGGAAGCATCACAACCTTTCCAGAGATCCAAATGAGGATGCCCTGAGGTGTGGAGTGTCCCATCAGTCTGTGTGGCATCCCTGGAGACTTAATTTTAAGCATCCAGTATAATATGTTCTGTTAGCAGTGTGCTCTCACCTTTGGTAAAAAGTGATTTATGGGCTCAATATTTCTCCTTTCAGTAGGAGGAAGTGGAGAAGTAAGTTGAGGATTGTTTGAAGATGTCAGGGGAATTGTGATAAAAGCGTTGTGTAATGAGATGTAAAGAGTGAAATCCGTGTCACACTGTGAAGAAAAGTGCTCATAAATGACCCAAAATGGGCAGCAGCGGAGCAGCGTGTGGCCGGGCGCTGGCCCCGGGATGCTGCAGGTGCTGCATGTGCTCTTGTGGCTCCAAGTGCTTCCCTTTGAACTCTGGCTAGATGTAGTACAGGCTCCTGAAAGCCAGCGGCATGCTTGTGCGGGCGCTTGAAAGTAGAAAAATTGATACAAAGTTGTCTTCTAACCTGAGTTAACTGCAAGGTGTGATTTAGCAGGTGATGACAAAAAGGCTGGTTAGAGATGAGACGCTACTTACATGGTATTCATGCTAATATAACATGTTTGATTCTCTAAACTAAAGTAATTACTCACAACAGACCAGAAGTATGTGTATTTATGCTCATATTTTTACAGAAGAAAGCAAATGAGGCTTGGAGATGAATTAGGAAGTTCAGCTTGAGGAGAGCATCAGCTTTAAAGGAGGGGGGCCTCTGAGCTCCCCACTCTGCTTTGGGGCCATATGAGCAAGTATTCTCATCCAAGACAGACTCTTGATTTCATTTATTGCAGAGGTTTTACTCTTTGTACTAGCATATGAGAAAGTGGCAGTGAGGCTCAGCCAGTGCTGCAAATCACCAAGCTGCTCTCCAGAGCCAAACAAATGTAATTTGCAACACATTTCTTCTCCTTTATTCTACTGAGTCACATAGAAGGAGTGCCATCAGAGCACGGTTTGCATATTTCTCAGATCATAAGGTTTTCTTTTTCCCTTGTAGGAATTAATAGATTCATAAGGTTTTATGTCTAATTAATTGAAGGAATAAACTGAATATTAGCTAAATAATTGAAGAATAACTATTTGATTATATTATTAGTTAGACTGTATTACTATAAGATAATATGTTCAGTCTGCATTTCTAGTTCCCTTGCTTTTGGCTGTTTGTCCCAAATGTTTCCAGCCTCTAACAAATTAAGTTATGGCTGTGGGAAAAGAGATCGATACTGTTGATGCTGGCAGTAGAGAAGAGTCCTTTTGTACAAAAAATTTGCATCCCAGTCTTCTGAAGCTGCCATTTTAAACATCATCTGCGACAGTTTTTTTACAGTAACTCATTGATCAGATGTTCAGAAATTGGCCTCACAGATACGACATCAGGGAAGTCTCTCCTAATTTTCTGGTTTTCCATAAATCATGTTGGCCAAGGAGTCAAAGCTCTTCTTTTCACTTGCAGTAGGGGCAGCTGTGTATGTGTGACTGAGATGGAAAGTGTTTATAATGACAGTGTGTAGGAACTATAGACAAGTTAGATCTGCAGAAGAGGCTCTTGATTTTATTGTCTCTACTTCTGGAAGGGCAAGTTAAAACAATTCAAGTTCAGAAAACCCTTCTATTGAATGCCAGAGTCCATATTACTGTGTAGGGTGGGAGGGTTTGGTGCGGAGCACCACGAGTGGGGCTGGGTTGTGTCCTCCAGGCTGGCTCTGACACGTCCTCTGTACCTACAGGCATTAGGTAGCCCAGGCACATGACTCTAGGGGAAATTTAAATGAGCCACTCTTTTAAAGGCAGAGATATTTAGGAAGATAGGTTTCTCATCTTGTAATAAAAATTAAATACAAATTCTCCTAAATGCTAACTGCCCAACTTTAACAAGGTCCAGAATGCACCTTTCCCTCTCCACCCCACCCTCTGCATGACAAAAACTCCAAGTTCCCAAATTGATGGTGTTTATGTTTGAAACATTTTTCTGATGTCTGGCTCTGTCAAGACTAATTTTAGCATTTCTAAAGCTGGGTAAAAATACAGCCTCATTACTTTGATGTCAGAGCATAGTTTACTATTAGTATATTCTGGGGTTTATCATTTTAGTCATGTTTAACACAGCTACAGCAGGCATGCACTATTAAATCTGGCTTATTTTACATTCCTGTCCGAAATTATTTATTTGGAACAATTTCCTCTCTATCAAAAGACACGGCTAATGCTGAGTTTTAATGTGTTATTTACACACAAAATAACCTATTTACAACTCAGTATCTGCCGCAGGGAGAATGAATGGGGCAGTGCTCCCTTCATCCTGTTGTATCTGAGTTTAACAATCTGGATTGCTAATAGAACCATTTATCACAGGGTGGTAATTTATTTTATGTTAGCTGCACAGGTCTCCCTGCCTCTGATCTATGGAAATACTTTGTATATAATGAAGTTCAACAAGTCATTTGGTGTAAACATGGGGAAGCCAAGCTGCAGAACTAGTAAGACTCTGGCTGTGCTTGCTTTTTTTTTTTCCAGGAGGTAACGACTCTCCTCTGATATTAAGGCTTCAGTTGATGAAATACAGCTCTTTGCCCTGTGTGTGCTTTAAAGGCAGAGTATGGGGCTTTTCTGCAGCGGATCAGAGATTGGGATGGAGTTTGCTCTCTTGATTTATGGGCTGGCAGGAATGCTTAGTTCTGCAGAAGGAGCACACTCAGCCCTTTCACAGGCAGAGGAGAAGGGCAGGGAGCACCTCCCATCGCTCTTCAGAGGTCTTCTGTAAGCAAGCCCCAAGTGGCATTGGCAGGGAGTCCTTGTGCAGTTCAGCTTGTCTTAGTGCTAGATTATGGGAAGACCATGTAAATGAGGAGGAGGAAATGCCAGCATCCCAGCACACCTCAGCGCACTGAAAAAATATATAGTCTGTGTGGCCCAAGACTCAGACAAATTAGAATGAGAACAGCCCCAATGAAGTCATCTCCTATGTCCACCCTAGAGGGGCAGGGATCTTCTTGAAGAATGTTTTTCATTCAGTTCACATTTTCCAGGAAAAGGAACATAACCAGTACAAGCACATTCTTAGTTTCCCTGCCCTGCACCGCTTTGCTATGTACATCTTAAAATACTGAGAGATGTGTTCAGCAGAAAAGCTGGGACTGGCTCCAGGGGGAGAGGGGGCAAGTGGTTAAAACTGAATGATGGGAAAGTCCTGTAATTCAGACCGAGAAATTCTCCCGACAGCCGCTGTCTATTCTCATGCATCTACTGCACAGACTTCAGTGGCCCCCACCTTGGGTAGAGCTTCAGTGCAGTGCTGCCACAAGAGCAGCAGCAATCAAGAACTGTTTCTTTGACTGTTTCTGTCAGCCTTTCATGAAACTAATTCTGTTGGGTCCTAAGGTGTATTTCTTTGCTACTGTAGCCCTTCTGAGTGGGCAGATTGCCTGCAGGCCCTTGTGTATCCGCTCATGTCCCTTTGGGCAGCTGGGCGTCTCAGATACTGGGATTGGTGCAGTGCTGAGACTGGTCCCCAGTCACAGGATATCAAGGACAGTGACAAGCTTGCCAGCTTTGCCTCATACTGGTCACCTGACACCTGCTCTTTGGGATAGTTTAGAAGGATTCGTGTAGAGATAGATGAAGTCAAAGCCATGCTGCACCATTTTTATGTTTCATGAGCAGTATCTGGAATATGGGCCTGGCAGAGAGCACTCTGGGAGCAGCAGATTTAGTTCTTCAGTTACAGTGGCAGAATTTTGATAATTAAGATTGCCACAAACTGTGCTACAAAAGCACGTCTTCTGCCTGCCCTTTCTCTTCTGTCCACAGCTTGCAATGCTGTCCCCCTAGTTTCTTCCTCAAAAGAGTCAGCCCAGGTAATCCTTTGCTTTGCTTAAATGTGTGATTGGAGTCTGACTTCTTGGTTTGTTTTCTTTTTTCCCTCATGGGGAAAAGTCCTTGCCCAGGCCTCTCTACTGACTTTGTGTGGTAGCCAACCCTGTGGGCAAAGGTGTGACCTCAGAGTGGATAACCATGAATGTTTACAGACTTTTTCATTCAAATTGCGTAGCCCTTAGATGATGCAACAGCTTTATGGTTGGACTTGATGATCTTAAGTGTCTTTTTCAGCCTAAACAATTCTATAATTCATAGCATCAGCTAGCATTCTCTAATTGTATACAGCTCCTCCACACTGTTATAGCAAAAGTTCCTATAATTTCAGCTTGTTACAGATGCAAAGGTACTTTTGAAGACAGAGTAATTTTATTTCACCCCTAACCATACTGCAGGTTTGCACGCCAAGTTGAAAAGCTTTTATGACTTTAAAATAGAAAAAGTAATTCTTCACAGGCTGGTTCTGGCATTGGTGGTCCCAACCATTAAGCATGCCTGGAAGACCTTTGTATTTTGTGAGTGTATTATATTATCATTAATAATAATTGTAATAATAATCACTTCTGCATTTCTATTACTCTGTGAGCACCATAAGTTTATTCTGGCAAATACTGGTAAGTCTTCTTCTCTGGGGACCCTGTTTAGACTTCATTTAAGTGCCCCTCAGAGAGTACCTAAATATAACCTTTTTAACTGATACTAAACTTACCTATTGTGGATTGGTCAATTGTAGTCAAGTAAGAAAATCTAGTGGTAATAATGGATTATCTCCTGGATTGTCTCTTCTGCCAGCACGTCCTCATAGCTTGGATTTTTAGTATCTCTGACAACTTTTTGCTTGAATGTCTGTGAATTTGTGCAGGTTTTATAAATAAATTCTCCCAACACCACCCATTAGCCAAGGCATCTGAGCCTGCCATAATCATGGGAGGACAAAGGATAGGAGTTATTTTGTCTAAAGTTGGCCGCCTAAGTGTTGGGTGTTTAGTTTGGGATGCTTTTGCATTAGGGTGGAGTGAATCACATTGTGCCTGCTTTATTCCTTTGAGGGCTTCATGCCTGATTTAATGTTAGGTGGAAAAATCCCAGTCTTCCCAACTTTGCCAAAATTGTGGAGTGGGGTTAAAGCGAGAAACCAAGGTGGGACTAGATTAATACTGTAAAGCCTTTCATTCATGTTCATCATTCCATAGCCTGATGAGCAGTCTGGGAGCCCTGACTGCCAGCTCTGAACTGAAATCTCATCCTTGGCTTCTCAAGTTAGAGGCAAACTCAACACCCAGATGTCAACACAGCCAGGGGGGCTGCTTCCATGAGTTGCTCCTGCTTTACACCAGGGTTGGCAAAACTAGTGTTTTAACAGCCCATTCAGAGAGATGGGAAATTTAAAATCCCCACTAAAAATACAAGGGGAAAAACCATAGTAAATTCTCAAAGCTACAAAAAAGCTCCTAATAATAACCCAAATGAAGGCTATTAATGCAAAAGTAAATAACTATGTTAAGGGAAGCAACTAGAGAGGCCAGTTGTGTAAATCACTTTAAGGGGAATGAGCCTTAGATAAAATCCATCCTTTTATCACACAGATTAGGTCTACCTTTGGATGCTAATAATTGATAGGGTTTGGCAGAGCATTCCATGGCTGCCTGCACAGAGCAGTGGGACTGCTCCTGAGATCAGACGAGTGGCAAAGAAAAATGTTCCTAGAAATGCTGTGCATCCAATACCAGCACCAAGAAACAGGGCTTTTATTCCCAGCACCCCCTAAAGAAATGGCCCTGAGAAGGCATCCATAGACCTTGCAGTGAAAAGAGGACTTGGCATTGTACCTCATCTTGTTAAAATGCCCCTCATGAAATCAGGTTGTCTGTTTTCATGGTTTTGTGTGGTGATGAGTGAGGTGCAGAGGCCTGAGAGGACATAGCCAGTTCCACTGCGCTATTTGTTTTATTTTTTATAATTAGAGAAGATAATTATGCTGTATGGTGGCTTCTGGGAAGCCCAGGGCTTGTGGGGGATTTCTTGCGTTGTGCAGCCCCCGCAGAGCCTCAACACTTCAGCATCTGTCAGCCTATGAACATCCTGGCAAGACAGGGAGATGTCATTGCTCCCATTCTGCAGACAGGGAGCACAGGGTTTTTTTTTCCAGGGTCAAAGTGGCTGAAATGGGTTGAGCTGCTTCAGAGGGATGTCAAGAAGTGATTATCTCTGGGACTTCAGATGTTCATGTGTGGTGTACATGGGACGTCGATAATAGTACAGAGGTCTTAGCCCAGGTTCCTTGGTTCACCATATCCACTAGCAAGCCCTTCCTCTCTCAATGATATGCCATGTAATCATGGTCAGATGACTCAAATCCTCATGCCCATCTGCCAAACGGAGGCGTTGTTTCTTTCCCTTCGGGAGAGATGAGCACAAGTTGTGTATGCATCATCCAGAGCCTCTGAGAACATCACGATGCAGCAGTCAGCTCCATTCCTCTTGGTTGCATAAGGGTATGAAAATGCTCAGTAGCACAAATAGGTTATCACTGAAATTAAACTAACTCAGCAGTGCCTTTGTTCAGTACCTAGCACAGTGGGCTCATAATTAGAGACTACAGATTTTTCCAGAACCAAGTGAGACAAAAATTGCAGAAACCTTAAATTCGGAAATAAATTGATATCCCATGAATTCTGTGTGGGGACTATGCTTGACAGGATGAGTTCTCTGATCTTAATGGTAATGACAGAGAATAAAACCTCAGCCAAGATTGTAAATTTAGCTCTTGAAGGAATGAAGGGGATATAGTATTTTCATGCAAACTTCTTCAGAATTATGTTAAACTCATGACTTGACATGTGTTGGAAAATGACCTATGCTGGGTGTTCTGTGACTCCCATAGTAGCTGGATTGAAATCAGGCAAACCTTGCTGGAAAGAACTGAGCAAAACTTTGGGCACATAGGCTGAGTCCAAAATGAAAACTAAAAAAATTGAATATGATCCCACATGATCACAAACTTGACTGAAATCAATTCTGCCTTTTCTGTAGTTTGTTAGAGAGCTCAGTGGGGGTTCTCTCCTCTTTTTTTTTATACCTCTTTCCTCCTCCTGGAATCCCAGATATTTTTAAGATCGTCCCATTGAAAATGCTTCCAATTGTAAGTAAATCATAAATAAGAACGGGAGCATTATAAGCAAAATATTTCTATTTACTGCCATCAGTATCTGTTTTTTAAAATACAGTGACATTTTCAGGGATTGAATGGTGCCATTTTAGCCAGAAAGCTGTTCTATTCCGTTCTCTTTTCTTACAGTGATCAGCTCTTGACTGACAGATTTTCAGAAAAAAATCACAGCTGGCAACAGATGCATCCTTAAATAAACAGTTAAAGTAGATGTTTTGATGGCTTCAGTTGTATTGATATAAAAGATCAGTGTCTGACATTCCTGAAAACTATCCAATAGAGGAGGTATCTTCTTCTAAGCCTCTGGCCTTGTGTGTGCTGCTTCAACAATGGTTTAATCTTTTAAAGAAAGCCGAGGTTTTATGCACCTCTGAGGATGCTCTGAGCTAAGGGAGAGTGATAGGGGATCAGCACCACTGACCCTGGAGCCAGAATGTTGGGTAATATTTAGATTTTTCTGAAATTAAATTTTTATGTTTGTGAGGTGATAAAATTACCTTTCTCACTCAGTTTTTCTACCTGAGACTCACCCTGGTTTATGGCTACTCTTTGTGGGATGGACCAGCAGAGATGGGGGGAATTTCTGGCTGGAGTGAATGTCCCTGTCCTGTGTTAATGTGTGCAAGTGCCTTCTTGCAAGCAAGGCTTGAGGTTGAGCCAAATCTGTTTGTGTCGGTTTGCAGGTACAGCTGATGATGTTCTTTCAGAGGCATTTACAGCCACACTATAAAGTAAAACCAGAGAAACACAAAGGTGAGGACTTTAGGCATTGGTTTGCACGTCCCGTTTTAACGAGAGGAATTATTATGTGTTGTGGGAAGCTGATCCGACTCCCAGAGGCTGCTTGTGTGAAGATACCAATTTTTTGGTGGCTCCCTACAGTGAGGGCACAGAACTGAGCCTGGAGAAAATTAGTTTCAGTTCCTGACGAAGTCCCAAACTTCCTTCATGATTTTGGGAAAGCTGCTTGACTTCCCTTTGCTCCCTCATTTATATAATGAACTCGGGTTGTTCTTTGGGCCTCCAGGCCCATCCATCAGCATCTGGTTAGCATGTTTATGGCATCAGTCACAAGGAAACACTTAATGGGTCAGACTGTGGGAGGTTACCATTTCCTACTCCCCACCACCTGCAAGAGGGTGCTGCTGCCCCTGGGCCCTGCCTTACAAGGGTGACCTTGTTCATATGTCTTAGGTGTCACATATATTGTCCAAAGGGAACAATAAAACAGTTTTTTAGGGTTGGGGAAGATAAGTTTTAGTTCTTACAGTGAAGGTGTTTTCAATATCTGCAGTGGAGAGACCATTTGGGGATATAGAGATTGAGCGTATTCCAAAGGGCCATGCTTGCTCTGAAGTGAGAAAGCTTTTCAGGTGATCTTACCTGGAACTCAGCTGGAGAACATCAAGTTGTTAATACCAACTTGTAAATGTAAATATTCAGTATCAAAACAAGAGAAAATTATTTCTCTTAGTTCAAAACAGTTTCTTATGTAAGTAGTCTGTGGGTGAGCTCCAAATACCTCAGTGGGATTTTGGACACATCTGGATGAATTTATAGAAACCACGGAGAGCTTCATGGTTTACCCTGACCCAAGCAATAGATACCCAATAGACATATATATTCACCCATTGTAGCAATAGACAGTGATCTTAGCAAAGTCCTTTGTAATTAGACTCTTGGATTCTAGGTGATGGAAGGATAAAATCATTGTCATGGGATAACAGCTTCAGAGAGAAACTTAGTTTCAGCTTACCTTCCCATTAGTCTGCTGTGCACAGGCAAGCTCTAATACTGTAATCAGCTGCAGAGGAGCTGGCAGTGCTTTTGTTTGGTGTGATTTTTTTCCCTTTGAAAACTCCAGAGGAACTTTCCTGTGCTGTTAAAAAGACATCCTTAAAACATCTTTACTGCAGGGTCCTGTGTTTCAACTGCTGGAGCAGTGACTCTTAAAATAGATATGAGATGACTGAATGTGTGAAAAACATTTGCATCTCATATTCTGAGATCTGTGCATTCTGCATCACTTATGCAAGCAAGTTACAAGGGTTGAGAGTTTTGCAAGTTCTTTTGCTGCTTTTAATTCCACTCAGAACAATGTCTTTGCAGGTGAAATAAGATCCAAGGCTGCCTTTTGGTCACATAGAGTCACTGACACTTGAAACAGGCTGGATTTATATGTAGTTACGAAAAAATATATAGCAAAATTAAAGTTTCAGACACTGAGTTCACATGCATTGCCCATTGTAAAGATAAGTAACGGCTGTTATAAGAACACTTAAATGGTTACCTTTGGGACATAAAAGGGATCTTTGAAGACAGTAAGTCTTAATACAGAAATGTTTACTCATAAAAAATACATTTGGAATGGGGGAGGGGAACACATTTCCTATTAATGTGGGGTTTGCCTTTTATGGCAGGTTGTAGCAGGTCTTTAACCTCTGTAGCACTTGAGTGAGGATAGAAATGAGCTTCTCTAAGTATCAGCCCAAAGGGCCTTTCCTCAGTGCCTGTATCTGCAGTGGTTTAAGTTTATTCTTCCTTTCTGTGACCATAATGAAAAACTATTCTTTTCCAGCCTCAAATCCTTCCCATAGTTAAGTCCTGAGGGCAGAATAGAAATGTCCTCCTGAATTTGCTTCACTTAACCTTGTGTTTTGTGAGATACAGGGCTGATAGCCCAAACCAATGGGGATTTGAAGGCAGTGTCAGCTGAATAAGGCACGAGAAGAGAAGAAGGAATTGACCCTTGAAAGCCATGGTTATAGATACCACAAAGAAGGGTTGATGTCTCTCTAGACACTTGCAAAGGGTGCAGCTCTGCCCAGCATTCCCAGTCTGCACATGAAGTGGATGGTGGCTCATGTCACCTGTGAATTTTCTGGTACCAGTATTGCGGGTAGTTTTGAAATTATTTTTCCAGACAATTATTGTGTTCAGTGAGGCAAAAGAAAATGCCAGGAATATTTGATCAGTGTGAACTCCATAACTAGGGAGGATGTGATTTCTGCTTCAAAGTGTTGCAAAGTTATTACTCGATGGGGTAGGACGCAAGGTGCCAGTAACTCAGAGCAGTAGAGAGGCTGAGAGTCCTTTATGGAAATCATGGTGGACTAAAGTCAAAAGGCTTTACTCAGATACAATGATATACAGAGCAGCAGAGTTAGCCTGGACAAGTTGTGTGGGAGGAGGGCTGAGCTGTGCAGAGGGATCTGAAGGCCTTTGACCAGCTGCTATACAGAGATGTGAGAAACAAGAATCTAACAACAGGGTTTGAGCCAACAGACACCATTTTGTGGGATCCTCAAGAGGAGAACTTGGTAGCAAAGGGAAAAGTTAGGAAATATTACACACTCAGAAGTGTAAGATGAAATTGGCTGGGTGCAGAAAAAGACAAAAGGTCGATAAGCTGGAAAAAAGTACATGTTGTGAAGATGAGGTGAGATGACTGGATTTCTGATGAACCTTTTCACTAAGCCCATGGCCCAGTGCAAAATTAGTTCTTCACATGCTAGTGACAGGGCAGAACGATTGGTGGGCTTTGTTATTCTTGTTCCAGAACATCATGCTCGTCCAGGCAGTAATCATTTTAGGTAAGTAACAGAAATTAGGTTTTAAGTCACATACTGACCTGTCTTTGTAATTAGTACAGCGTGTTCTGGTCACGTAATGAGAGAGAAGACAGATTAAATGAAAGACAGGCAGGATTTTCATTCAGGAAATTGGTATGGTAATGACAGATATGGAGTCTTGGCATGTTTCAGATAGGCTTCGTCTGGCCTCTTCAGGTAGCAGGTACAAGCACGGCGCTCACTTATATTCACCCAGTCAAGCATGAGGAGGTAACAAGTTCTCCAGGGAGGCTGGTATTTAATATCTGCCAGATGCCTGCTGGAGAATACTAATACAGATCCCAGATTTAGCGTGCCCTGGGAATGCAGATGGTTGGTAGCAACGTGCCTGGCCCAACAGCCATATCTCCCTTAGCTCTGTCCGTGGCAGAGCTGCCTGGGTTTTTATCCCCTGCTGTTTGGATTGTAAAAGTGATGACTTGGCCAAAGAAGCCTTTTCTGACTTCCCTGGGAGAAGGGTTAGCAGGCAAGAGAGGGAATGACCCTGGAGTTTCTGTTGGGATGTCACACTCGTGGGCAGGGGGACTGGCAACATCAATTCCCCTGGATGTCACTTGGACCATTCTCTTGGGCAGGACAAGCCAAGTGCTGTGAGGCAGTGAGGGCCGCAGGGAGGATTTGTGCTCGAGGAGAAGCTTCAGCCAGCTCCTGCAGTGTGTGTATTCCCCTCTGAGGGCCACAGGGAGGATTTGGCTCGAGGAGAAGCTTCGGCCAGCTCCTGCAGTGTGTGTATTCCCCTCTGAGACCACAGCAAGGGCAGAGGGAGGGTGGCAGCGCTGTGGAGATCCCGCAGCTTGTCCTCAGGCTGCAGCAGGGAAGGAACTGGTATGAGTTTCACTTTCTTACCAAATAAAGGGAAAAAAGCCCCAAACCCCTGCAAGGCTACATATAAATCAGGGCAATAAAACTGCCGGTGGTCATGATCAAATTATGTGGTCTAAATCTATATAAAAGAACTGGAGCAGGTTCAGTGCAGCCCTAATGTCCTTCTTGCTGTAAACAGTGAATGGGGGGTGAGGAGAAGGAGGAAGGGCAGGCACTGGGCTCCCAACACCAACACACCGGGGAAACAATTTGCTGAGGTGGTTGAACTACATGTTTTCAAAATCTGTTTGTGTCCATAAGGGTTTAAGAAAAGGATGTCGTCTGCTTACTCGGTAACTTGTGTGTGGCCTGTGAGTGGTTTCAGATGCCGGGCCAAAACCAAATAATCTCTCCTTTTAGGAAATTTGAAAAGTATGCATGCATCCCAAAAAAGAACAGAGATTTTCACTGATGTCCCATGCTCGAGCCACAACGCCTTGTGTAATTGTGTCACTGTGTGCTGTTGAGATGGGGAGAGAGAGATTGCTGAGCCATCTCTGCTGGAAACAGAGACCAGATATGACTTGGGCTTTCATGAGACTGAGTCAATGGGTTGTTTTTAATGAGAGAAAGAGCTACCAGGGTACCTTCTATATCTTCAGAATTTAGCTGAATGCTGCAAAAATGTCCATATTAGGACATGTTCCTTACTAGAAGTGAAAAAACAGAACTAATGAACTTTCACAGTAAGAAGAACTTGTAGATGAAGTTGAAATTTCTGATGGTGTAGGAGAATTTTAAATTGAAGGGTTTTGCTTCTTTTCTGACTATCCTGGTCACGCTGATGAGTTCATAAATCTCTGGTGTTTGACTAATATACCAAGGATCTGCACTGTCCTACTCAAAAGTGGTAGCAGCTGTCAGAATTAATTAAGGGCTGTATTAGAGAAGAGCAGGGAGAGCAAGAGGGGTCTTTCAAGTCTGGCAGCCACCGCTTTCAGAGGAAATGGGCAGAGACTGCATACATGCAGCTGAAAGCCAGCGTGACTCCCCATGTCTGCACAGCAGCTCCATGGGGCCACCAGAAGGTGTGAAAGACTCCTTGGCTGGAGGGAGAAACTTAAAATTTTCTGGGGCATGGGGGTAAAAGAAAAAAAAAGCCAAGAAGCTAAAGGCAGTAGCAGGTTTAGGCACAATCCATCGAAGACCACTGCAGGAACCAAGAAATTTAATAACCTGTTATATTTATGTAGCACATTTCATCCTCAAAGCGTTTTGCGAACTTAATGATGTGCAAACTATGTGCACACGTATCCTTTCATCTGCCAACGACTGTAGCCGCCTTCAGTGTGAAGCCTGATGATGGCTGCCTAGCCATCACAACAGTGTAGAACAGCAAGTGGAAAATACCTGAAGTGCAGGAAGATTTAGGGAGGCAAAACATAACCTTTGGGCAAGACAAAGGGATTGAGAACACTTGTGCTGGCAAAGTGCACATATCTTCTGTGACTACAGTCGATCAGATCTTTTAGCAATCCCATCAGATAGAGCTTTCTTTCGGGAAAGCTGGAAAATTCACCTTAGCTGTCTGGAAATCTGGTGTGAGCTCTCTTTTGTGCCAGTTGGCAGGCTCCCACCTCAAAAAGTAGTTGCTGACTCTGACTCACATGAGCTGCTTTTCCACCTGAGATCCAGTGGGATCAGATGACAATGTTCTACAGATGGCCTTGTGATGTTGTCCATTTCTTGAATTCCACTTAATGGCATTCTCATCTCAAAGGAAGGGTGTTTATTTTTTAGAAGGGTCAGTAAGTGAGCGTTAGAGATCCTGGGAGAAGTACAAGTTGATAGCATCTCAAATTTGTCAGGAAAGGGAAAAAAAAAGTGCCACACCAGCAGTTCTGCCCATTATATTCCCAAGGAAGTTCTGTATTGTCAGGCGTGATAGTTTTCAATGTCACCCTCCCTGTAAGAGTTTTGGTGTGCCATCTAATCCCCCAACCTAATGAGTTCTGCAGGGATGCACCATGATAACTAAAGATCATTTACCTGAATTGCTTTTTAATTTCTGGAATGGGAAGCTGCTTGTGCAGCAGGATAATTACATTATAATTTACAGCAATCCAAAATCAATAAATTTAGTCATATTGGGATAGAGAAGGAGGATGAAAATCCCCCCCACCATTAAATTATTTTACACTCTGTACTTGATGATCCAAGAACTCAACAATAAACTTTGGGGGATGGGAAAGAGGGTTGGAGAATCACTGGCTTCCTGAGGCTGGCCAGTAAATCAGTTTTGTCCAGCAATTTCTATAGTAAAATAACACATGGTGTGTTTGCAGAAGAGGGCAAATACAGCAGATAATGTCCTTTTTTCTGATTTATATTAATTATGGAATATTGAAGGAGAGAAAATGCTTTGTGCTCTCTGGCCCCTTATTCCAGCGGGGAAAAGCTGATGAGCCACCACCAGCTACAAGCTAAACCTGGGCATCTACCTGAGCTCTGCTCCCTGCCTCAATGTGACACTGGAGTTGAATAATTATTGGGATGACCCACTAAGGGAGCTGGTGGGGTTTCAAGCTCTTGATATCTTCATCAAGATAAGATTGGAAGCTTTCCTCCAAGTTAGTATTTTTGCCATGTACGAGCTGTTTGGCTCATTGAGTCATCTCTAATAAGGAGAGTGGGCTGCGCAACATCAGAGTATCGTGAGCTTCCCTGTCCAGGAAGGGCCACTTGAGGGATGGGTTTTTCTTTGGAGTGTTGAAAACACAGTAGAGCTCTGGTCATTGGAAAGACTGAAGGCGGAGGGATACCTTCCAGTGAGAAGGTTGGTCTCAGCTGGTCCTTGCACCTGCTGCCAGCACCTCTTTGGTGCAAGCCAAGCCCTGGCAGCAGCAGTGCCAGTGTAGCCCCTCCCTGGGCCACCAGCCCTGTGCTGTCCGCAGTGCTCCATGTTTTCAGGGGTCCACCCAAGACTCAGGTTTGGTTCTGGCAAGTGAGAGGAATAGCAAATAGACACAGGTAGCCCAAACACACCCCTCCCTGATTTAAGAGAAATATTATTTGAGCAGACAGTTCAAAGGAGTTCAGTTGGGCACATGGCGATTGGAGCTGTGGTTTGGTCTGGGTTTTTTTCCTTCTGTTTTCTTTAAAAGAAAGTATCCTGGTTGTATTAGATCCCACCCATCTCTTCACTGCTGAATTTATCTCACAGGGAGATGTATTAGATGTTTCTGGACTTCCCCCGCTCAGACTGACTCAATTTTATTTTTCCTTTGAAACCACAGAAAAGCTGTCGATGCTGCACCCAAAAAAGGATGTTGTATGAAAAGGAAATCACTTTGTCTCTTGTATTTGAGGAGGATTATGATCTGGCATGACCTCATTATGGGTTAGGCGAGGATATTTCTGGAAATACTAATTAAATACTTTTTCCTTCCCTTGTGCCCTTGCAGCAAGTGTAGACTTTATAACAAGAAAAAGAGGGGAAAAAAAGCTGTCTGCAAGGAATTTTTTCAAGCTTTTTCTCCAGTCAAATGAAGGAAGTACAGTTGCAGTCATGATAGCAATATTACAAGCTATTAAACAAAATTTTCCTAGTTGTGATGAACTAGAGGAAAATAATTATCTGAAAAAAGACAGTAAATGTGGGATTCTTTTGGTGCTTTGTCTATACCTGACTTCAGGAGTCTGAATTGATCTTGTTATTTCAGCAAGATCACTCTGAACTGCCGAAAACATCCTACCTTGTGCAGTTTTTTTGCTTTAGTTGCCCTCCCCCAGTAAAGTTCAGTGAGCACAAGCAGTAGTGCACAGCCCCACAAAGGATCCCATTGGCAGCAGCCGGTGGTGAGCTGGGACATGGACTGCAAATTTGTTACACTGGCACAGCCAGGGATGAAATTCCATGGTACCATGTTTTAATGTATTTATTAATGGATATTCTCCTGTTATTTCTCTTGGTGGCATTTTCCTCCTGGGCTTACCCATTTTGCTCTCAGAGATCTGTTCTCAACTTGTGGCATTTCAGTGAGTTATAACAGCTCTGAATCCTGCCCTGACTGTCTGAGCTGTTTCTTATTGAGGTCGGTGGGAGTCTTCACTTAACTTCAATGGGAGTTGGACTTGGCCACTGACAAAATGTCTTCAAAAATTGCCTTCAGCAAATAAGCTTGTAAATGTTAGCACTAAAATAGTGACATGCAGGCCCAAATATGTCTGTATTGAAAACAGATGCTATCAGATAAAAATGTGTTCCGACAAAACCTTCCGACATCATGATGAAGAGGCTGTAAAGATTTTTTAAATTTTTTGATCATATATTTAGCACTTTGGTTTGCTGTTCTGTTGTGTGGCACACAGGATTGAGTCTAATGTGGCAAACACCAGACTTGTTTGAACGAGCGGTCGGTGGCTTTTGTTTCCGGTTATTGTTCTAAGTCTAGAGATGTGGTTCTTCATTTCCATGTGAATGTGAGATTTTGTCCAAATTTCAGTATTCCTCTGGTATGTAACAATATCCAGTCCTGCATGTTGTTTAAAGTCTCATTGCCTCCATGGGAATGAAACAGGACTGCTATATTACAGCCAAAGGAGGGAAATGGATGCTTTCTCACAATAACTTCGGGAATTGTTTCTTGACACGCAAAAGCACAACCTTGCATTGAAATACTGCAAATAGAGAGAAGGTGTGAGGGAATTGGCCACATTTTTACACTTTTGCTCTCTCTGTACTTCACAATGGCTAAGGAAAAATGAAAGCTGTGGTTAGGGTGGCTTGGGGCAGCTGATGAGTGGACCATGGCTTGTCTGTCATCAGCATTCTCAAGTGCTGCACTTGAGTGATGGTTAAGGCAAATGGAACTGGGTGATGGCTTAAATGCCTGTTGTAAATTGTCGAGTCCCAGGAGTGGATTGATAACGGATAACTTGACTCAAAGCAAAGCAGGGGCATCTGTGGAAGTGGTAACTCCATCAGCCATCCCAAGCCCTGCTGTCTCCGCCTGTCAGAGAGCCAGAGACACCTGGCCTTCAGCAGAAGAAAATGAAAAGGTTTTATCCTGGCTCATCTGAGGTGATTGGTCTAACCATCTCCATTCTCCAGATTCAAGTCAGTAATGTTTGAGAACTCCACCCATCCACATGGGTGATGCAAATGCTGTTGTTTCCTTTGTTTCTGGTTCTCTTGCAGAAGCAGGTCTTTGTAGGGGTAAAAATCAAAGCTCTTCCTCTAAAGTCTATTAAAATGATTTCTACTCATTGCCTGGAACAGAGAAATATTTGTCAGGGAAAACCTTCTTGGGGAGCTAATGGAAGCTGGAGCTCAATGGATAAAACATTGAGATGAGCTGGGGTTTGCCAAGACAAACACTTGGACTTTTCCAGACCAGTGGGACATACTCACATACTCATATCAAGGTGTCTTGATGGGTCCCTGTGTGCCTGTGTGTGTGGTGGCAGAAGCAGCCTTCTGGTGGTGCAGCTTTTTGCCTTTCTTTTTTTTTTTCTTTTTTTTTTTTTTTTTTTGACCAAAGCATCTGTCTGTGCTCAGAACTTCAGCGGGGCGGAGCAGAGTATGCAGGAAAGGAACTAAGACCTATTGCACTGCAAGGGAGCTGAAGACATCCACAGTGCTTTGCAAATTGGATGTGGGGTAACTGGTTCAGCCTGGACCCATTATATCAAGGGGAGGAGCACAAAGAAGCACTGTGCAGAGAGTTAACCATGCCACAATATTTTTGCCTTTGCAAGAGAAGGGGTCCTATTCTTCCTGTTAGCCTAGAAGGCTTTTGAGAAGCTTTGACCTTCTTCCTCTCCAGCTCTTGAGCTGAAGTAGGGCTGTTCCTTTGGGTACATGCACTTGTAGGATAAAGGTGCAGATGGTTCAGGTCCTGGTCACTGCTGTTACAGCATGCTGTGAGACTAAATCACAGCTTGGCACAGCCACTGAGCCCAAGCCGATTATGTGAAAAAGTAACACATAAGCAAATTCAGGGTGAGGCAGAAGAACAGTATGGGATTTAAAAATCTCAGCCCTGTTATTAATTTCTCTGGAAAAGGTGAACTAATGATACCACTTTTAATTCATTAGTATTTAGGCTAAAAATATGTTGGCTTTGAAATAAAATGATAAAGTAAAGGGGAAGATGTAATAAAATCTCCCCCCGACTTCTCCTTTTAAAGAAATGTTTTGCACAAAGACAATTCACTGATTAGAAATGAAAAGTTGTGGTCCTGTGGGGCCACGTTGGAATTACTGCATACCACTTGTCTTTGAAATCAAGGCCTCCAACCTTAATGTCCAGGTGGGGAATTCCGGTGGCTTTACTCTAATCCAGGCAAATCTGAAATCCAACCCTGTTGGGAGGAAACAATGTGGGAAACAGATTCATCTTGATCTCGGCTTTGTGCCTTGGAAAACGATTAAGACCAACTGTTAAGCAGCTCCCGATAGAGTTCACAAACCTGCCGGCCTCTGTGTGACACAGATTTCTCAGTTCAGGCTTCACCCCTTAAAATAACAGATGGAACTGATATGGTTAAGCTACAAAGAAGTGGGTTTCCGTTATTCCCCAGTTGTTTAAATATTACTTTTGTTGTTGGAAATTATTTTTAATCTGATTGATTTGCTGCAATTAATTATTTTCCACTTTCTATTGTTACTTTAACAAAATCAAATACAAACAATTTAATGCTACTGACAGGCAGTCTCTCTGACTTCTGTGAGAGCGCTGTCCTGATACACTAAATCCTGTGCAGCATTGCAGAGGTCACACACATGGTCCTATCAAACTCACCCAGTGGGGATCCTTCTGTGCCCTTTTTCCTGTCCTGATCTCAGTCAAGATAACTGGTTTTATAGCAGCTTTTGAGGATTTCAAAGTGATTTAGAAAATCAAGTCCTTTGAGGTAGAAAAGTATTCATATTCTGCACACAAATAGAAGTGGGAAGCAGAAAAGCTGCTCTTTGTTAAAGCTTATTTGGGCAAATCCATGAAGAAAACCAGGGACTCACAAGTCCATTTACTGAAGCAGTTGTTAAGAAAATATCCTCCAGAGAACCTGCTTCTATAAAATTTCAGAGCTGGTGAATGCTGGAAGAACATCCTGGCCTTGCAGAAGCCTCCTGGAAATGAACCTTAGAAAGTTTGGAGGTCTTTATGTTCCTGCAACACTGATTAAGGGATGGTGTTAAGAAAATAGTAACCAAACATTCATGTAATCTTTGTTATTCTTATTTTTCCTATATTTATTGGATGTGGTTACAATCAACACCCATGGGTAACAAAACTTGTTGCTGGTTTGATTCTCGAGTAATTTTGCAAGTAGTTACTAGCAGATTTGTGAAGTTTGGCACCAGACTATGCTATTTAAGGGTGGGATTTCAAAAGCTTCCAATGGAATTTGGAGCAGAGATCCCTCCGTTTCTCCCCTGCGAATAGACGTTTTGTTCTTTATAGTGGATTTATCATTATTGCAGTTTTGGCAAGAATGTATCAGCAAATTTTGTTTAACACCATTCCTCAGCATTCCATTACTTAAAAGGCATGGATTGCTTTGTTCTCCATTTTTAGACAGCCCATCCAGTAGGTGATTTTTAAAAGTGCAATTAAGTGTGCAGTATTATGCACCTCTTTTACACCATGTCAAGGATAAAGGGATTGATTCTGCTCTTCTTTTTCTTTTTATACTGAAGGTACTTTGCTACAGTTCTGTGTGTGTGTCCACCAATCCAGCTCCATGCTGTAAGCATAGTTCTTATCTCTTGCTAGGACCAGGAGGAGCCAAGAAAACAGAAGATTCATAGAATGGTTTGGTTTTGAAGGGACCTTACAAATCTTTTGTTCCAAACCCCCTGCCATGAGCAGACATAATTTCCACTAGACCAGGTTGCTCAAAGCACCATCCAGCCTGGCCTTGAACACTTGAAGAGATGGGGTAGGTGCCACTTCTCTGCAAGTCCCTTCCAGCCTTAAAATTGGGGCAGAAAGTTTTGTCAGTTTATCACGGGGGAATGTTTCTCCCATTAGTGGGGGTCTCAAGGTCAGGTTTTCCTCTTTACCAGCCCCTTTTTGTCCAAAGACTGCTCCATTACACCCCTCGGAGGCTGCCCAGACACCACACATTTGAGCTGAAACTGGAGCTTTCTGGGTTTGCATGGTAGCTTGAAGACTCATCTGCAGCTCCACTCCCAGTGTGGAGCAGGGTAAAGCCTTCCACTAATCTGTTTGAGGGTGGAGGCCAGGCTGTGCTCTGCTGCCTGCAGGCGCTCCTGCTGATTCTCCTTGCAGGGTTCCGAGCCCCTTCTTCACCAAAGAGCAATCCCTACCCCA
>NW_005054298.1:10225338-10234365 GCF_000277835.1 Geospiza fortis | reverse complement strand
TAAGTTGAAGTTTTGAGCACAAAAGTTGAGTTGAATGGGAGAAAACACTATAAGGTTCTGCCCGGTTTTGCCCCTCACCTTTGCAATTCTGCACAGTTGCTTGCAGTTAAGAATAGGCCTTTCCTTCTTACATGCTGGGAATGCAGTAAAAAGCTAGAGAGCGTAAAAGGGAGCTCTGTTAGCACCGAGCCAGAAGTCCAGCCCAGGAGAAGCTGGAAGGAGTTTGAGAAAAAATTCACATCTGTAACTGAGTAGGTTTTTATGTAGCAATATACATACTTAATTTATGCTTGCAGCGACAGCAGTTGTATATGCAAAAGCAGGCGTGCAGTTACATGTGCACTTCTGTTTGGGATTCCAGGACTTAAGAAAGAAGCGATTATGATCATGGATGAGTTATACTGTAACGGCTCTTAATGTTGTATAAGCAGCATCTGTATGCTGTATCATGCACATGTGAAACTATTTTTATGATATTAATTTGATTTCCCTGGGAGATTGCATAGTAACCGTTTGTGTTTCATGGCTGCACAGAAACTTGTCTTGCAGAGAGCATTCCGCTTATGTACGTGGCTCTTGATAAGGCAGAATGTACTAAGATGGTTGACATTTACACACTTATAGTTAGTATTTTTAATAATGAAAAAGCCAGTTTGTTTGCCCCAGAGGAGTTGCCTTCTGAGATTTTCATTGTAATTCCAAAGATACATCTTGCCAATTATTCTATTCAGGTACATTTCTTAATGAAGAACAAATTTGTTTTGATAAAGAGTTAGTCCTCTGCTCAATAATTATGAGCAAATGGTTGGAGAAGATTGGCTGTGGAGGAGCTTTTGCAGTTGCCTGTGTGAGATCTCTGTTTCTATTTTTTTTTTTAATTTAGTTGTATGTTTCGAACAATCATTTCCTCTTAGACTTCTCCCCATGATAAAACTCACTTTTCACAGGATGTAATTTACTTCTTTTCCTGGCTCTTCTAAGGCTTAGGAAAGTATGGTTCAGCCGATTGAGGTACCTCCTTAAAAAAACAGATGCACAAGACCTTGCCTCAGAAGCAGTGGAGCATTTAAACTTCTCCCTTTCCCAAGTCCATCCTTTAACTGGATTATTTACAGTCAGTGGTGTTATCCATACAGATGTGCTCAGGTATTTTAAGACTTTTCCTGAAGTTTTGTCCACACTAATTTCTTATGGCAAAAGGCTCCTCTGGGAAGCCACATGCTAAAATCTTTTACATTGTAGTGGTGAGTGGTGTGTTGCAGCTGACTGTCTCGAATGGAGACTTCAGGGCAGCATTTGAACAGCCACCTTTTCTTCTGACTGTGTTTTTTCTGAGGCTGACAGCTTCCAGTTTTGAGACTGCCTCTGTCACAACCAGGAATTTTTTAACTTAAAAAAAACCCAGGGGGCGGTGCATGGATGATCAGCTCTTCATGGTTTTCATTCTTTGCAACACAATAGCAGGATAAAAAAATTACATGCAGAGAGATGGATTCTAAATAATTAGGTTGATTCAGTATACAGAGATATGCCAAACCTTGCCGCAGAGGTACTGATGCTCTGTTTTATGTGGCTTGTACATAGTATAGAGGAAGCCTCATGAACACCACAACAGGCTTCTGAAATCTTCCAAAGGCTGTTCCAGTATCCTACTAGTCCAGTTCCAGAAGAAGTACTCAGGCAGAATGGTGAAAACAGGAAGTTGCTGAGGACTGCAAAGAAAATTAATGTATTTTAACAGAGTGTAAATTTTTTTACAGAGGTTAAGGCTAGTTTTGGCACTGGTAAAATAAATGTTCATCTCTGAGTTTTGCTAAAAAATATTTAAAGTGTAGAGGCAGTCGATTGTTGATGTATATCTCCTTGGTGGGGCTCTTCCCATTTTTTTTCAAGGTCTGGGTTTAATAATAGTAATGTTCTTGTCATATATTTTAGATAATGGTCATTGTGTTTTCTTGACTCCTTAGAGACAATGTGAAAATTAATTAGCTAGTGTTTATAAAGGAGGACACTCCGATTCTGTTACTCTGACTAATTACTCTCTGAATACCTGTATTGATTTATAGGAGGAGTGTCCCCAGGATGGGATAATGTTCTGCAGGCAGAAGAGCATCAGTGTCTGGCTAGAAGTGCCCTGGGTTGACACGTGCTCCTGGTTACACAGCCAGCTCTGAGGATGATAGTGACAAATATCTGATACTTACATATGCCACCTTACCTTCTCCTGCAGGATGCATTTATTGCAATGATTATCTCCCATGGTTTGTTAGATCACATAAAACATGACTTGAGGGGGAAGTCCTCAGGTTTCAGGGTCTGACCGTTGGGGGAGGCAGTGTCTATGGTAAGCCAATGTATTTATGAGTGCGTGTGTTTGGGTGCAAAGATAATGTTTGTGCATGTCAGATCAGGAGAAACTTATTTCAATATGTATATTTTTCTTCCTGATCTAACAAGTACAAACTTCAGCTGGTGGTAAGAGCACCACTTTGTAATTGTATTTAATAAGGAAATGGCTTGGAGCCGAGCACCCAGAGATCCCAGGACTGCTGGGTTTGGGAATGAAGCAGGTCTTAATCAAAGCTCTCTGGTGCAGACACATCCTTTCCCTGTAGTCCATCCTGGCAAGGGCTCTGGCACCCTGTAGCTGAGGGTATGGCTGCTCCAGCTACATTTTCTCAACAGAGAAACCAGGGCTTCAGGGAAAAACTAGGCCTGAAGAGCATTAGCTGAATGGAAAAATCTGATTATTAAACAACCACCAGGTTGAGTGGATCCCTGAGTTTAGCAGGTAAACCTGTTGTTCAGATAGCAGCAACAGCTGAACTTTAGTAGCCCAGACTGCAAAATCCAGCCCTGTGCAGAATTATCCTGTCCTGAGGCCAAGCTCCCACACTTTAGCTTGGAACAGATGAGCAGCTTCCCCTAATAAAGGATGAAAGCCATGCATTTGTGCCAAGGGGCTGGAGAGCAAACAGCAGTCAGTGGTGTAAAGAGCTGTTAGCCCTGAACATCCCCACTTTCATGGCTTGCAGTGCTCCAGGTTACAGTGCAGACCAGAGAGTATACAGAGCAAGGCCAGCTCCTCTATCTGACTTGTAGCCCATTCTTTTCCTATAACCAGTCTCAGCTGAAGGAGAGTGTATCCAAGACTAGGTGTGTAGTGAAGGATGAGTATTTCAGCCTGCTATGTCTCAGAAGCAAAGTAACAGCTTGGGTCTGGCAGAGGTGGAGCTGGGTATATGTTGCAGCCCAAGCATAATAAAGGTCTGGAGGCTATAAGTGGGGAAAACCATTCAATCCTGACTTGGCAAAGCTCTTTAAAAAAGAGCTCTTTGCCCCAAGCACAGTGCCTCCCAAATCTCAGTTGGTTCCCAGAATTCAGACACCAGTGTTCCTACAAGAAATGAACACACAGAGTTCATTTTAATAAGGATTCAATTGGCAGCTGCATGGAGTATT
Source organism: Geospiza fortis (assembly GCF_000277835.1). Taxonomy (NCBI): domain Eukaryota; kingdom Metazoa; phylum Chordata; class Aves; order Passeriformes; family Thraupidae; genus Geospiza; species Geospiza fortis. Next base: position 10,230,903 of record NW_005054298.1, on the reverse strand, counting down.
AGTTACAAGAACATAATAGACGCAGTAGAGGGAATCTTTAAGCCACTAGAAATGACTACAGGGAATATCCTGTCACTCCTGGAGTCATTTTCCTTTGGTATCTTCCAGTCATGCAGCAGAAGTGTGCAATTTCAAGGAGGTGAACATGTGAATACCTTGTCAGTGGGACAGTGCTGCTCTTTAGGCTTTCACCACTTCTAGATTGCATTAAGGGCTGTGCTTTGCTGCAGCCTTTAGGGATATCTCTGCTTTTGTCGACCTTTTCCATGTCTGAATATATTCTGGGTGTTGTGACCTTTCTGCACAGCATAGTTTTGTGTGACTCTTGTGATACTGCCTCCTTTAACAGTAATGTGTCATCATCTCAGTTTTGCAGCCTCAAGGGTCAGATGTTGTGATGACTCAGTTTCTGCAGGGACGGAGACCATGTTCACCATCATGGAAGTTTGTTCCTGCAGAAACTCTGAATGTGTGTGTCTATACATACATTTTCATGGTTTATTCTTCTTTAAGCAGCCTGAAATCTATGTGGATTCCAGACTAGATGCAGTGAGAATGTAAATGTGACTCTAATTTTTTTTTCTAATTTTTTGGGGGACTAAATGGCTTTCCTTGTTGGAGCAAGATGTATGTTGTAGAAGAAAGGCCTCGGACAAGATACTATTTCTGTGAAACTGAATAAGGAAGCTTTCCTGAAACCACATAAAATCTATTTGGGGCCTGCTGGTAGTGGTGTACAAATGAGCAAACCTAAGGCTGGAAAGGTTAAGATCATGGCATCAGAGGAAGAACATGAAAACTACAAGTTTCAGCCCTTTTGACAGCATGTAAGAGAAGAAACCAAAGTTACTGTTTCTCTTGATTTGGCCGCTACCTACAGCTGCTCAAGTACTGTTGCAGGAAAGTCTCTTAATCTGAGGCAGTCCCCTGCATTGCCTGGATAAACCACTGAGGGTTAAACCACAACAAAATATCCTCGTCACTAAGTCTGCAGATCTGGAGGGGAAAGAAGTGAGGGATAGAAACAATGGATGTTTTTTTGCTGGTTGCCAAGATTTATAATGATGATTACGATGATGATGAGTAGCTGAAGGAATGTTGCTCGCATTGTAAACCACTGATCTCCTGACGCTCATCAGCAGAATTTCAGCTCTCAGATATTTTAGTGCTGGGGTGTTTTCTATCCTTATCCAAGTGGTTTATTTAATACAGCTGCAGCCAAACCTCCAGCATGGTGACTTCCAGCTGCAGAGCCTGTGAACCCCCTTCCCAGGCCCCCCTGAGCGGCTGCTGTGCTGGGAGCCCAGCACAGAGAGGCAAAGAGGCAGATGTCGCCAAGCAACATATCTTGTTTATCTTTTATTTATTGCAGGTATTTATAAAGGGCAGTTCTCTCTGCTCCCAGCTCACAACTTTGCACCAGTGGTGGCTGCCGCTTGCCAGGCAGAGGCAGGGGAAGGCAAGGGAAGGGGCATGAATAATGCAGCACAACATATTTATCGACATTGTCAAGTTGAGCCTCAGATCAAGTTTAGTGGGTAAAGAAGAGGCTTTGAATTCCTGCCGTACTACACATTAAGATTCAGATAACTTGATTTCGTAAAATAAGTGAGTCCAGGAGGCTGAAACACAGGAATCCTGTGTACAAAATGCGCCTGGTTTTCTTCTTTCCTTTCTTTCCCCTCCTTCTTGTGTTACTAGTGTAGGATTTGATGTGGGGTGTAAATTGCCTGAAAAATATTAGCTGGCCACAGACATGCTTCTCCTTTCTCCGCTGCTCATCTCTCCCACCCTGCAGGACTGCTGTTGTGTGTGCTGAAAGCTTGTTCCCGTGCCTTCCAAACCCTCATGTAAATTTTGGCACTTCTTTGATATGCACCATCATTTGTAATTGTCAAGGCAAAAGTAATGAACTGTTCCAGTAAGTAGGTGCGGGGTGCAGTGCAGCTCCCAGGAATGGCCATCATGCTGCAGTGGTGGTGGGGCAGCCCTGCCTGCATCCCTGTGCTCACAGCAGCCTGGGCTTCCCTCACTGCCCCAATCAGCTGCAGGAACCGTGCAGACTGCTCAGGCTTAGAGAACAGTGATTTATGTATTTATTTATCTATTATTTATTAGAACACTGGACTAGGCCTTGAGAGTTACATTCTGTCACAAACTACTCCAGTTGTTTTGAACGTGTCATTAGGGCTGGGATTTCCTTAAAGCAGGTGGCAGCGGTTCAACTTTTCTGCTGTTTGAAAAGAATGACAGCAAGTCTTGAAGAACATCAAGGGGTGGGGAGGAAAGAAGCGAAGAGCAAGTTAAATTAGCACTGAGTACTTCAGAACCCCCCACCCTTCATGTTCCTATTTTCATCCCTGTGTGACATTTCCTTAGAGTGCAGAGAGCCCGAAACATAAGCCATCCTTAGCTGCAGTGACTTTGCAGCGCTGCGGACACAAATAGCTTATTTCAGAAAAAATTTAGTATATTTTTATGTACATAAGAGTGCATGTAATTTCATTTTAATATGAGTTGCCAGTTACATAAACTGCCCTTGTGTTTTGAGTCCTGGACACCAACTTCCCTATGCCGCTGCTTTTGTCGTTACACCTTGGTTTGTCCCCTGCATTTGGGGAGGCAGGTGCTGGTCCTGGGCTCTGAGGTTAGGAATTCATCTGCAGCTGCTCATCCACAGGTAGTCGGTAGTTCCTTAAGGCACAGTTCAGGGGACATTTTTGATTGATAGTCCTTTTGGCTGCAAATAGTAATTGCAGATATAAAAAAAACCAACCAAACTAGTAAAGGTAGGTAGAAGCCAGACTGTCCCTTGTGTGGTGTGAGGTACTTTACTGGCTTATAGCCTTTTTAAATGTCTGTGCAAGGACACCCTGTTGTGTGTATTGTGTCTGAAATTAAAATAGGATTGTTATTCAGCCTGTGTTTTAGGTGCCTAACCTCTCCATTCTGAAGACATCCTTCTGCTTTGTGGGAAAGCTCATACTCTTTAAATTGTATTTTTTTATTGGGGGTGGGGGGAAGAAGTCCACAGGGAGTTTCATGGACAGTTCACACTGTCAAGTCAGCATTTCTGCGCACTAGAAAAACATAAGTCTTTACAGTCAAAAAAACCCAAAAAACAAAAAACAAACCAGAAGAGCCTCTGAAGAAATTATCTTAATTCTAAGCAATTTTCTTTATTTAAATGTGAAGAGCCTGGGATTATTTTTTTTTAAATTCAAACAAACAAATATTTTCCAGAAAGGAAACATAATTTCACTCTGTCTACGGCACACAAGGGAAAGAAATAAATGATTACTTGACCCCAGGATAACGCGATGCTCTTTTTTTTCTCTGTTGTCTGGTTGTGGTGCTGGAATGTGCAATCTGCAATCAGAACTGGCAGATGCACAACTTTTGTTTGTAAAACTGACTTCATTATTCCTGCTTTAGGGGTGGGCTGGCTGAAGACGTTTGGGATGCTGACAGTTTCTGGCCTTCCTGTTGAATCATCCGAATATTTGGCCTGGACTGAAGGAGCAGTAGCATCGCTGTGCTCAGATCCAGTGTCTGGGGAATCAGGGAGTAGCCAGCATGTTTTAACCATAGCTTTTTAGCACTAGTTCACATTATCTCAGCCTTATCGTGGTTTTACTCCACCCTGTCCCTCGAGTTTGTTTTGACAACTGCTGAGACTACAGACTTTTTGGACCAGGGTCATCTTCTCACATCACATGCAAAGAGTAGAGCAGAGGTGGTTTTTACTTCAGCTTTACATAGCACTATCACATTACAAATAACTATGATCTAATGTTATATATCACCATAGAGCTAAAAATCCCAGCCGCCCACCAGTGCTTAGCTATATTTTACTCCTGATGGCTTGTGCAGTGCTGTACTTCCTGCTTGTATCACTCTAATGACTGTCTTCCCTTATTTACTTTCTCAGATATCTGCCCAAGTCTGAAGTGATTCCCTTAAGGTTAAGACAAAGACATTGGGGACAAAAATGATGTGTGATTATGTAATTAAAGCCTGTGTTAATTTATGCAAGGTAGTCTGAGCAGCCCAAACTTCTGCATTTCGTTTGGAGTTCTTGAATCAATCCTCCTATTTGTCTAGTAGGAAAGAGTTCTATTTTTCATCATTTTCCAAAGTGAAATTTCTTTGTTTTCTTAATAGAAAATGCCAGTTCCACCATGCCCAAAAATGATATTTCTGTTTCCTTTGCAACCACCCGTGGGGTTTGAACCACAGACCTACAGCACTGTAATAGAGGTCTCTATCATGGGCTAATTAAAGGGATTCAAACCAAAGTCAGACAGAGGGGAAAAGCAGCAGCTTGGGGCCAGGTGTTAAAAAGGGGGTTTGATTTTGGGGCACATCACATCCCCTCTGTGGCAATCCCCAGCTGATCATACTGTCACTGACCTTCCCCTTTTGTTGTGTGTCCCTTTCCAAGTCTTGTTGGGAAACTTTCCCTTCCTGCTGCTATGGGACTGCCTTTCTCCCCCCCGTCTCTGCTGTTATTCATCCTTGTAATTGTGTAAAACATTTTGGGCCGTAGTTTCCATAAAGGATGCTATGCAGACTAAAGTTAGTGCTGTATATGAAATTGTGATCTGTAATTTGTATTTACTTCACTGTATAACTCAAGTTTATTAAATAAGGATGTGGCTGGATGTAGTTCTTAATGTCAAGTAGACAATGCAATTTGGTTTTACCATTTCCTTTTGTTGATCCCTCTTTATTACTTTTCATCTCCCTTAGAAGAACAGAACATTTGGATTGTGGCTTTTCAGCATCCTAACAGTGGGTCAGAGATGCAGGAGATGGAGAGGAGGTCAGCAGGAGTGACTTGAGTGTCTGTGACTCAAAGTGACCAGCAAACCCCCTGGGAAGAGTTCAGTGTCTGTGAATCTCATCAGCCTGTTTATTTTATTTTGCCTTCCTAGTATTTAGTTATTGCTAACACTTAGAAATCCTGTGCGTAGGAATCATGTTGACTTGGGACCTAAAGTACTGAACACTCATTACTATAGCAAAGCTCACCTCCTTTGTGTCTCATGACACTTCTGCAGCTCAATGGCCTGGTTGGTGGCCCTAGCAAGGCCTCTGATCCTACCTTTTTGTTAGCATAGAGAGAAAAAGAAAAAAAGGGAAAAAAAGGGCATTAAAATTAAAGTCTCATGACTGTAATGAAAAGGTTATTTCCCCTTCTCTCTCAAGTTAAGTTCTGTGCAATTGCAGCTCACTTTGTCCTGTCCATCTTGTAGTCTCATTAGCTGCTGGGCCACAGAGGAATTGAGGAGAGAGAGTTGGGGGTTTTATCTGCGTGCCGTACCAGCGTAGAAGATTCAATGAGATGATGGCTTGTCATTTTTTATTAATGAGTTGGAGCCTGATTCATTATAGATGTGTGGAATGAGCTCAGTGTGGCTGCAGGGGGAGGGGAGGGACTCTGCCAATGAAGAGGTACCCCCACCTTGGGTCTCCGCTGCAGAGCCCTGAGCAGAGAGGCCGATCGGTGCCGCTTTGCGCTGTGCTGTGAGCGCCCAAACCCGCGGCTTGCAGGCTGACTCA
>NW_005054298.1:10205009-10225328 GCF_000277835.1 Geospiza fortis | reverse complement strand
GCCTCAGAGCAGGGATGAGCATTCAGTGGTGCTCAGCAATTAGGCCTTACTAAGAAGGCACTGTCCCTCAGGGTCTGTCTCTCTGTCAGGCTGGTGGCTGAGAAAGTCTTCCAGAGTTTCTGTTTAGTGGTTGATTGGCGTGGTGGATCAAATCATGTTTTTGCCAACGGAAGCAAACAGCTGTGTGTCCTTCAGTCCTTCCTTGCATGCTGCTGGCGCGAGTCACATGTGTGTGTGATGTGTGTACATATAAATACATACATATACACTTGTGTATATGCAAAAAAAAGGAGAAATTAAATTTTTTTTTCAAAAGCCGTATGGTCATAAGAAACCATTTGTGTTCAAAAGGAGGTATGCTAAGCACTGGGCAGGTTGAGAGCAGGTGACCTCTTGCCCTGGGCAAATCTAAATTCCTTTGAGTAGAAGTGGTCACTGACACTCTGTGGACCCCCTGGCCACACCACCAAAGGAAACCACTCTTGGTGGGCACAGGCAGAGGTTGGGCTGTGCCCTGGCACTGCTGCCTTTTGCTGGCTGCTCCTGGCTCTGGCCACATGAGCAGGCTGTGCCCATAGTGTGCCTCTCCCTCACTGACCACACATGCCTCTGTGAGATGCTTCCTCGGGGGCGAGGAATTTGGATAGCAAGAGCTGTTGAATGTTGGAAAACAGGATTAAATACTTAAGGAGTATTTAAGACCAGTTTAAAGAGTGTTTAAGCCAGCTTTAAAAGCCCAGTGTAGGCTCTTCTCTTTGCACAAACGCAGTTAATTCCATTTTTGTTGCTTCTGTGTTTTCTGCCTATTTCTAGAAGCCCTGAAAATCTGCAAGAGGGGCTCCTCTCTCTCACTTTTTGTGTTATTTCTATGGATCAAAGAAGTGCAAATAAATGTCCCAGCTTTTGGAAGTGTTTGACAATAATCTGGCCTTTTGGAGAGTCATCAAGTTGTAGCTAGAGGCAGAGTAGGCATCATTTAGCTTGCCTGTTGCATTTTGTTTATTATGTGTTTAAATTTTTAAGCCCTGTGCTCTTTTCAGAGATAGGTGACAATTCAGCATTAATCTCAGTGGAGGCTGTCAGAGTCATGAAGTTACAGTTGTCTCTTCTTAATCTGCAGCGAGGTCATGCAGGTGGAAGTTATCTGCCTGCTCTTTGTACACAGAAAAGCGTAAATCCTGCATGTTTGGCAGTGGTCTCCCACTGGGAAGGTGTGGTGTGTCCCCCTGTGCCATACTGGTGCACCCACTGGCATACAGGTTTCTTCTCTGTATCAAAACACTGAGAGCAAATTAAGAAATATTCTTGAGCATCTTGGAGATCGTTAATTTAAAAGCTCTTGTTGAATAAGGGAAATTTTTCCTGCTTTGCATTTACACTTGCCCTCAGATAAATTCTGGCTGAGGTTACATTCTGGTGATGTGCAGAGGACAGAATGTGCTATTTTCCGTTCTTGTTATTTATAATCATGCAGTGTGGTTCAAATATTTGAGAGGTAGCTGCACAACTGGGTACACAGGGAAATGAAGATATGCTGTTTCTGTCTTTGGTGAGAGCTTTCTTTTCCAACATTTTTTCAGGACCCACAAGTATTTTGAAATGGCTGGGTGTAGTATATAGAAACTTAAATAAAAACTCAGGGTGCTGTTTGTTATTCTCTGTTTGCAAGAAAAATAAAAGATCAAACTGTCCCTGCAGTAGAGGTGTGGGCTTGAAAGGGTTAATGCAACAAACAGACCTAAAGGAATCTTTTCCCCTTGTAAAATATGCAGCCGTAGTGACAGCAGTATTCCCAGAGTCAAGTTATCTTTTACATTAGTGAATGTTGTTCCTAAAGCTTTAGCTGAGGTAATAAATGATTCATGGTAACCACACCTTTGTGCACAGCCGTCCACTTGATGTTCAGTCCATGTGCGACTTCAAGAAGCCTTGTGCAGGAGCTCCACAGCTCCAGTTCAGCAGCTTTCTCCCAGTAACTGTGACAGGGAGAAAAGCATTTGAGAAACAAATGGTAAGTCGAAGGGAAAGGTTTCTCTTCTGCCTCTTAAAGTGTAAATTAGCAGTGCTTGCTTGTGCTTTCTGTGCAGCCTAAGTTTGATGCACGTTCCTGAGAGTTGGGATGTGGAGAGGAGGCGGCTGAGTCTATTCTCTTTGGAAAAAAGGAAAATAGGAAGGGAACTTGAAAAGTTCTGTGTGTCAGTTCTCCAAGCACATGCCCAACATGCAACTAATGAGACCTCCCAGTGCATTGGTGCTGCAAGAGCCCCTTGCAGAGGAGCTCCAAGTCAGATGACATTCAGAGGTGGGCTGGAGAGCAGGTCTCCTATTCCCTGACCTTCTGCCAATGCTTTTAAATGTCCAAGTCTCTGGGCTCACCTCAGACCATTTGTGCCCATAAGGAGTGGTGGACCCAGATTCCTTCTCCTAGGAGAAAGTGGCTGACACAGGTGGGATCTCAGCTCTGGGTTTTGAAAGACAAGGTTTAATCCCTACAATCTCTGTGGTTTGTCCTGCTGGGTTAGTAATTTGATAATTAATTTTGTCTCTTGGTAGAACATGTCAGATGTGTTAACCTGACCCAAAAGCACACAGTTTATGATGAACCAGTTAAGCCAACTGGCACAGTTATAGATGCACATCCAGAGAGTTCTTCGTCTGATCTGGAGGATGGATTTCTAAAATGGTTGGGAAAATTACTTTTCATCCAGAGATGAAAGGGAGCTGACAAAAAGTTGCACATACAAGAGATGGACCCTATCTTTCCTCTTCCTGGTTGCATTTACACAGTTGAAGGGGTCAGGGCACAACATCATCTCTGGTCCTGCAGTCCGGTTTAACCACCCAAGTCCACACAGCTACACTGCAGAGTAGCAGTCCCCAAAGCAGAGTGGGCTTGTCTGCACCACACACTGGAAACAGTCCCAGGCCAGTGCTCTCCTCCGAGATGTGCCCACTGCCTCCTGGCACAGCACAGCAGGATAGCCGCACTTAGTCAAACAGAGGACCCAGTAGTTCCCTGGTGGGACTTTAGCTTCACTGATCCTGCTCCAGTGGAAATGACTGAGAAGGTAACCACTAGATGCTGACACCCTGTGATTACTAAAGATAATGTTTGTTCAAGCAGTCAGACTTGTGCAAGATTTAAAAAAATCTTAAAGAGTCTTCTTATTTGGAGAAACAAAGTAGGCACAAGGTTGACTCTATTAGAAAGTGGATATTGTTAACAAACCATATCAGGACACTGGAGGATGATTTAGAACACTCATTTGTGTTCTGAGATCCAGTGAGAAGTGAGTGGAAAGAGGAGGTATCAAAAAGCAGTGTTGGACTAGCCTGAGAAGTTTTTTAGCAGTTCCGAGAAGAGCCTAGAATTAATAAGGACAGCAGACATTCAGGAATGACAAATACTAATGAAAGGAATTTGTCCCAGTTCATTTAGTTTTCTCTGCAAGAAGATGTGGGGGAGGTTTTTGGTTTTGATCTTGAGTTGACTTCCAGCAGGGTAGGCGGTGTGTCATTCCCTTCTGACTGTCCCCTGCATGAGCAGGACGCGCCGTGCCAAGTGTGCAGCTGACTTTCCCAGAGCCACGTTTGAGAGCGCCACACTCTCCAGAGCAGCATAATGTATTGGGGACCTGTGCTTTATGTATCTCTCCCTCCTGCAGTTCATGAATAGTAAGCACAGTGGGTTTTACAAGGACAGATATGGAATGGCCTCCATGGCATTTGAGTAGAAAGTACAGCAAACAATTGATATAGCTCAGTCTTCGGGCATTTGCTGGTTTGAAAGAAAAAACAATTTCCAACAATTGAGGGGTCTTTTTCTTAGCAGACCAATCACAAACTTTTGAAGCATGAAATGAATTTCACTGGTCCTTGCCAATAAGCTTCTTTCTCTCATATTGGTTTTTATGAAATGGCTATAATCTTTGCAGGTAATGAATGAAAGCTACACTATGAAGTCCCACCTAACATTCTTCTTCTTGATTTATGGTGTATTGGTCAAAATAGTAAACTGATAATGATCACAAAATAGCGATAAATCACTATGGGATGATGTATCAGAAACAATAGAAAATGTTCTGGAGGAAGAAACTTGGAGCTGTTTGGGGAACAGCTGGGTGTTCTGCAGATATGAAAGATACCAGGGAATCCTCAAAAATACAAATTAAAAGACTCTCTCCCTTTGTTTCTGTCAAGACTGGGCTGTTCCTTGCTTCTGTGTGAAATAAACTCAAGACATTTATGAAGAATTAAGGGTCCCACACCCCCAGTGTATCAAATCTAATTAGAAAGTGCTGGTGGAAATCAATTTAGGCCAAAATCCTGTCTGGATCTGAAGTTGAGATCTGGACGTGATCATTCCAGTTTGTACAATTCTGCAGAACACTGGTATTTAGAACTCGCTCCTGCCAAAAAAAAATGACCCTTCTAGATAAATTTATGCATTTAACAGTTTTCTAAAGATGAAGCAAAGGAATGTTATTGTCTTGTGTTGCCTCAGCTTCTAGATAATGCCCCTTTTTTTGTCCATCAAGTGTGTTTTCAGACAGTCTGTATTTTTTTGTTGGCATCATATAATTGTAATACATTCTAACTCAGATGTGCTTTGTCTAATGATGTGCCAATAGATAAAATAACAGATGGAGCAAAATCACCCCTTCCTAAATGTAGTTTGAAGACACCATGGTGTCTCCTGAGAACCAAAAAGTTACCCAGTCTTTTGGGGACTTGAACTATCCCAAACAGATCTTCCTAGAAAGATTTAGGGTTATATTCTCCCTCTTGTCTTGTCTCAAAATGGAAACTTTCTTTGGATTTGGTGCTAATCATACCAATGAGGCAGCTCTGATTGGTACTAGCTTGCAAAAGGCCTCTTTTGTTCTTGTTAGAGTATCTAACCTCTAAATCTATTTAATACCCTTTCCCTGGTTGTCCATCATTATGACACATGATTTTCCAAAGGATTTACTATTAGTTAGCAGCACAGGGCTTTCTCCCTGGGGTAGCAGCTACTTGCAGTGAAGAAAATGCATGTTCGATGTAGCAATTTGTCTTTTTTTATATATTTATTATAAGAGTAAATGAGTTATTGTGGGGGACTTCAATATTATTGCAAATTAGGTGCTACAAGCCAAGCCATGCACATTTGTTATGTTTCCAGGCATACACAGCATGCATAGCAGTTCAAAAATCAGCAGTCATATTATATCTAGGCCTTTTCCTGGGCAGCTGCTACTTTGCAGGTATTTCTGTAGTGTGACTGTTCCATAACTCTGCTTGCTTCAAATGAAGGGAAGGGGGAATGTGTCACAAAAGTGATTGCTATAAAAAATGTTTTGATGAGCATGAAGGCATGAATTATAAAATCTCTCAAGATTTAGTTTCTAAAGTAGGTATGGGCTAATGAATATATAGAGAGCATTGTTTGTCATATATTTCTTCTATAATAGTAATTTATTAACTGGTTGGGTTTTTTGTGTTTTTTTTACTTGTGCCTTTCTGAATGTACTTGTAAGCTGGAAACTTATCAAAATTATAAATTGCTCCTCTATTCAGAAAAGTGTGCAGATTCAAGCAAAGCAAACAGAATCAAATCCTATCTGACATCTGTTTCAACAAGGGACATAATTTAATTGAACTTTAAATCAGCAGAATTAGTCAACTGTTTTGGTTTCAGCAGCTCACCAAAGCTGAGGTATCTGTTTTGAGGAGGGACTGAAGGGAGTTCTGCCCCAGGTTAATCTTCTGACTTTCTGGTGTGGAGAAAAACAGACTTCATCACAAAAATTCCTTTTTGTGTAATTTCATCTCACAAGGATGCAGAAATGGGCAACCAGGCAAGAGCCTCATGTTCACATCTTCTGCTTCCCAAACTGAGCCCTTTTTTTCTAGCTTAGCCATCAGCTTAATCCTGGATTTAGAAACTAATCTGGATTCAAACTCGGTTTCTTTTGATGTTCCTGCAGGACGGGTGGTGTCTGGTGGGAGGGGAAAGCACCCTGTGTACAAAACAGTAGGGAAAAAAATGCTGAAAATCTCCCTGGCTCCAACAGATTTCAAAAGAGAGGAATTGATAAGAATGTAGAACCTTTCTGCATCTTTTATACTTTTCCTTTTTTTTTTTTTCCCTCAAGAAGAGAGCCCAATGTGTCATGTTTCGTGTAACGCTGGTATTCATCATAGGTGACCTGGATCATTTGTACTTGTGGTTTATAGTCTCTCGACATGCATTGTTTTCTCTAGCTTGAAATATAGCACATTAATGAGGAATGTATCTGTTCAGATGTACGCAGTCAGCTCATGAAAGATGCTTTGGTAGCACTTAGACTAGTTTGTCAACAGCGAGCATTTTGGCAGCTGCAGAGAAAAAAGCATCCAAAATTCATACAAGAGACTAAGAAAATCTGCCATTGAACTTTTGTGAGCCATCTTTTCACATGCTGAAGCTAACTTTGTAATTAGTCACATTGTAACCTCCCTAATCCAAGCTCCAGTGAAGCAGCTGTCATTTTACAGTTAAATGCACATCCATTTCTGATGGGTCTGTATTGATACTTCTGTCCTCCCTGTGTTGTTTGTGGACTGCAACTAAGGTAGCCAACAGCCTGAAAAGGTACAGCAGCAGTGGAAAATAGAACCAGGGTTGCTCACAGTGGTTCATGTCAAGGAATCAAGGATGAGCATGTTTGCTCAGAGAAGCCAACGATGCATGGTGGGAAGCCTGGGGAGCTGGTGCCTGCGCCAGCTTGTGACCTCCAGCATGGGAGACTCACACTAGCTTTTGGTCTGTGTGGGGTGGCCCATGCCAGCAGCCTGTTCTCTGGCTCTGTGGGCCCCCCCATTTGTCCTGTGCTGTCCTATTGGGCACGAGCTCAGTGGCAGTTCTGGCAGTGCCCTGCAGTGGCTCCCTGTGCTGCTTGCTGTTCCTGGTACTTGCCATGGCTGCAGTGGCATCTTTGCTCTTCCTTATCACAAAAAAGGGGTCACCTTTTACTGTTTTCCTATATACGATCTGGAATTGTTTGTTGGTGAGAACAGAGTTACTGGGAAGTGTTGGGACTCCTAAATTTAGCTCTTTATTTGGCCCCAGGTTATTACTCTGTGAGTACATGCTTTAGCAGGGCCTTGGAAAGCTGTTAGTGTACGAGTTTATAGCTGTTGACTTCAGTAAGCATTGGACTAGGACCTATTTGCAACGTGATATTAGATCGACAGGAGCATTGGGAACAATTTGGATTGTGTTCCCAGTTACCAAGGCAAGCTGGAAAGACCTTTCAGACAAATTTGGGAAGGGAAAAACATTATTGCTATTTCTCTGTCAGACGAAGAGAAGAAAAAGAATTTCCTTACTAAGCATCTGTGAGGTTTAAGCAGTTGCAAAGTCCTATGACTGCAGATGAATGCAGCTTTTTCTTATCAATATACAATCATCCTGAAAGCTGTCTCAGTTTGGCAGTAATTATTTTATTTGCATGCTGGTGCCTTGTGTATTAATAGATTATGGGTGCCAATCTGGAGTGGCATCCTAAGGACAAAGAACATGACAAACTACATCTTGAAATCTATCTAAACTTGAATAGTTCAAATCTCAAGAGGCAAAACTCTGTTATAAGTATTCCTGTTGAGTAGTAACAAGTCGTCCCATTAAGCAGGAGCTAGAAATCAGCATGTCTCTGAGACAGCACAGCAGCATTTATTCAGAGACTGAATTGTGGGCAAGATGAGCGGCGCTGCCTTTGTACTTTGCTCTGAAATACTTATCCTCCTAACATCCCTCTGAGCTCTGAGGTTTCCAGAGGCCAGGGCTGCCTCTTAATCTTTGTTTGCATTCACCTCTCGAAGATCAGTATTTTCTCATTACAAATTGCTGTGCTTTTTAAATGACAATAAAGGTAACTTTTAGCCCAGAGACTGAGCCAGTTGTTTGGTTAAATTAGGGGTATATATTTAGGGGCTTTCTGATTCACAGGAGTTTGTGTGTATACTTTCTTAGGCGAATCTTTGCTGTCAGGGACCTTTTTTTCTTTGTACAGTGACTCTTATCAGAGCTCATGCAGCACACTTTGTAGGAGCTGAGACCATAAGGAGTTTCTCCCAGCTGTACAGAAATCTTTATTGCCTTTAATCATTTAGTATTCCACAGAAATAGTATTGTCGTCATCTTTTTTTTTTTTCCATGTGCCACTCTAATATAAATGCATCTTTTATGTTCACAGATTTGACCAAACCAGTATGTTATTTCAGCTACTTTTCATTAACAACTTGGGGTATTTTAGCTGTGCTGTAGCTTTTTCATTGTGTTTCTATGCTACTTTACTGTTGAATGAAATTTAATACATTGCTTATAATTAGCAGTGAGGAATGTTACCCTCTCATCAGTTTGCTGCTATGAGGCTTGCTTGAAGATTTTAACAAAGAAAATGGTCTTTACTCTTGAAATGCTTCGCAGTTCTGCTCAGGCTGCTCAAAATAAACATTGTTTTTGAAACAAACTCCTACCCTCCCCCACCCCCCCTTCCAAAACAAACAAAATATCTTCAGTGGCCATCAGATAGAAATTTGACCCTAATTACATGCTTTGTCTATTCATGCCATGTAGTAGGGGTCCAGAGACTGATAGTTTGAAACTGAATGCACTTTAACATACAATCAGGTGCTGGCAGAAATACACAGCATGTGTGTTGAAAGGTTTAATGAGAGTTATGTGCTCTTGTAAGCTTCAATTTGCATATATGAAGTGAAGTGGATTTTTCTTCTATAGTGATTAGCTCTTCTGAGCCAAGCCCAGAAATCCTTACTCAGCTGTAGCTCCTGATGCTCAGTCATTGTTCATGTACTCGTGGTATAAATGAACTTTTGCTATAGCTGATTTTCCAGAGACCATCCCATTTCCTGCATTGCTGTGGGTTTCAGTTGTCTTTCAGACAAATCTCCAGTGCTCAGCTCTGCTTTACTTGTCACCTCTTGCTCCAGAATCAGAATGCTGAATTCCAGAGATGGGGAGGTGTCCCTTGGAGCAGCTACCCAGTTTCCTTGGTTAAGTCACCCACACCATTGCTTACACTCCTGGGCACTTCTCTGGGAAGTCTGGGAAGGCTGGTGACTTCTGCTGATCATAGCCAAGGTACCCCATCTGTGGCTGGGTACCTGCAGCCCCGAAAGCACCTGGAAAGGGATCTGCCCAGTCCATGCTCTGCTCAGTGGGAATTTTTACAATCACTGTAAAAATGGGAAAGCACTGAGTGCAGTGGTGGTTCCCATGGGGTCAGCTGAAGGAGCAGCTTAGCAGATATGAACATAAACAGCAGCAGTGAGGATAGTGATTTGCCTACCACTTTGCTTGTGTCTGTGTACACCCAAGTGATGTGGGTTGGTGTCTCAGACCTGAGAGGTGCTGGAGGTTGGTGCTGGTGTGCAAGTGCCCACATGAAAAGCTGAATCACTCAGCAGAAGGAATTCTTGGTTTTCCCTGGGTTTTATGGCCTTGTTGCTCTGTCTCAGTTCTTATGCCCCCACTTCTCTTTCTAAGCTCAGTAAGCCACGCTAAGGTACTGTCCTTCCCAAACTCAGCGCCTCTTCTTGAACACAGATAAAAGCCAGTAACATTAATGTTGTTTCACTTCCTTTGGTGGTTCTCTTTTGTTTGTTTATTTCCCTGTTTTGGATTCAGTTTATGACTTTATTTTCTCAGATGTATAGGAAATTGTTATGGTAGCTCTGCACAGACATTACTTCTAGTCAGTGACCTAAAACAAAACAAGGGGGAGAGAGAAAAAGGAGGAGATTGTCTCTTAGTTACAGAACAGCTAGTTCCTATTGAGAAAGAGACTAACTCTTAAAGAATGCACTGCAATTTGTATTGTAGATCTAATTTGTATGAGTCTTAAGTGCAACCATGCATTAGTGTGTTTGCAAAAATTAAAACTTAGAGATGTGGGAAGAGATAGAATTTAGTTTCTAATTTGTGCAAACATTTTAATCTCCCTCTCACAGAAGATTTGTGAAGTCTCTTCAAGCCCAGAATGTTTAATTGTTCAGACAGAGCTTTTTCAATAGGCCCAAGGCAAACAGGGACAAACTCACAAGTGAAAATCACATCCTTGGCCTCCTTTTTGACCAAATCTGCACAAGAAGTATGGCCAGCAGGTTGAGAGGGGTGATTCTGCCCCTCTGCTCTGCCCTTGTAAGACCCCAACTGGACTGCTGCACCCAGCTCTGGAGCCCCCAGCACAAGAGAGCACAGAGGAGGCCACTGAAGTGACCAGAGGGCCGGAGCACCTCTTCTGTGAAGACAGGCTGAGAGAGTTTGGGTTGTTCAGCCTGCAGAAGAAAAGGCTCAGAGACCTTATTTGCAGCCATTAAATACTTAAAGAGGGCCTACAGAAAAGATGGAGAAAGACTTTCTGCCAAGGACAGGGTGTAATTGTTTTAAACTGAAAGAAAGTATGTTTAGAATGAACATTAGGAGAAAACGTTGTACTGTGAGGTGGTGAGGCACTGGAGCAAGTTGCGTGGAGCTGTGGATGCCCAAATGTCCAAGGCCAAGTTGGATGGGGCTTTGTGCAACCTGGTCTAGTAAGGAGGGCAGAGATGTTGGTTTAGTTGATCTTTGAAGGTTTCTTCCAGCAGAAAACAGTCTATGGATCTGTGATTATAGGTTTTCAGGCTTGAAGCATGAATGCTGAATGTTTTGCCAGCATGAGACACAAGCTGTCTGAAAGCAGCGCAGAGTCTCAAACTGGACTTTCAAAATCTCTTAAAATGCTCTTGAAATAATTCTCTGAGTGTGCTGAGGCTCATTACACCCTCTTCAACCTCCTGTTAAGAGGATAGAGATTTGGAGTGTGGCTTGCCCTAAAGGCTCTCCCCCAGACAATTTGGATACTGTGCTCCTGGTAATACTGAATAGTGTGCCATAAACAGGCTATTTTCTATTTTGCACACACCTGGTCATCAATGGCTTCCTGCTTGGGAACTGTGGTATTCAGACACTTCAGCAGCAGCAAAGATGTGTAAACACATTTACCCCCTTTAAGTCAAGGCCAGAAGAATGTTGGCCCATCTACTAACAACATAATTTTCTCACTAGCACAGGCCCAGCTCATGTACTGAGGAGTTTTCTGGAGTAGCCCAGAGTGGTGGCCGCATCCCAAGGAAGCTCCCTGATGATGGAGTTGACTGAAGTAATGGCCAATTGCAAAGCCATTGCTGTTCTCTTCTTTCCTCTGCTCTGTCATGTGCTTGAGGGATGATGGCCATTTTGGCCATGGTTTATTCCAACATAGTGTTTATTTCCCAAAGTAACCATTGGGTTGTCAGTTCCATTTCATAATGGAAAGACAAGCAGAAATTACGCTGAAACCCACCATCAGGATCTGCTTGGGCAAAGGCCTGTTATTTCATAATCAGCTCTGATGCTTTTGGCCCAACTGTTTGGGAATCAGTTCTCATCATCTTAAGAAGCCAAATTTCTGGTGTTTTCTTGGTTCTGGCATTGCTCCTGCAGTACTGTTATGATGTCTGGCTCCAATGACGTTTACAGTGAATTTGTATTGCCGACTGCTCAGGATGGAGAAATCATACCCGGACTGTGCTTAAACAGAGGCTTCAGCGGAGTACATCACCACGCCTTTGGCTGACACCACAGAGTGGCAGTTCTGTGTCTGCTGCACAGCTGTCTTTCTTTGTATTGGAGTCAGTATTTTTGTACCTTCATGTGTGTAAGTGACAGCAGGTACCACTTTACAGGCACTTCAGTATCAGTGCTCACCACTGAAGATTTCTAGAGTGCTCCAGAATAAGCACCAAATGGCTGAGAATATGGGCAGTGAAACCAGACTCTGTGTGCTTAATAGTTGATCTACTGATTGATTTTTAGTGCATTTTGAGGGTATGTGTGTTTTTTTTACAAGAGGCAACTTGGTGTTGTAGCTCCAGTCTCAGTGGCCTTAGAGGACTTCTGCACACATTTTGCAATGGGTCTTTGAAGGCAGTGACTCATGAGTGGGTTTGGCCTGACTCCATGGAAAAGTGATTTTCTTCCAACAAGGGGCACCACAGCCAGTCTGTGTCAGCCAGCACACGCTCCTTTCTCCTTCTGTGTGTTCATATATCCTGTGAACCCATGACAAATCTGAGCATGTGTGTGGCAGTGTTTTTCTTTTCTAAGCTAAAAAATGTAGTAGTGATGGTCCAAGTCAAGCCAAACCTAAGCACTTAGATACTTTGGGACTGTTCCCATTATAACAGATAGGAAAACTTCCATTGCACAGAAAGGATTTTGCAAATACAAGTGAAAAACAACAAATAGAAAGCTCATTAGAATATAGTCATTAATTCTTGAGTTAAATTAACAAGGTTAAATATAAATTAGTGAGTTTCTAGAGTAGGTCTGCCCGATTCATTAACAGGAGTTTAAAACAAACACTGTGATAACCACATTTCTTAAGAGCTGCATCAAAAATGCTTTGGCAGAAGGTCAGGCCTGGATCTGTGATATTTTGGGCTACCCCGTGCTCATGGGACCACTTTCAGTGTTTAACATGCAGTGAATAAATAAGCACTCTGGATCTCTTTTTTTTTTTCTTTGTTTTTTCCTTCCCCTGAGTGTGCTGAGTGTGAAAGGCTCTGAGAAATGGTATTGGCAGCAGGAACACCTTGTGCAGATCAGAAGGAAAACTGCTCTTCTGACTTGAGCTGACTCCTACTAATTATATGGCTGGAGATGGACTTTAGGGAAGCTGCCCCCGGGCATTGTCCTGGACAATCCCCACCAAATTAGGGCTGGTCAGGCCAGATGCAAAGAGAGTGGTGATTACTGAGATTATTTTCTTTTCAAACATGCTCCTTAGCTCTACTTTGCTGGGTGTTGGTTTTCAAAAGGGCCTTATAATAAATGTGGGCCATCTATATATAGCCCAACTTTTGTTCGTTTGCACAGTTCAGAAAGCCTACTGTTTGAGGTTAGCCTTGAGTAAACTTGTACCATTTACTTTGGAGCATTTCAAAGGGAACAAAAACACAAATCATGATGAGGCTAATAAGAAGTTTGGGTGTTTAGTTTAAATGTGTACACAGCAATCATTGTAGAGGAAGTCCTTCTCTTTGGGAGTACATTATTATTAAGCAGCATTGCTGTTTGCCTGGTTTTGTCTGGTCCGCAATTTGCATTCACTTGATGGATTGCCAGGGTCGGAGGTGCACTACTTGGGAAACACTGAAGTGCCGTCTCAGCAAACTCTTAAGAGGAAAGGAACACTAATACAAGCATTTGCCCAAACTCCTTGAGTCTTCTTAGGCTTCCTTAGGCTGTGCTAGATCAATATGACAGTTTGCTAAGAAGCTTTGGACATGCATTCACAAACTCTCTCTATTGGCTTTCTTGGCATGTTATTCAGAAGGTAGTTGCTAGTGAAACATGTCTGCTACCAGCACAGAAGATTTATACATGCATTTTCTTCTCCTGCTAAGTGATTTATTTACTAGCAATAATGCCTTGCAGAGCTGCTTGGTCCAGTTTGCAAGACTCATTATGTCGACCCTCAACAATCTATAGATGAATGGGATCACTATCGTGCTCTCTCTCTCTCTGGTTTCCCTCCCCCTCTTGCCTTTTCCCTTTCTTAAAACACTGGTCACATGGTTCCAATCCTCTTGTTCAGTGGAGTTGATCCAAAGCTGATGAACATTTCTTTCCATACTATGCACAGAGGTAAGTTTTCTTGTGCCACCTGTCTCAGAGCAATGAGGGGTTTGCTTACTTGCTTGCTTTAACTGTAGTAATTTGCTTTCTGACTGCTTACTGTCAGTTGCTTGCAAATGGATAAGCTTATATGGGTGACAAGTTATATGGCTTATTTCCTGTGATCTACAGTCCCTGCAAAATAGAGCAAAAATGTAATTTTGTGGAAGTTTTTAATGGCAAACACTTGGTACTGGCCTTTATTCACAGAGTGCTCAGATCTCTTGTTCTTGGGCCACCAGAATCTCATGCTGGTGCTTTTCAGTCTTTTCACTCATTGTCATGGTTATAATTCCTGCCTCTCCTGAGCACTTGGTGAGATTTGGCTCTTTTGCTTCCCACTGGTGAAGGATGGGAAATTGGTTGCTCCAATAGCTCTCACTGTTGATCCCTCCGCTTAGGAGATGATGCAAAGGTGAAAGGTGACCAGATTATTCATGTTTTTATCTGTGAAGCACTAGTGGTGCTCCTCGTGTCATGTACAGGAGCAATAGAGCAGACTGGGCCCGTATGCACCAGGTGTCCACCTTCCCCTCAAAGCCCTGTGGCCCCACATGCCAGGGAGATGCTGGCCCAGCTGTGACAGGGCAGAATTCCCAGCAGCTGCCCTGGCTGTGAGCAGTGGGACCTCTCCATTCACCATGGAAGGTGGTGGGAAGTACAGTTCAAGATTTGGGTCTTGCCATCATTCTGGAGAGTAGGGTCTTTCCACTTGACACGAGTGTTTGTTTAGAGAGCTCCCCAGCGCTTTTGGCACTATCTCCTTCCCCAAATGCCTCAACAGATACATGATTCCTTGGACATGTGATGTAAAAATGTTCCAGGGCATCTTAAACTGTTCCACATTCTGTTAGCCCTGCCAATTTCTAAGCACACCTTGAATAAATTCATAGTTGGTGGTTGTGGCGTATGTACCTTGGCTACCGTGGGTGGATAAAAAAAGTTTTATACCCCCAAGGAGCAGCAAAAGTGCGAGTGAGCTCCATGCAGCAAAGGGAGTGAAAAAGTTGGATTAAATCATGTCTGTCTGCCTGTGGTTGAACTAGCAATGAGGCATTTTCAATCAGAGGTCAGGGCTGTGGTCACATTTGTGCTCCAGTTTTTGCTTGCCGTAATTTTCCCTCATACCAGATTGTCTGTGAAACACCAGAAGAACCGAGACACTCTGTGTCTGACCTTTTTGGGGCAGGATTTTTCAGACAGTCCTGTTTCAATTGAACTCGCTGCCAGAGCATGCAGGAAGGAAGCGACATGTGTTAGTCATACGCCCTGGTGTGTGTTTAGCATCCAATTTGTGTACAGTCCAGGAATAACCTGGCATAATTCTGTAAAGCTGGACTCACGCTTAGATGTTTTGATGTTTGGGCTAGGAGGGGATTTCTTCATACATGAAACAGGCTTTCGGTGCTCGGGCAGGATCAATACCTCCCCCGGGGAGCTCAGGCAATGAAAATATTTTGGTAAAAGACACCGGAGCTCGTCCTGCGCACAGGCGTGCTGTGTGAGCGTATTTCAAAGCTGAAGTTTACCTGCCCTTACCCACCCAAGCCCACCAGGTGGGCACCCTGCCCCGGCTTCACGGGCACATCACACCCCAGGAGAGCTGATGTGTGCCAGCCTGGGGGAGCGTGTGCCACAAAAGGCAGATTGTGACAAGTGTGGGAAGAGCCTGAAGCACGCTTGCCTTGCTCACACAGCCTTTGGAGACAGCGCTGGGGGCAGCCACGCCAGGCTTGACATCTTGAAACAACATTAATTAAAAGTAACTTTTTAATCCTTGAGGGAAGAGAAATTAGAAGTGACAGTCTCCTGGCTACAGCCCTTCAGTTTTAATCCCAGTTTTGACTTTTTGCCGGGGATCAACAAGCCACAGAGAACAAAAACATATTTTAAAAGTTCCTTTCAAGGCAGATGAATGTTAATCATGAGGGTGGGATTTGGGGATTTTTGGTTAGGGTTTTCTGTGTGTTTTGGGGTGGGTTTTTTTTCCTTTTTTTTTCTTGGTGTGTAGTTTTTTGGGTTTTTGTAGTTTTTGGTTTTGTTGGGTTTTTTGTTTGTTTGTTTTGGTTTTGGGGATTTTTTTTTGTTTGTTTATTTTGGGTTTTTTTGACTGCTGCTGGTCTGAAAGAGCTGGAACAGCTCAGTGCCTCACTTTCAATAGGTATCATTCTGCTCCTTTATCTAGGACAATATTTCTGCTCTTTGGCATTGATTGTCATACATTCTGTCTGGCTATTTTTGGGACATCAGGCTGCTGTGCAGATTGGCCAGGACTTCGTTTCTCATGAGCATGATGCGGGGATGGTCTGTGTGAATTGGCCTTGACTGTAGTGCTCTGTGGTGGGAGGAATTGGGGTGAGGCAGTATTTGGATCCATGCGTTTGTTGTCCTTGAAAATGGGTTCTGAAGCCAAGCTGTAAGGAGAGTGATCCAAGAGAGGTTGGAGATGCTGTTTCTCTTCTTGCTGCAAAATCCCACACTGTTTTCCCTCTGACACACCATGCTAGTCAGTACATTTTTCTCCCTCACAAGGCCTTGGCCCATTAGTAACTGGAAACACTTCAGCAGACCTTCTCTTCTCAGCTACCTGTTACAGCAGCAAGCCCAGGATTTCCAAATAATCCACTGATCCAAAAATGTGTGTGTGCAGTACTGCAATTAACATTCCTTCTGAGTGCCTTGCATTAAGCATCTCTGTATGTGTCTTGAAGGAAACCTCTGAGAGATTGTCTTTCATGGAGGAGTTATAAGAGATTTCTTATGGCTGAGTTCACCTATAGAAAATACAGAATTGTAAGTCTATGTAGTTCAAGAAAGAAACTGAATTAGCCAGATCCAGACAAGAATAAGTTAACAGTACTCACTAAGGAGCCTTGAGTGGAATTAGAAAAGAGAAAAATGGCATGCTGATAAAAACAAAAGCTTAAAAACTTGAAAACCTTCCTTCCCCCATCCCCATCTAATCAGTCCAGGACAGAGCTGGAGCAGGGGTGGGAGGGAATGTGGGATTTACTGGATGTCAGTGGTGTATCTCCTCCTTCCCTTCTTTATTTGACCCTCTTTTAGAGGAATGTTTAGCAAAGCTGTTTATTTTGCATAAACCCAAGTAATAATGTGGCCCCGGGTGACAGGACCTGAATGAAGATGACAGCAGTTTGATTTAACGATTAGCCACCTGACCCGATAGCACCTCTGGAATCTCAACTGCAGAATAAATTCCCATTCTTCCCACATGGGCTGCATGTTAATCACGGGAAGAAAAGCAAAGGGTCGTTGCAATAGGGCCATTGTTCCTGAAGGCGAAGGCTTGAAAAGAAATTGCCCGTTCCTGCCTGCTTTGTGCTGGCTTCACGCTGAGTCTTGGACACTCAAGTTTCTTTTACTGCTTCTGTATCCCCCCTCCGCCAAAATACTGGTTTCCAGTGGGGTAGATTCAGTTGAGTTCATTCAGCAAGGGACTTGCCTTCCCCCTGAATTATCACTATGTAGTTTCTAGTATTTGTTTCAGCTGAAAATCAGTGCTAGCAGCACAGGAGTCTATTTGCAGAGTTTGCGGAGCAAGTTGCTAAGGAATCCCTGCTTTTTCCAAACATTCCCCAAAGCAGCTTAGCAAAGTGGTAGGGCTTTGTTTTGAGGGAAACCAATTTGGGGAAAATCTTGCTGTGCTTTTTGTTTCCTCCCTCCCCTCCCCCTGCCCTCCAAACTCTTTCAAAGCCCTCGCATTAAGCACAGCTGCAGTGGTACAGCCCTCGCCTTAGCGGGCTAATATTCACTTACAGTTCAGCCTTCCAGCTTGGTAGCACTGGGAGAGATGTGGCAAAGGGGAATTAAAAAATGATTGCAAAGTCAATGGTTTAAAGAGTAATTACAGAGTCATTAAAGGTTATTACAGGGAAATGTTCAGCTGAGCAGCGATTAGCATTCCTGATACCTCAGGTTCACCATGGTTTGAGGACACAAGTGAGACGAGTTGTTGAGATCTCTGCTGCGAGGGGATGGAGGTGGCAGTGAGCCCTGCAGCTCCTCTGGGGCTGGCAGGCTGCTACCTTGGCTGGGCACTCGCTGCTGGCCTCCTGCCTCCCCCAGGGCCACTGGCTCAGCCAGCAGCTGCACCAAACCAATCCAACCAACTCCAAACTACACACGGCCGTGCTCTGCCCCAGAGCAACACTCGCTCAAGTTGGCTTGTGGCTGCTGATTCCAGCCAACCATTCAGACCTACCTCAGTCCTATTCTGATTCCTTCCCATGCAAAAACCTTCAGGTGCATCAGGATTCAGCTCTCACTCAACATGGGGCTTAGAGGGTTGCAAGCTGCCATTTATACCTGCAAATAATTTTGGAGGTTAAAACTCCCGGCAGGCAAATGCTTAAAGCCAGCACTTGAACATTGCCCTTTCATGCTCACTGCAGTGTACTCCTATGGCTGTGTCACCCCAGTGCCCAGAGCTGCTGGAGTCTGGGATGCTGTCCCTGACATGGATGGGCCTTGCTCTGCCCCTTTGGGAAGCTGGGAAAGCCTGGTGTCCCACCACACTGTCATTGTGAAAGTCTTGAGGTGCAGCAAGAGCAAAGAGTGCTGTCTTTTGCATGTTTGCATTTGTACACATGCAGTGAAAAAAACCTACAAATCAAAGTCAGGTCTATTGGGTCAGTGTGAGAAGAGTGAAACGCTGGCTAAAGTCCCTGTTGTTTTATTGCAGGGAAGGCCAAGTAACTATTTAAACAGATAAAACACATAAGAAAAATAAAACTAAGTATTAATGGCAGCATTTGCAAATTATAAATATTTAGGTATAAAGCAGGTACCATTCTCCCTCCTCAGATGCTTGGCTTCTGGTCTGTGCTGCTGTTTGGATTTTCTTTTGAGCCTTGAAAAGAGCATTAATATGTTGCCAGGAAATATTATTTCCAAGGTACATTAAAAAAAAAAAGAAACGGGCAGAGGATCCCAGCTGGAGCCCTGGGATATGCAGAGGCAGACCCTGCTGGAACCCAGCATCAGGGCAGGAATGTGCTTGTGCTTGAAGGAGAGCAATGGATGAGTGCATCCAAAGTGGGTCTCTGGGGCAGTGAGGAAGACTCACACTTTCTTCTTAGGTAACATAGAATGAGATTTGTTTTCAAGGTTAAAAAGAAATGTATTTTTAAAAAAATCAGGGATGATAAAAAAACTATGTTTTCCCCTCTGAGGGGAAAAAGCAGTTAGTTTGCTTACCAAGTGACACCTCAGGAGGAAAACACTGCCGCCCTTTCACCACACCACTGCCTGTGTGTCTCCCTGGGATGGAGAGACAAGGCACGTCCTGCCAGCTTCCCCAGGGACCACAGCCCATCCAAGGAGGGAGGCTGCCCTCTGAGCCTGTCTGGACAGCTGGTATTCATTTATGTTTTACAAGTAAGCCTCTCACTGCAAATAGCTTTTGCAGATCTCTAAGATGTCGGAGCGGCACAGGGAGGGAGGCCTCACTTCCAACTGCACGGGGCTCACACCAGGCCCTGTGTTCCCCCTGTTGGACCCATCCTAGTCTGCTGCCAGTGGGGGGATTTCCACACTGACGTGACCAAAGCTCATCCAAACACATTCAGTTAATTCAGTTGCTTTAATTATTCTTGTAGACTGCTTCTACCCTGTCTTTGTAAATCCTGTGACATCTGAGATGGGGGGTGGTGAAGGCAAGAGTTGGTATCCTGGCCTTTTGAGGCCCAGCAGTGGCAGAGGGATAGCCAGGTGTTCCAGATGGAGTGTGGTGTATGACAACTGCTCTGCATCTGAGCTAGCAGCACATCTGAGGCCATCAGCTCTGCCAAAATATCAGGGATTGAAGTGTAACCTCATGCAGAAGAGCCAGCTCCCGCACCAAAAGCTGGAGTGGGGCTGGGGGTTGGGGATTGCAAGAGGCCACCCTTAACACAGAAAATAGCAAAAGGGAAGGATCCCCAGTTGCTGCAGGCATTCCAAAATATTCCTCCCCTGTTTTTTTTCCCCCGTTGATGGAAATACTGGCAGCTGTAGATTAGTTCAGATGTTTAGCTGCACAAAAGTCATTGGGGGTAAGGAAGACCTGACTCAAACGGACATTGCCATTAATGCCAGGCTGGTCACTTCCCAGCCTCCCCACTGCTTCCACATGCTGCCAGGCTGTGTTAGGGAAGGGTATCCATGAAACTTAGCTCAAGAGCAGCAGCAGCAGCAGCTCAGGTTGAGGTCAAGGTCTGTCTACCTCTGACTCCAGAGGGGCAGGAGCACTCAGCTGCAGTGCAGGTGTGGAAGCAGCTTCCCGGTGGTGTTCTCACAACCTTGCAAATGCTGCAGTTCAAGGACCAGCTGACTTCCAGGTGGCATTACAGGATTTTTCTTCCATGAATTTGTAGTCATTTTCTGAAATGATACATTCTTTTAGTGTGAGCACCATCCTACAGTGAGCATGGATAGGCTTTGAACTGTGCAAGGGAATGCGTTTGATCATCGTCACCTGCATCCTCTCTGTGCTACCTGGTGGCTTACAGGTCTTCCATGGGAAGAGACTGTGAACTAGCAACCTCTAGTGCTGTCTTCATCCCAGCCACAACCTG
>NW_005054298.1:10184836-10204999 GCF_000277835.1 Geospiza fortis | reverse complement strand
GAACTTCCTTAGTTGCCTGGGGTTTTCTTTCTGACTGATGAGCACAGGTTTACTCACTCTCTGCATTGAGCCTCATGGCAGAGGCAGAGCTTTGCAGTGCTGGTCTCCTCTGAGAATTCAGGATGTACTGTCTTCTCTGTTGGCTGCTAATGGCATGGAGTCCTATATTCATAGTGATCCAAATGTATAGCTTCATGGTGGGAGTCCTGTCTGCGTGATTTACCCCTTCTGTTTGTATTTTGGTTGCAGGGGACTTGCAGTCCTTCCCTCAGACCCATCCTCCAAGGAGCAGTATGTTTTACCTTAGAAACAAGATGCAAACACAGTCGTGTTCCCTGCACAGTCAGTAATGCTGGTGACGCTCAGTGCACTGTGAGAAATGCCTGGGGCTGTACAGAGCTGCTTTGTGCAGACCTGAGACCTGCTGGCTATCCACTTCTTTGAAAATATTATGCATGCGTGACTGTGCATGGGGAAAGTTGAGGAGTTGGAGGAAGGGCAGGAACCAGGTATTTTTGGGCAGGGGCTTGCCACACTTCTGCCAGCTCAGCCCTGACCTTCGCTTTCTCTTGCGTTTTCCTGTCTTGTCTACCTGGGAGCAGCAGTGGGGCTGGGAATGCAGACAGGCGCCAGTGGGAATCTGCAGCCCCTCTGAGTTCAACCCACCCAGGCTCTGAGCACAGGTCTCCATGGGTGAGTGATCAGTGCCTTAAACAATTGCACTGCGCTCTGCCGGCATCTCATTACCAGCACAAAACAGTGCGTAATAATAGATATTGCAGAATAGCTCATTCTCCTGGAGGATTTGATCCAAACCTCAATGAAGTTGGTGGAAAGACTCCCATTGATTTCAATAGACTTTATGTCAGGCTGTTAGTGTGCTGTTGTCTGCTTTGCTGTTAACTGCAATACACTTTTCCCAAACTTTTTCCTTCAATGAAGATCTCAATTTTATAAATTATTTACTTGAATCAAGGAAGTGACATCCTTTTCAGAGCAACTGTCCCTCTGTCTTTTATTGTGGTGGTGATTGCCAGGGAGATAGCATTGTTTTTGAATATAACCTAGTTTAGCTGTAGTAATGACAACTGATAGTTACTTGCATTTTTTTATGTTCCAGTAAGTGAAGGTGTGCAGGAGTTTATCCTAACATCATACCATTTCAGGAGCTTGGCAAAACATTTTGTTTGCTTCCTCTTCTGAAAGCACACATGAGGGCTGATATATACACTACAAACACTGTTCTCCTGTGCTTTCACTCCTTGTGGCTGCAGTCTCATTAACATTGCCGCGTGTGAAAGACTCCTAAGGCTCTTTTTGTAAACTGAAGGTTTTCTCATCTGATATTTTCGTGAGTATCAGGAAAATATTTCAATATAAAGTGGTGGAGGAACAGTGAAAGTTGTTATAATTAGTATTATTACATATTTTAAAAAATTTAATGCTTTAAAATTCTTATTGTTCCATGGGATTCCATCACTACACACTACTCTAGGAAAAAATGCTTGTGTCTGACTAACACAACCATGTCCCTTAAACTATTTTCTTTAGGAAACTAAAATTTAAAAGTAAATGATGTTGCTTCGCTGCTTCTTTGTTTGACCCTGGTGAGCAGGAGGATGTGAGAATACTGTGCTTTAGTGAGGACTTTGGCTCAAGGATCAAAATGCAGGGAGTAAGCCTCAAAAGTGCTGAGGCAGACACAACCTTGACCGTCACGGAGAAGGTACTGGGAAGAATGATGCACATCTGGTAGGGGGACTGCTTTGGGGTACCTGAGGGTGGTGGTGATGTGCCTTAGAGCAGTGACAATGTCCCTAGAAAAAGGGGTTTGATAGGGAACCTGATGGATGCCTGTACCCTCAGAGCTGGGAAAACCCCTGGGGAAGGAGCTGGAGAGGTGCCCAGGGATGGAAAAGGGGCAGTAGGAGCACCTATTATTGTCATGTTTAGGGAGACTGTTTAGAGAGGCCATAAATTAAGCAAAAGGAAAATATTGAGAGAAGGACACTCAGAGCTGCCCCAGAGGAAGATGCCTGGGAGAGAACAACCGGTGGGTGACTTTACCCCAGCCAGGTGCCATCAATGCAGGTTGTGCAGCTGCTGAGCACAGCCCTGTCCCAAACCCATCAAACCCAGAATTTCATGAGCTGTCAAAAACAGAGGAAGAAAGTACCAGGAGGGGAAGGTTTCACTGCCTCTTTTACCAGCTGGGCCAAGGAGGAGGGGGTATCAGCACAAGAAGAAATCCTCTTTGATCCCTGCACTGGAGCTTATCCCAGCTCAACAGGGAATATTGGGCTGTGTATAAACTTCAAATTACAGCCATTCTTGCACACAAGTACACAGGTGCCTGGGTGGTGGTTTCTGTCTGCTGGGCAGCCAAGCCTGGGGGACAAGCTGCCCTGAGCACCACTCTCAGCCTGACATGCCAAGTCCGAGAAAAACAACACACTTTGCAGCCAAGAAAGAGACAGCTAAATTTGTCTTCAAACTACAAAGATTTGGAGCAGGATCCGCGCAAGGGGAAGCTGGTTCGTCACGGTTCAGATGATTATTCAAAATGCATGAAATTTGCGTGGAATTTCGTTAATCTGCCTTTATAGGAAAATTCCTTTCCCATTTCCTGAGGGCAGGCCTATATTGTTGAAGGCAGCATTCTTCAGCAGGGGGATATCATTTATTATAAAGGATCATGGGTCAAAGTATCTTAACCCAGATCAAGGGCAAGGTCTGTGGGGACTGCCTGGAGCCTTTCGTGATAACTCACAATAAAGAGCCAATTACAGAGCGAGCGGCTGACACCAAACCCACGCCGTGGCTGCAGACAGTGAATGCACCTACTTGGGTTGTGCATCTTGGGAAGAGAGAAATTACTGTAGGTTCAAATTCCTGAGCTGGGTGACCATGGCTACCTGACTAATTATGCCTTTTGAGGGAGAGATCCATGTTGCTTAACACTCGCTATATTTTTCTCAGTAGTTTAACCTTGATATCTTTCCTGGGATTAGAGAGTGATGAAAGGTTGAATTATTTGTCTCTGAACTCCCACCGCGAGCAGTCTGACTGCATCTGTTCAAGTTCCTGGTTTCTCAATACAGGTGTTGCATGCGATGCTCTGAGGATGTAAGACACCAAGATTGTATCACTCTAAATTACTTTTATTTGCTTGGGATACATTTTACTATTTGAAAGAGTCAGCAGTTCCAGGAAAAAAGAATAGACGCGTGAATGCCAAGTAATTGAAAGAAAATTTAAAAATTAAGGGGTTTGCATGCACAGATTTCTGTCCAGTCTTTTTTAAAGCCATTCACAGGCAGTGGTATTGTTGTTAAGAAATTCTTATAAAACTAAAGCAGCCTTTTTTCTCCTCTTTGGCTGCTGGGCAGAGCTCAGAAGGGAAACCTCTAAAAGGTCATTAAATATGAAGGCACATCTCTGGCTCAGGACCCAAGATGGGAAATTGCCTGGGGGGGAGGACTCTAGAGTGTGATGGTCGGCATCTTCTGGCCCTCTCCCATCTTACTGCTGGAGATGGGACACCACGAGCTTTGTCTGACCTGGTGGAGCTGCTTAGAGGTCCTTGGGCACCGCAGGGTATTGCAGCTTCTGGTCAGGAGGTTGGGAGGAGGAGGAGGAGGCTGAATGTACCATCCACTTCTAAGCAGTAAAATCTGCTTATTGTGCTGTTTTGAAAAGCCAAACAAAACTTGTAGAGAGTTGTATTTCATTCCGGTTTGTGCATACACTTTGGACATGTCCAGCTGCTTGGCCAAGGCAGGTGTTTTTGGGTGCAGCCCTGGTGCACAGAGAGCTCTGCAAGGGAGTGAAGGCTGTGGGAGGGTAGAGGTGTGTGGGATGTCTAACGC
This sequence comes from Geospiza fortis, assembly GCF_000277835.1. Classification (NCBI taxonomy): domain Eukaryota; kingdom Metazoa; phylum Chordata; class Aves; order Passeriformes; family Thraupidae; genus Geospiza; species Geospiza fortis. The sequence continues at coordinate 10,201,130 of NW_005054298.1, read as the reverse complement.
TGCTCTTAGTGCCAGGCTGTGCTAGGAGGTACTGCAGCCTCTCCCTATGTCATTAAGGCATATCTTTGCCACGGACAGTTATTGGAAAAGGCTTTTTGCAAGGCTGAACTGTAAGCAATAAAACTTGCATTCTGATACAGGCATAGTGCACTTAGGTAATAAAAATAGCCTTGGTGTCAAAAGGTTTCAGTAAATGTGGCTAAAGATATTAGCAGTCACTGCATTCGCCTTTCATTTCTCTGTAGACCCGGGATGAGGTGAGGTGATAAAAATGGTCATTTTGTTTCCACTGGGAGCCAGAGTCACAGAAGTTTACTTAGGATGGGGAGGGATCCGTCCTGATGTTTCTCAAGGCAGATCATCTCTCTGTTCTTCTGCCTCCTTGGCAGCTCAAATATGCTTCCAGCTATGATGGTTTAATGTAGAGTGTCCCAGTTTGGGCAGCAGAATTGTCTTTTCCTCTTGACGCAGGGTGGAAGGCTGGAGCATGGAGAGTGCCTGACAAGGGTGGATGGAGACCTGGCCCTGCCTCTCTCACCACCTCTGCATGACTGGGGTGTGTTGTGTCGCTTGAAAGTTCAGGCTGTGAAAAGAGGGATAGCTGTGCTGTGATGGAGATAAGGATATGCACCATCGCTTTCCTGACTTGAGAGCTGTTTTCCAAAGCCTGAATCTGCCATCCATTCACAGCTGGAGCTCCCTTAAGTCAGTGAAACTGTTTGCAAACTATTGTAATTACAGGACATAAGCAAATGTACATTGTAGTATTGATGTATAATGTAGTATTTGACTTATGAATAACAAAATAATGGTTTCTTAGGACCAGACACTGATAAAAAAAAGAAACCTATCGTAGCTGAAAGTGAACAAATAATTTCCCTTATTTGCCCAGCTGCTAACAGATTTCTTTCATGTGATCACAGTCATTTAAATCAGAGGAAAATGTATTAACCAGTTTGCCTCCATTTCCCAGTTGTATGTCAATCACATGGCATTTGCCAGGGGAGGTGATAGGAGTACCTGTGATTTGGATTATACTCTAGAAGTCCCTTCTTGGCTGGGAGCTGTGGTTGCAACAGTTTAATAATATTAATTAGCACGTGTATCAAAGCTGTGTTTGGCAACTCTTTTGGGCTCTGGATGTGGTTTGCCCTGATACTAGATGAGATAAAGTCAAGAGAAGATGAGAGAAGAATGAGTTCTGAGAAATGGAGAAAACCCAGCAATCTGGGAAATTGCTGTGCCCACAAACACGCTGGCCAGCCAAGTAACTGAAAATCTCATAGGGATAAGTGTGAATAATTAAACATAGCCATAGTGATTTGCGGCCACTGGTGTTCAATTAGCAGTTTAGAAAGGTGGCTGCAATAGCCTGTCATCCCTTTCCTTCACATCACAGCTTCCCTTGCTCTATTTCTTACACCTCTTCTGTTTCTTTACTAACTGATGTGTCAGGATAAGTACCACCTGATTCCTGGAGAAATGGAATAGGGCTCTGTGAACTCACCAGTGTGGTTAGGTCTGCTATGACCTCCACCAGCTGTGGCTTTGACAACCCAAGTGATGCCAACACGAGTTTATCTTGGTGCTTTCTTTCCTTCCTCTTCCTCAGCAACTCCAGCGATGTTTCAAGGTGCCGGTGCCTACCTGGCACTGTTTTTCCCTGAGGAACAAAAGCACTCTTCTTGCAATGTGGTTTCTTTGGCTCCTCAGTCCCTGACCCAGATCCCTTTTCCTTTTGAGCACACACAGGCTGTTTGTTTGCAAGTGAAGAGTTGTGAAATCAGGGTTGGTGCTGGGAAAATGCTCATTTAGGTGTTCAAAGGCATCTGCTGCTGCAGCTTTGCTGCTCAGGATGCTCCCAGGCAGCAGGTACCCTGTCTGAGGGACGTATTCATACTGATACCTGTACTTGTGGGGCTGGGTGAAGGAAATATTCCTCAGACTGGGAGCTGGGAAACTGAGAGCTGTGAGAGTGTTGACCGCTGCCAACAAGGTCGCATGGGTGACATGACATGTGAAGACATGAGTGCAGAGATTAAGGCACTACAGCTTCCTCAGCTGTCAGTGCAGCCTCATTCACATGCATTAGAAATTCACTTATAATTTTCAAGAGGATAAGTGGAAAAGTTCCTCTGAAACGACTCTCAACCAGAGTGTCGCCAGCTTACAGGAGCGCTCATGTAGGCCATGTTTGAGTTATCAAACCCAACAGCTAGAGGCAAATGTCAGCTTATCATAACTGCTCTGTAAACAGAAATCATCACGTAAGCTTTTGTCTCAGCCATCACATGCAGGTGACAGCCCAGGAAGCCTATTAGCAAATGCCAACACACCCACCACACCGGGCGAGTTAACGTGCCTGGGTTAAACACCGCGAGGGGAGCACGGAGCCTCAGCAGGGGAACAGCAATGAGTCACCTCAAGTCAGAGAAGTGCTAAGTGATTTTCTCATGGGAAAAACTGAGAGCTAGCATCACTGGGATTGAAAACGTCTTCTTTCTTTTCTTTTTTTTTTTCCCTTTAAAGTTTCTTATTGAAAATACCATGCAGGATAAAAGAGGGGCACAGAAAGAGGGTGCATATACCCGTACCACTCTGGATGGGTGTATTACAGACTGAATTTTTCCAGTGGGAAGATAAATTATAGAAGTAACCTGAGCCAAATGAATACCAGAGCTGGGAGTAAAATTGCAAGAATTACAGTACATACTTCAAAGTAAAGTGCTTGTGCTAAAAGCCTGATAGCAGAACCTGTTTCAAAGTTAGAAGTGTGTTGTCAGTAAAACACAGAGTTCACAGATGTTTTGATCGGCCACTACTGCATTTCTGAAGAACTTAATATACCCATTTCTGCTGTTACCCTAGTTTGTGGGCCCAGTTCACAAGTGGATGTGTAGATCCCATCCTGAAATGGCCCAAGGGGCTCCAGGCAGTGGGTCAAAGCAAATCCGAGAGTCTTCTCCTGTCAGGATGTCTGGCTGTTTTTCCTGAAGGCACTGAAAATGAGAGAAAAGTTCAGTATGATGCTATAGCCATTGTGCAGTGGCTTTTCAACTCAAAGCCAGTGCTGGTGTTGCTTTCAGCAGATGATGAATGAATAAATTAGACCCTAAATGATATCTGAAGCTGTTTGCCATAGGAAGTTCCCCATCTTGCAGATCTCTCCAGGTGTCTTGAAGTTATCAGCACACATCAGCTGGGCTCTGAATTGAAAATGGGGAAACAACTCTGTTTTCTGCTCACTGATAGAGAGACATGCTACAGAATCACCCAGCTTGGAAGCGGAATGAGGTTTTTTATGCCTGGGGAATTTGCTATCAGTAATAAATAGAGTAAAAAACAAAAAAGAAGAAAAGGGCAATACATTAACCACAAATTAATAAACCCATCCAAATTTATGCAAAATATGAGGTTCCAGAGATCTGACTCACATTTTTAAGTGTTTGCTTTTTGTGTATTCTTTAAGATTAGATATTTTTTATTAAAAGAGACTCTCCAAAATTGATTGTGGGCTCAGGTGGTTGTGGTGATCATTAGGTTTTTTCAGTGCAAATGTATTTTGGTTAACTGTAGCTTAGCTTAAGACTCTGTTTTAGACCCCCACATTGTCACTTCTAACCCAAGAGAAAAGGGGTTTGCACAGGTTGCCTTAAATAATAAACTGCACATAAATGAAGCAGCACAGTTTTGTGGTTTGATCTGGCCAAAGTAATCTGCTTCACTTCCCAAAGTTATGGGATAGATTGACTGGCTGAATTAATATGAGGACTGATACAGGATATTTGAACTCTTGTCAGTTATTTCATTCTGCTTTTTCCCAGCAGTAAAATGGATTTGTTCTGAAACCTGGAAAAGAAAGAAATAAACTTGGCAGATGTAGCCAGTTTATGATTTATTCTGAGTTTGTAGCCTGATCCAAAAGCCACTGAAGTCTACAGAAATCTTTTGGGGGATTTCAAAAGGAATCTCATCAGACTCTTGATTAACATGCTGGGGAATTGGGGGGCACACGTTTGGGGGCAAGGGAGTTTCGCAGATCTAATCCCTTTTTTTCCAGGGTTTACATTCTCTTGGTGTACATCCTTTCATGCAAGTCTCTCAGTGTTCCCTGAACCATATGTATTTGGATTAAAAGGTAATATGAGAAGTGCTAAGAAAAGCTGGAGCCAATTCCCATTTTATTGCAGGAAGGCCTTGAAATGATGTGAGGAGGGACAGTGTGTCTGACATCTGGGGCTGTGGGAACGTTACTGAGTGGCTGCAGTGGACATGGGGGTTTCTTGTCAGTCCTGTTTCCCTTGTGTCCAAACTCCTGTGCTCGTGTGCCAACTGAGAACATTTGTGGGTGGAAAGGATACGGGGGACGAAGGAGGAGAGGTTTGGATTGTGTGATCTCCTAGCACGAGCCCCACTGCAGGCAGGCAGCTCATCTCAGGGTGGGGGTGGAACAGGGCAAGTCCCAAAGTCCTGTGCTCTGGTGCACTTTGGATCTCAGTTTCATGAGGCAGTGTAAGTGTGTGTGACCTTAATCAAGCTGATTAACCTTGCTGAAGCATCTGGAAATGGAGACGAGAAATAATTGTAGCAGAATGTAGCATGCAGCATCTTTTAACTTTGCAGTTATCTGCAGTCTTTTCTGGATGGGAAAACTTCCAGATTTTTGTAGGATGGGAAAGGCCACTATGTATGGAAACTAAACAGGCTTTGCATCTTGATTTATTCCCAGTCTTATTATTGTGTGACAGGATCAGTTATCTCTCAAGGGGTGGTATTAATTAATGTTTACAAAACACTTGCAGTACTTGGGGAAAAATGCATCACAGAACTGTGTTTTTACTTGAGCTATTTATTAGATGGCACCCTAGGTGTGAAACCCCCTCCTTGTAACCACGACCAGGTTTGAGAGTACATTGTGAGCTTTCAAACTGCTTTTGGAAGAGCTTGTCTTTTAAAAACTTATTATATTTTCCTTTTTTTTTTCCTCCCCTAAAGTGGGAGGGAATCACAGATGATCTTTCACATGATTCTTCCAACACCCAGTCATTCATCAGCAGAGACTTAAAGATAATAAACTTTTTGTTTCAGGCAATTACTTAATCTCGACAAACTCCTGTGTTAAGCAGGGCTATTAACTGAGCAGGCTATAAATCAGCGTGTTGCCAGGTGGGTGAGTCTCCTGAACTGCAATCACTCTTAAGGACCTTCCAGAGACCCCTTACAGTCTTAAGCACCCTCATTACACAAGCAGCATGCTAACAACCAGCGCTTTGCATGAGCTGACCAGAGAATCTGCTGCAAACTGCACTGGGACCATTTTTAATACCAGTCGGAAAATTTTCATACGAAGGCAGGATGATGCATGGGAGTTATTAGCCTGCACCAAAACCACAGCTCGGTAAAACAGATAACTTCCTCACCCCTCTCCTCATCAGACCTTCTGCTTAGTTAAGAGCAGCAGGCTGCCTTATGCCTGGTTCAAAGCCATCTCATGCAGTATCCTCTCAGTCTTTATCAGCTAGGACTGCTTTGGGGACTGGTGTCCTGAAGCATGAAAGCTCCCAAAACTCTTCTTTGAAGGCTGCCTAGATGTTTATCACCTGGGTATAAGCCCAAGAAAGAAAAAATACCCAGCCCTGCAATTTTATCACAACTAGTAGAGAGCAGACATCTTTTCTTCCATTTCCAGCAAGAAGTTTGGTCAAAATGCACAGCAGACACTGCAAGGGTTTTCTCCAGGCTCGATCTGTTCAATTTTACAAATTATATAAACAGACCTTTCATACGAAGGGGAAATTTTTCAAGCCATTGCCTATAGGAACAGTTTGATTTCAGTTTGTTTTAATGCCTGGAGGAGCATATGCATAAAGAAAGCAAACTGACTCCTGTGGTTTGGATTAGAGAGGCTCGAAATGCCAGCGCTGAATTTGAAGCACAGCCTTGTCCTGAAAGATTGAGCAAGTCTTTGTGGCATGAGGCAGTACAGGTGTCCCCACCACGGCAGCAGGCAGCCCTGCATGGCAGAGACCATTCAGGTAGGTCTGTGCTCAGGGCGGGCTGGCATGCCCTTTCTTGTTGGCATTGGCACCTGAGCTTTCACAGGATTTAGGCATCTGCTTGGGAGTTTTTCTTCTGCAAGACAGCTTTCCAGCTCCTGCAAGTTGTGTTGGCTGGTTGAGCAGACAGCTCGTAGCGTGCTACCTGATGGATTGGGGGAAGTGTATTTAGTTAGCAATGGCCAGTCAGCCCAACTGCTCCATACATGTTGAAGCAGCTATGCCTAGCAGGACCTGCAAGCTGGGCTGTGAGCATCAGCTGCTGAGGAGGGGTATGTTATCTTTCCTTGAGATGTACTCCTCAGTGTAGTCAGGCCTGCAGTCACAGAAAACATCCCGGCCACCATAATAGGGTGTGCTGTGTTGTGGGGACAAGTGGCCAGGGGAGGTCAGGGCTAATGCTTTCCGTGGCAGCCTGAGTTGGAAGTGGCTGCTGAACAGCAGCCTAAGGGTTTTTGCTTTTTCTTCACCATTGATCTCATGGAAAACTGGTTCAGGGAGCTGATCCAGCCAAAACCCATGCAATAAAATTTTAGGTGATTAGTTTTCAACTGGATGAACTCCCTGAGCTGGCTCAGTGTGCGATTGAGTGAGTGCCAGTGGCACCTCAGGGGAGGGGTGTGAATGCATGAAAGGGGGCGTGAAAGCTAAAAAGACATCTCCATCTGCAGATCCGCTCCTAGAAATGTGCCTTGGGATGAAACTCCTCAATAAGGTTTTATTTGCGTTAGTGGAAGGCGCATGGTCAGGGCTCTGCTAGATTTGCTGCCCAGGTGAGTGTTGTCCAGAAGGTGCTGTGTGATAGTTGATGTGCTCTCCCTCCATATTCATTTACTGCCTTGCCCTTTGGTATTCCACCAGTCTTGTGGTTTCCAGTCTGAAGTTGCTCAACTTCCCTGTTCCTCCATATCTCACCAACAGAGATCCTGGGCTTGGTCACGTCGGATACAGCTGAGGGCAGCAGTGTTGCCTGGTGCTCCTGCTGCCTCCTGGTCATAAATGCCAGTTAGTGCTTTCTTCCATAATGCCTCAATCTAATGGCAATATACAATTTAGCCTTGTATTATAGGTGACCTGAAGCATTTGCACTTCAGGGAGCCAAGGAAAACTGCTCTGGAAGTTTGGAAGGAAAATTGCTCAGATGTAAACTCAAGCTCCAGGAACCCCTGAGCAATATTGAGCTACGTGCTTGGGTAACTATGGACTCAGGCTCTGGTTCTCTGTTCCCCAGAGTCACTACTGCAGGAGGCAGGACTGCTGTCAGGGCCATGTTTGCACAGGCATCAAATGCATTTCTCTTTCCTCTGGATGCCCAGAAAAAGAAACCTCTTGAGCACTTTGAGACCTCTCACAGCCAGGTGTTGGGGGACCATGGGAGAAAGACAGGGAGTATTGGGGAATACTCAGGGCAGTCATCTGAGGTTCACACACTCCCGTTTCACCAGCTGGCTTGAAGTGAGATGGGTTCCATGGTGAAATGAGCTTTACTGTGAAACAGGCAAGGTTTGTCATCCATTGGCCTGGTCCCAGAGAAGTCAGGGGCAAATCTCTTTGCCTACTTATTTTCAAAGTTGCTACATCAGCTGGAGGCTCAGGCAGTTGCTGAATCCTACTGGCTCCTCAGGGAGCAGGATGATAACAACTTGTGGAAAATGTCTCTCCTTATAAGTTTTCATGGAAGTTTTTGACAAACTGATTTTTCTCTTCCTGCCCGTCCAGGCAGGCACAAGCTGAACCACCATCTGGTCTGCCCCACCTCTCTGCCCGCCCCTCGCGTGCCGGGATTTCTTCCTTCCTGCTTGGGATTTTTCTTCTTTTTTTTTTCTTTTTCTTCTTTCCATTCTCCAGCAGCAGCTGTTGGGAGAACAAGCCCCAAGATCCATCTGGTCCTTCGAGCTTATCAGGCTGTGTCTTTTCCCAACAAAGCAGCAGTGGCCGTGCTTTCATACGAGAGTTACATCATATAACAGCAACTTGCCTGAAAAGCAAACTGCCTTTTATTTGCTTGTGCTGCCTTTCTCCCTTTAGAATTGCTGCCACAGCCGAACCACAATGTAGCCTCAGATCTGAGTCAGTCTAGAGGGCTGCTTTTCTCTTTCTCTGTTTCTGTTCTTTCTTTTTTTTCCCCTTTTATTTTCTTTCCCTCCTCTACTTTCTGGAAGAGTTGGCACAGCCCTGTGTTATTAGGACATAAGCTAGCTTGTTCTAGTGGAATTTCCTGTCTGATTTTAATTTCCCCCTCTTTTTTTTTTTTTCTCTCCTCAAAGTGAGACAGAAAAGCTTTTTAATTGCACTGCCGTAGGTTGGCCTTTCGGGATATTATTATTCTTATTAAGTACTTCCTGTTGGGAGGTGGCACATGAGTAGAAATTACAAGGTTCTCGGTGCAGTCAGGGCTTGTGGCCTCTTTGTTTGTTAATAACTGTCAGATTGGCAGTGTCCTCAAAACACATCTTGGCCTGACAGCCTGGCAATTAAGTGATTTTCAAGACTCTAGGCATTTGCAGCTCACCTGTGGAATTAATAAGCTGCATTAGGCCTTTCCTTTTGGGTTTCTTTTCTGCCTTCAGTGGTCATGTAACCTTACCCAGCTAATACAAAGCTAGCACTAGTGGGAAAGTCTCATTTTGGTGATGCTCAGCATGGATGTAGAAACTCCTGATCAGGTATGGTGGGGTAGACTGGTACATCCCAGGTGGGATTGGCATCCTGCTGCTTCTCCAGAAGCAATGTGTGAGTGGAACAGGTTTCCTTTGCAATGGAAATGTGCAGTGCTGCTGTTTCAGATTTCATTGTGTCACAAAGAATTCAGTGCTTATTTAGCAGAGAAAGGCAATTTTGATTTCTTTTTAATTTTCCAGGAAGCACAAATGCACAGCAGTCCCTTTCAAATCTTTTTCAGCAGATATTGTTGAAATAAAGTCAAGGCATTTCAACTTCATCACTTCCATATTCTTGTAGTCTAACATATAATAGATCTTAATCTTTTCTGTGCTGCTTCTTACAGAAGGTGCAGCTACCTGTAAAACATTAACTGATGAAAAAGTGTTCTGCCCTAAAGCTTCTCCCAGCTCCAGCTATTTGGGATTGAAGAAGGTGGCTGGTGGCAGCAAGGCTGATCAAGGGACTTTTCTAATTACTGCTCTTCGAAAAGCCATCAGAGGTTTGGTGTTTGGGCACCCCACTGCGGAACTTCCTTGTGCTTGTGGGGTTCCTCCCGGCCACAGGAGAGCTCTGCTTTCATCTTATTTACTCTTCCCAGAGGTATAAAAAAATAATGGTTTGTCCCCCTAAGGCTGCCACTTATCAGTAACCTGAAGATCCCAGGAATTCTTGTAGAATAATAGTTAATGCATTGCCTTCATGCACAAATGCTAATCTGAATGTTTGAAAATACTTCTTTAGACCTGAATATATTCATCTCCTCACACCATTTTGGAATTTTTGGAAGTTTTGGGTACAGCCTGTTTTGCACAACCAAATCGAGGACTTCCCATGTCAGCAGGCTTCAGAAAATTCATTTTCTCACCAAGAAGTGAAATGCCCCATTTTTGGTCACATAAGAAGGGTGCTGCAAAGCCAGCTGCTGCATGGCAGCATGTTGAAGAGATTCCTGGTGTCCTCCTGTCCCTTCCAGCAGCATCTGTCCCTGCTCCTTTGGTGGATGAGGCAGGAAAGCCCCTCATGATGAGTTTCAGAGATGTAGATAGCAACGAAGGAATTTCAGAGTTTGATTTTTTAACGACAATTCTGTGTTCTTATGGAAAATGTCAATGAACTCTTCAATTTTTAATCTAAATTTTCCAGTAGAGGGAAAGGCCGTTTTTAGCCTCACTGTAATTGTTCCATCTCTTTTGCCCAGGAAAAGATGGACAGTTTTAATGCCCTTACCAAAGGTCAGGCAGTGCATGGGAGAGAGCTGAGTGGAGCTGCCAGGAACTTCAGGATGGGTTAGACATCGAGCTGAACAAGAATATCCTACTTCCATTATGGCCTGAGTTCATTTAAGTGCGCTGTCTTCTTCTTGGGGGTGGGGAGGAAATTTATGGGCAAATTCCTTCAGTGTTGCCTCGAGTTGGCCACGGGGCTGCGGAGGGAGCTTGCAGATCTAATCTCGCCCCATCCCAGCTGCATCGGACACAGCCCGCGGCTCTGCGGCGCTGCCGACTGCCGGAGCAGCGCCGGGCTGAACAGAGTTCTGCTGCACCGCCACCAGAGCCCTGAGTGTGCCTGCCATGTGCCAGCAGGGCCTGGGTCCTGGGCAGGGCTGGGTAAGGGCATCCCTCAGCATCTTCACATGAATTTTTTTTGTTGTTCTTCCACCTGAGCTGAAGCAGTAGAATAAACTTTGTAGGAGGGTAAGCTCCTCTGGGCCATCCCCAAGAGGATGGATGGGCGGTTGTTGTGATAGGGATGATGGAGAGGGGTATCCTGCCATTTGCAGTGTCTGAGGGAGATGTTTGCTATCTTTCATGGATTTCATAATGGCATTTTTTATGCAGGTAGCCCCAGGAATGGGCTTTATTCTGTGTCAAGTAAGTGTCCACATGTGCATGCGAAGTCTGTGTCCCTGCAGGGAGCTGCACAGGGAGCTCAGTGGCCCCTGGGTGTGTCTGTGGCGGTGAGGTGCATGCAGGCGCTCCAGCAGTACTGCAGCAGAGAGACAGGCCTATCCTCTGCTCCTCATGCACCCCAACTTCTCTGAGTGTGAAGTCACACTGATTCTGTCCTGCAGGTGCTTTGAGATGTCGGTACAATAATGCTTTTCAAGGCATTATTTTTTGTGATTTTATAGCTAAAGGGCAATGTGTTTTTTAGTATTTCTTGTTTACTTTTCACATATCTGCATCCCAGCAAGGCCCCTTCTTCTTCCAACTCTCCTACAGGGCATTTACCATTACTTGAGCTGTTTGCCCAACAGAATTTAGTTGTGTGATCTTTATTTCTTATCTGGATGGGATGCTGTACCCAGCCTGCTGTTAAACTAAGCATGTTGTCTTCTCCAACATCCTGACATGCATTGTCTGAAAAACATAGTTTTGTAAATCAGGCTACCACCATCTTTCTCCATTAGTTATAAGAACAGAAAACTTGTTCTGCATCCCTTTGGGTGGCAACAGCTGGCTGGATGTATTTCAAAGTGGTCTGTAGTGCCTGGGGCAGGAAAGAGGTCTCCCCAGGTGAGCTGGTGGGGCCCTGCCTCCTGCTTCTCCTTGCTATAATGTTCCCAGTGGGCCAAAATGAATATTTCCTATTATTCTTCTTGTGTAGTTCCTCTTTTATTTTTGTCAAAGCCATTGAGCAGGTAATAAAACAACAGAATAATTAACCAGTGATAATTGAAGTATGCTGTAGGAAAACCAAACTAAAAGCTAACAAGCCAAACAAAAGGAAAGTAGGCATGGTGCAGCCCTGTTTATAGGGCTGTCTGCTGGAATCATTATAGACGTTGATATAATAATACTGAGCACTTAATTACCACATCATTTTTAAAGAGCTGTATAAACATTAACCAAACCTCTGAGGTAGGGAGGTATTATTATCTCCATTTTAAAGAAGGGAAATTCTGACAAAGCAAGGTTAGTCAGTAATTTAGTGTTGTGAAGACAGGCAGCTGATGGGGCAGGAATAAGGGTTGCAGTTATTCCACAATTTTGGAGACAGAAAAACAGAGCTGCTGAAGCACCTGTTTTTTGTGAAATGCATGGTGCTGTCATTCAGAGAAGGGACACACTTACCCAGACACCTCTCTATGCTTAGAAAATTCCCAGATTGGTGTAATTGGCCATTGCATAAATATCACTTTTTGAAGGAGGCAAATGGTGTCTTTTGCAAAGTAGCTAAACAACATTAAAGTCAATCTCTCAAAGGGGGTCTAAGAGGCAGCTACTGTAGCCTTGTGTGTCTGTTCCTGCCCCTTCCCATATTGATCTGAGTGGTGGTTCTGGGAATGGCTGTCCCTGCAAAGCCCTTAACATTCTGCATGGTGGTATATGACTTCATCCCAGGAGAATCCCACGGACGCATCAGCGTGATCTGCTCTGTCATGTTTCTGTGACCCAATTTTCCCTGTTCTTTGTCTCAGACCTTCCCTGACCCCAGGCCTATTATCCCTTCCAATAATTCACCCAGACCATTATTAATGGTGCATTAACTTTGGCTGCGCTTTCAGTGAAGATGTTTTTCTTGTGCTCATTCATTCGCTCAGCTCACTTAAACAGCTAGATCATTATTCTGGGGACGTCACACAAACACAAAAACATCTCCCTTGCCGACACCTACAGCCCTGCAGCGCTTTGCCAGAGGGGCGGCCATCCAAACACAACAGTGAAACGCCCAGGAGGGACTATCAAAGGGAGTCAAGTAGCCACACACAGACTCGGTGCTCGAGGCCGGGTTTGCCTCCTCTCCTCACACACTGAGACTGTCCAGGGATGCTCAGAACTCACCAACTCTAGGAGAGCTCTGATGTGAGGAAAATCACCGCAGGAAAGCTGAGGAACAAAGCACGGGCCTGTCTTTGCTGTTTCACAGCCACTGTGCTTGTTGGATGCCAAGATACATCTCTTTAAATATGTACTGTGCATGAGTAAAATTGGTATCCTAAAACATGTAACATGAAAAACTAATGCTGCCTAAGATTTCTTTCTCACTTGATGCTTTGGGCTTCCCTGGGAGATTCCTGAGTGAAGAACACTTCATGTTTGTTGTACTTTAACCTTGTTCTTGAGAAAGAGAGTGAAATTTGGACATCTGGGAGAAAATGTGGGCAGCAAGAAGGGCCTTTGCAGATATCCATTGTTTTACTATTATTTTTTTCAAAGAAGCTGGACCTAGGAGAAAAAAAAAAGAAGCAAAAGTCGTTGTAGCTGCTGTGTCACACCAGGTGCCATCCCACCTTTCCCAGTAAGAGGGATTTGGCCTCTGACAGCACAGCTCAGTTCACCTGTGGAAGTACTGGTGAAATCTCACGAGCATCCTCTGGGACATCCCTTTCCCATTTTTTCTGTCAGTTGCTTGTGCACAGCTGCTAATGACACTGCAGTGACAGGAGAGTGTGAGCTGGTGTCTGGAAAAGTTTTTTGCCCGCTAACACAAATCAATTCAGTACCCCAGGGCTCTGAAGCTTTTTAGAGATAAAGTTGATAAAGTTGCAGTTTTTCTGCCTGCTGTGATTGAGGTTCCTTGGTATCCTGCTCTTGTTTGACTGTGTAGACTTGTGCAAGTTATTTTGCATTAGCCTGCTTCAGTCCCTCTAGAGTTAAAAAACAGCACTATTTTTCAAATGCGTGTTTTCTTCCCTTCCTAAAGAGAGGTGAAGCTTTGTTACACTTTGCAAGGGATCTTGTGATCCCTTTATGAAAGCTGTGTCCCATGCATCATTGACTCCATAGGAAATCAAACCAAAAGGCATCTCAAGAAATCAAAACTTGTGTTTCTCTTTTATTAAGATATCAATTTTTATGGGATCTTTTTTGCAAATTTGTTGAGAAAAGCACAACAGGTACTGAATTATCCAATGATATTTTACATTTTCCTCAACAAATGGCTTCCACTGTTGATTGCAAAATATTTGTGCACTGTTTCTGATGGCAAAGAAGCCTACTTACAGGCTGGACTGCTTGTTCCCCCAGGAGACTGTTGGACACCCATAGGAAAGCTGTATATTTTTTAGCCCATATGGTGGCCTGCACAACTCACATGTGCTTCAGATAAAGCAGGGGGAGCCCAGTACATTCTGTGTGGTACCAAGGGTGTGTGTGCCGCTTTTCAGGGTCTCTTCCAGCCAGTCTTGGCTGCAGCACAACAGTTGCAAGTGGCAACTTCTTTAAGTCCTTTCCCAAGGGCTTTCTGAATTGTTTTTGTCAAAGCAAACTGCAAATGAAACCCACTTCAGTGCCGTGGGGTCTGATTTCTTTTCTTTTCTTTTTTTTTTTTTTTCTTTTCAGCAAACATGTGTAAGCTGAAGTATTTGGAATAGAAAAAGCTTGCTAGACCCTTCCTAATTCTCACTTTTGAGCTCAAGAAAGGTGCTGCTATGAGTGATGTCAAAACAGCTCCTTTGCTAGCTATGCAAACTCATACAGGCAGTCTTGTTTCTCTTGAAGCACAGACTTATCTGTAGAGATAATCAAAAGCCTGCATCATTCTCAAGTAAGGGCTGTTTCTGATGCCTCCCTCCCTGATTCCTGGGATTTTCAGCAAACGGACATCCCCTTTAAACCTGCATTTCTGCCTCCTATCTTTTCTCTTTGAAGCCAGGGGGTTGGCTGGCCTTTGAATAGACAGGGATGAGAGCACAGCAGTGGGAGGTCCGTGTCTTGCTTATAAACCTTGGACAGAAAATCGGCTCCGACAAGTGGGGACAGGTAGCAGCGTCTTCCCCCTTATCAAATGGCGCGGCAGAGCAGACACATTCCTGCAGGAGCCCGGTGGGGTGGAAGGTGGGGCCTCCTGAGTGTGCCTTGTGCTTTGCTTCACCACCTTGGTGTAGAACTGTGTTGTTCCTGTGCAAAACACGTTGTTCTCTCATTGTCCCTGCCCCTTGCATGCTGCTTTTGATGTGTTCCTTGGCTTTCTCTTCTTTCAGCAGGAACCAGAGAAAATGTTTATCTGTGGTTGCAGTGCTTGGGGACTTTTGGAGGTGCCATGTCATGCCTTTGCGCCTCAGAGTATTGTATTGCATGGCTTGGTACGGCCCAACCTTTTCCTGGGGAAAAGCTTTCCCCGGGCCTCCTACTAAAATCTCCCTCCCTCTTGTGTAAAGCAATCATCATTAGCTCTAATTGGGCAGCTTTGGGGTTAAATCTACAAAGATTGCTTGGGTTTGGTAAATCCTCTGCCACTGCAAAGCAGATAATGCTAAACAAAAGATTGCCTTGATTAGATTAAAGTTGGCAAATTCATTGCCCTAATCATCATATTGCCCTTCCCGTGGCTATTCAGGAATACATCACCGTAACTTACTTGAAGTAATTGAATATAATTGTCTTTTTAACTCGTATGTGTAAAACATCCATCTTTGTTAACAGCGTGTGTTGCTGTCCTGCTGCCAGCTCACAGTCCTCTTCTGGAGGGGTGGGAACAAGAAGCAGAGCCAGGCTGACGTTTATGAATTGGTAGTTGATTGCCTATAAAACCATTCATTATTTCTGACCAAGCACCTGGAAGAGAATAAAAATGAGCAGCAACAGCCACTGGGGCCCGTAGGCTGGGCTGGTGCTCCCAGGCAGGGAAGAAGAGGGGAAGTCATGAAGGGGAATGTAGCAAAGGGATGTCAAAAAAACCAACCCTTTTCCTTGCCCTTAGTGGCAGCAAAGCACAGGGCACGTGGTGGGGTTACAATTGGGACTGTGAAGCAGATACCCAAGGCAGAGGCATTGCTGAGCTTCCCATGGGCAAAATAGGTTGAAATGCTAAAAACAAACCAAGAGTGCAGTGGGAAGGAGGAATTTCATGGAAATTTTTTCTCCCATTAATAATCAGAGGTGTGAGGAGGGAGAAATTCTCTTCAGATGTCAATTTTATACCAACAGATAGCTAGGAAAGGAGGCCAGGCAGCAAACAGCCTGTGTGTTCTATTTCCCAGCTCTCCTGAGTGACAAGGAGAGACTCTTTTAGCACAGAAATTTCCAGTATTATCTTAGCAATCAATCATGTAGAAATGCATAGGTACAAAATAAAACATAGCTGGCCTGGCTTTTAAGAGATTCGGTTTGACCTGTTTTTAGTAGTTTTATCATTATTAATAAATTAAATTGCCCTAGGGGACAGGCCAAAGGATTAGGGCGACTCTCTACATCATTAAAACTCAGCTGCAATGTCCAATACAGTTTCAGCCCAGGTCAGCTCTCACTTTCCTGCACTCTGGGGATTAACTCAGCCCCAGACCTGTCCATTAGAGGCAGAGTGACCAACCTACTTTGGAAGGTTGCTAATCTTCACCTATAGGGATGCCATCAGCAGCACTTTGGGTTGATCCCAGGACCACAGAAGTTTTCTTGCTCCTTTTGGTTTATTTGTACAGCATAAATATGGGGTGGGCACTGCAGGAAGCACAGCCTAGGGGCTCAGGCTGGAAGAGGTGGTTGTGTTGTTTGCCACTGGATGTCTGTGCAGGGACAGTTGATTTTGTGGCCACACTTTGTATGTGATGATGTAAAAGCTTGACTCCCTCTGGTCCCCACAGCAGCCATAGGTTGTGGCAGGGGACAGCCCCGTCCCCCGGGGGGGAGAAC
>NW_005054298.1:10148516-10184655 GCF_000277835.1 Geospiza fortis | reverse complement strand
CCCCCCCCAGCCACAGGTTGTGGCAGGGAACAGCACTGTCCCCAGGGAGGAAGACAGCAGCTGTAGGTATCTGCCAGCCTAGGTTGGAGTTGGAGCTGAGCATGGTTTGGGGAGACCAGAGGCTTTACCATGCTGTATGAGGAGGGGATAGGGTGTGACAGCTAAAATCTGGTGTATTTTTGAGCTGGAAAAACACGGTTTGCCTCTTAAAATGAAGAATCCCTACAAGTGCCCTTATGTAACAGATCGTCCCTACTCAGGACAGTTGAAGGGTGAATCTTCCTCCTGCAGAAGCAAATCCTGAAGGATCCAAGTTCATTCTCTCCCTGAGCTGCTTTTGGGAGAGGAGGGGAGGGGGGCAGAAGCGGGGGAGGTGGTTAACAGTTACTCCACTGTGTCCTGCCATTAGGCGAGCTGCAAAAATGCTCCCAGTGTATCAGGTAGTGTGAGGTGCCAGCCCTTTGCTGGAGCACGGAGAGCAAGTCTGCTGCAGAGCCTTAAATACTTTCCACCCCGACTACCTTAGCTTAACGCCTTTCAGCAGAGTTGGCAGGAGGGTTGTTTTTGTGTAGTCTCTCACCTCTCCCAGCAGCCTGGCTGACGCGCCTGTGCCGCGCTGTGCTCAGGGATTGAGCGTTGCAATGGGAGTAGGAGCTGCAGATCCTCTCGCTGATATGCCGGGAAAGACGTATATGAGGATTACACGCAGGCTTTGCGCGACGGACCCACGCGGAGCGCAGCCCCACCGGACAGAGTCGGCGTAGCTCTGGTGCAGCTGGAGTCACAGATGCAAAAGGCTGAATTTTAAGTTCTTTCGTAGAAAAAGAGTTTGGCATTTCTGAAGTTTGCTGAGCGACAGCGAGAGACTTGGCCCAAGCCTTGACACTTTGGTTTTGGATGGTGCTTCCCCAGTCTCCAGAGAGATGGTACCTGTCACGGAGGCAAGTTACAGTGAAATAGCGAGCACAGGCTGGGTTTTGAATTGCTCACTTAGGAGGTTGGGTTTGTTTTATTTTTGGTCTCCAGCTAGACAGAAAGGCCAAGAAGCCAGAGAAAGAATGGTAAAACCTGCAACAATATTAAGTAATCTTTAATGAAGAACTTCTGACTGTTTGTAAAGGCAGAGCAAGATCAGCCTTTTATCTTTAAGCTGGTCGCTGCCACAAATGTAGAAAGGGGCATCTTTACAGACGCGCGGCACCCTGTCAGAGGGCGATTGTATGGGATCACTATTGCGGTTGTGCGGTATTGCTATGGAGGCTCTGCTAATTCTATTTCTTTCTCTAACTTCTGTAATTTTAGCAGGAAAGGCCCAGGCGGCCAGGCAGTATTGTTGGGGGTGGTGAGGAGAAATAACCTGATGAATTTTCCATCAGCTCAACTCACTCAAATATTCTCGCCGTTAACTTTTGGGGTCAATAATAAATATTAAAACCTGTAGATTTAATAAGTCAATGTAGGTGTTCGCTGCCTTTTGAGACCACTTTATCTTTCCATCAAAGATGAAACAAGCTTCTCAAATGAATAAAAAATAGGGCCTCAAGTGATTACAAGTGAGAGCAATTTGAGCTCCTCTCTCAGAACCTGGCAGTAGGCACTTCTGAGCCTCTTCTGACTGCCTAGACATTCTGCTTTAGCGCTGCTCTTGCTGTTATATTTTTAGGTAAATATTTCCAACTTGTGTGTACAGACCTTCAGGAACAGTGTTTGCTGCCACTCCAGGCTTGAGGGACAATGCAGGTCTGGATCCCACCAGGCTCTGTTGAGTCTGATTTGCGTTGCAAGTCTAGTTTTCCTTGGTGCTTGCTATAATCTCCTCAAGTTCAAAGAGCGCTTAGCTGCTTGTCTTTGTCAAAAACCCTGTTGGAGATCTTTTATGTCGAAGATGTAGGATTTTTCTGCATGACTTTGATTATTTATTCATTCCACTTCTCTGGTGTATGATAGCGCTGATATCATGAAGACCCCTTGTCTTGCACTGCTCTTGCTCTGAAATTCATGGAGATTTAGTGCCTTTGAAATTGTTTTAAAAGGGAAGGAAAAGTTTTTGAAGTCCCTTTTTTTTTCTTCTATTCCCCATAACAGTGCCGCAGCACATTTTTCCGGCCTTCCACGCTCCTTTGCCAATTGACATGCGCCACCAGGAAGGACGATACCATTACGAACCTCACTCTATCCACGCTATCCACGGGTAAGTCTTACACGTCCACTCCCGTGCTAAATGTCAGCCACCTGCAGTATTCCAAATCCCACTGCTATAGTCCCTGGGACTCACTGCCCTTCTGGCAAGCTGGCCCTACTGGCCACCGTCCACCTCATTGTCCCCATCCAGTGGCAACACTGACCTGCCTGGCAGGAGGGCTTTACAGCTCTGTTAAGCCAACAGAAGTGTCCTATAGCAGCAGGATGGGAGTATGGGGCTCATTTGTCATTATCCAGCTCAGCTCCCGGGAACAGGCTTGACTTGTGTTTTTGCACCCACTGTGTTTCTCACATCATGCCTTGCCTGGGTCATTTCTGTCACCATCTTGGCGAAGACCCAGCGCTTCTCCCTCTCTCTGGAGACCTTGTGTACCATTCTTCCCTGCCTGCCAGTTGTGGGGATGGTGACAAAAGGCTGCCAGGAATGCCGTAATTCAGTTTGATTTCACTGGACAACAGCCTGAATGGGCTGGTAGCATTTTCTAAAAGCAGTAATAAGTCAGGTTCTCATGGGGATGTCCATGTCCACCCTGGAAGGGGTGGGATTCTGGATTTTGGTGGTGACCTTGTCAAGAAAGCCTCCTCTCACTGAGGCAGCTGATGGGCAGTGAGCACAGAGACTGGTCAGGGGCTATACCCTGAGAGGGGGGTTCATGGTTAATCTCTTCATCCAGAGATGTTACAGCTCAATAGTTCTTGGTGACTTGAAGGAGATGTTTACAGAGAGATCTGTTTTCACCTCCTGTGAATTTTGATCAGGGCAAGGAAAATGGAGCCAGCAGGGATGTGAGCAGTGGTTCTAGTGATGGTGAGGCTGGAAGTGTTTCTTCTAGTCCCTGACATGCACCTTTCCCATCAGAGGTGAGGAGCAGTGTGATGGGGTTGGCGGTCCCACGGCCATCCCAAAATCCTTCAACCTGCAGCTGTAACACAGGGCTCAGACATTGGCTGAGGGACAGGTCCCAGAGCACAGGGTGTAGGGGAACCACTGAGGGCTAGAATAATTTTTCAAGAACAAGGGAAGAACAGCTAGGGCTCATCACTTAAAAAACTCCCATTTGATCCCCTAGAGTCCTGTTGCATCCTTGCTGTCTGGCCAGGGGCTGTGCTCACCCAGATTTGCAGGGGCTGTTCGTGGAGCTGTGCTGCTTCTGGATAGGTGTGAGCAGAGGCACAGACCCTTGGAAGCAAGTAATGCAGACAGCAGCAGCCAGATATGTGGAGCCCCACAGCTACCACGGCTTTATTCTGCTTCCAAAATACTGCAAGAAATGAATGATAGGGCATTCCCCCGGATCCTACCAGAAGACAAGTCATTGTCTTTTAGGCTGACAGTCAATTTGACTGGATGTTTAAAGGGGCAGAGCAGCTTCTTCCATGCTGTGTGCAAAGAGGAAATGACAAAGCAAGTTGCTAACATGGGAACTGGGGGGGGGGGATTAGGGAGGCTGCATGAAATAGTTCTGGTCTTTCATGCAAAAATTGTAGAAAAAAAGACAGAATAGTAACTTGCTGGGAGATGGTTAATAAGCCGGAGGTCTGGCTAATAAAGCACGTACGAAAGAGGGAGATATTCAAAACAGTGGTTAGAAGAGAGGCTGGCAGATGTTCTGATGTTTGTCACAGGTTATTTGTGTGCCCCACTCCGTGTTCCCCTTCAGTCCTCACGAGGAGGTTTGGGGGCACTGCATATACCCTGGGGCTCCACAGCAGTTTCTGTGGTGGGGTCATAAGGCAAGGTCTTCTATAAAATGCAACTGAGAGCTTGCCACTGATGCTACATACCTATGAATCATATCCCCAGTAACCCTAGTATTTTTTTCATATTGGCTTTGTCCAGCTGATTGACCCTGGCCAAGTGTACAGCCCTGGCAGATCAGGTTTCAGTTCATCTGCACCAATATTAACAATTTACTGTGTTAGCAGTTACCACATTTGTCTATCAGTGGACCAAGCGTATTAGTATTTGGGTGGAATTGTTGGCAAATACCTGTTGCATTTCTTCTTTGGGATTCCTCTCCTTTGCAGTAGCTCCTCTCGCAAAACTGACTTGCGAGGTACGGGAGAGAAAACTTGGTTGTGGGTCTTAAAGAGAAAACATACTCCTCTTTGAAGCTACCTGAGCACTGCACTGAAAGGTGCCTTTGTGGCTGGAGATGATCCAAAGCTGCCAAGTGCTTCTAGGCTGTGACAATTTTTTAGGGTCGAGGGAATGCCGCGTCCATTTGTTTGTTTGTCAAGAAGTATCCTGCGCTATGGCACAACCATATTGGGAAAATTCTCTGCAGCTGTGGTCTCAGTCCTTTTTCCTCTTCAGATTTTATCTGCCAACATCCTAAAATCATGTCTCACCCTTTACTCCTCTTGTTTTTTATTCTATATCTCTTTTGTCTTTCTTCTCTCTCCTCCAGTCTCTGCTCTGGAGGTCACACTGTAGCGCTCACCCTCCTTGCTGGAGGATGTCCAGTGTGAAATCATCCAGACATGGTGGAAGACCTGGGCTAGAGCATACTTGGTGGTTGCATGGCTCTTGTCCAATACACTGGACAATTTATGCCACCAGCTCATTCGGGCTGTTGTCCAGTGAAATCAAACTGAATTACAGCATTTCCGGCAGTCTTGTTCAATATTCTGTGGGCACAGATGAGCTTCTAGAATTTTGTACTCTGTCCTGGGGGGCAGAAATCAATCCTTCTGGTTTCAAAAGTAAACAACCCGTAAAAAACCCCCAGGGCATCTGCATATTCTCACTCTAGAAAATTATGGCAAATGTTTGGAAGAAAAATTGCGTCACTGAGTTTTGGCTTTATGATTAATGTAATGGGTGCCTGACAGCGAGCCCCCAATTCATCAAGTCTATATTCTACCTGTCTGCTGCCTTGATGGTACCAAATTTATCTAATTATGTGAACGTTGCACGGCAAATTAAGTGCAGTCTCATTTGTTGCTAACTATGGGGTCTTATTATCTGCCTGCTGTATTATGTTAAAGGTTTGTTTCCTGATTGCTCGATGTGACCTGGCAGTGCATTCCCCTTCATCACTGTTTGCATTTGGCCTAATGAGAACATACGTTATTTTATCTCAACTGGAGAGAGCTCATCCGCAAGGCTCTCTTGAGCACAACCACCTGTGGGACCCTTTGCTTGGGAACACAGATGGGAATGTGGAAAAACTTGAGTAAAAAAGGACCCTCATGCCAAGACAGGCCTGAAAGACTTGCTGCGTTTCTCCTCAGTATTGTCATTCCTGGTGTCTCAGTGATTTTCTTGTTAAGCGGCATGACAAATAATTTTCAGGACATAAGTCTTCTTCTAAACCAC
The DNA here is from genome assembly GCF_000277835.1 of Geospiza fortis. Lineage (NCBI taxonomy): Eukaryota > Metazoa > Chordata > Aves > Passeriformes > Thraupidae > Geospiza > Geospiza fortis. The sequence goes on along the minus strand of NW_005054298.1, from coordinate 10,179,131 downwards.
TGAGGATTTATTATATATGTCCAGAAGCAGATTATGTCAGGGTTTCCTTGAATTCTGCTTTCAGAGATAGTTTTGGTGTTTCTCCAGTCATTAGGACAACGCACTTTTCTGTACTACCACTGTTGGTTTTACTTGTTTGGTGGTGAATTTTTTGGACATCTTTAACATTGGGACTTTTTTTCTTGGCGTTAACAATAATTTGACAGAATTGTGGTGCTTGCTTGGCTTGTCTAGAAAAATAAAGTGTCTCATTCAGATGATTGTCCTGAATTGCAATCACAGTGTGCCTGTGGTGATATGGAGGATAGAGGGAGAGGCAGGATTGGAGTCCAGTGGACACCGTAAAGAATGCAGTGCAGAATGGAGTGAGACTGAATATGGGATGAAATCTATTCCAGGAATGTAGAACTAGAGCAGAATGAATAGAAGAAATTGTATTGGTGCATAAAAAATATAACATTCATTTAACGGGAAGTAATATTACAATACTCAAAGGCTAAGAAAAGACAGAAAAATAAATTTGGAGGTTCTGCGTTACTCTGGAGATACTGGATCAAATTACAGAGCCACATACTCTTTCTTCTCTGTGATCCTCTCTTCCAGAGCACAGGATGGCCCAGGCTCTGTGGAAGAGCAGTGGTGGGTCTTATATGCATTTTCTGCATGCAGCTTTTATTGATTTGTCAGAATTTCACTCTTTGCTGCAGGTTGTAGGTCAGCATTATTTGAGCAAAAGTCATCAGCCAGGTGTGTGCAGGTTCAAAGCTTGAACCAGAGAAATTCGCTTCCTAAGTTAGTACAGGTCCTTTTCCAACAAAAGGGGTATTTTGTATTTTAGTGAACTTCTTCACAAAAACCTAATCCACTGGGGCCTGGTCTATGCTTTAAGCTAAGGAGACAGCATCAGCTTTGCAAGACCAAGCCCTTGACTAAAGAGGAAAGTTGCTGGCAGATATGGAAGGTGATTACATGCTTACCTGTTTTTTATTATTATTATTTTTTAAATCACAACAAAAATAACTAAAAACTCCTTAGCTCAGCTTAAAAGTCCCTGCCAATGCAAGAGCCTTTGGGGCTAACCCTAGTAAACAGCATGCCTAGGCTTGACTCAGCAAGAAGCTTTTTAACAGTTGCTCCTAAACTGTGGTTAAAACCCATCAGGCATTATGCACTGTAAAAAACAAAAGCAGCCTTGTTTTTCTACCAGCATCCTGGTAGTGTTTTAGGATGCAGTTCTGACATTATTTATTAACAAAATATTGTGTTGCTCTTCTTCCAGACATAAAAATAGTAAAAACACCCCAAACCCTGAGCTGATAATCACACTTCCCATGATTTTCATTAGGACTGAATTATCGCAAACACCTAAACATAGAGATGACTCCATCTCCATGATAATGTGGAGTTGCCCTTATTTTCCCTCTGGTAGGGATTTTATCTCATTTAATCAAGGATATTCCTCCATTTCCCTGAAATCTTAATATATTATTGCAGATTTTTCCTGATATCCAGCCTACACTTTTTTTTCTTTATCTGATTTTATTACCCCTCCCTGTTGAAGTTTGTTTCCTTTTTACTGTGTTAAAAATTACAGAATACTTTTTCAGGACCAGTTAAAATGTTCCTGAGCTGTTTACGCAGGGTGATTCACAGGCAGAGGAGTTGACTGTTAAACTTTTCATCATAAAAAGACTATGTCTCAAGTGTTTACAAATATGCCAAATTTAATGTCAAACCCAAGATTTTCCATGTTTAATCTCTGTTCCAGTCTGGTTCTCTCTTTCCTTTGTTGTTTTTTGTGAGATTCAGCCAAGGGAGGCCAAGTGGGGTTAAGGGAAAATATGTTGTTTAGCCATACAAAAAATAATCATCATCATCTTATAACTGCTTTTAGAAACACCAGTGTCTCTTGCTTTAGAGCTGGAATTCTTTATTGTCACAGATGTGCCTTTTGCTGTTCCCATTCTACAAAAACACACACAAAGTCCCATCAATTTTGCCAGATAGGAATCCTTTGAAAGGTCTTGCTTCCAATACACGCATTGATGGGGTGTCCGAGTTTTGCAGTGAAATTTTCCGACTGCCCTGTGGCCCTGACCACGCTTCCGCTGAGCCTTGCCAGGGCTCACCTGATGGTGCTCCCCATTCCCTGCTGAGGCCTCTCTTCTGTCCCTTCCATCCAGGGGAATTCCTGACTCCATGGAGGAGAGGAGCTGCTTGCAGAGAGTGCTCTGGAAGCTGCCTTTGTTCACTACGAGGCGTGCATAGAATGCCTTGGGTTACCCTCCGCGGGGCACCGCTGCCCGGGGCTGCAGCTGGGTTTGGGATGGGACCCCTGGTGATGGTCATTCCTGCAGCAAGGATGCCTCTGGGCTGAGCCACAGAACGTACATACCAATAAAACCTGTGTGTTTTCATATTTACATTGCTACTGGAGTAGAAAATCTTTGGCAGGTCATGATTGATGGTACTGTGCTGCTTAGGAGACAGAGCGAGCTCCCTCCGGAGTCAAAGCAAACAGCTGCTCAGAGAGGCCTTCTTATGCGTTTTGCAAAGTTTTACGACTTTCACCAAATAGATACATTGCTCATTTGGGAAGCAGGTTTGGGGGCTCCCACATCCAATTTATTCTGTCCCCTTCTTTCCCACATGCTTCTCTTATTTATTTAAGAAAATCGGAATGTGTAAGTTTTCAATGGTTTGCAGGGTCTGGTCCCCTCCAGAAGGCTGGTTCAAACCTCTCCGTGATCTGTAATTAGCAGAAGTCTGTTGCTTTGAGGTGGCTCTTTGGTAACCTACAGGAGGTGATTTGGGGGACTGTCAGTTCCAAGATTAACACTTGATGGTCACTCGATCTCCATCTCCAGGAGACCACAGATGAAATACTAGGCTTTGGCTGTCATGTTCTGGGAGCTGGAAAAATTACTTTAATTCTATCTGTGCTTTATTTTCCTCATCTCTAAAATGTTGTCAGAGTTTAATACTCATCCTTTTGATATCTTGAGGGCTAAGAAATAGATTCCTTTGGCTTCCAAGATTGGTCTTGTAGCAATTTTCAGGCACCAGGGAAGAGGTACACAGCACTAACTGCCTGTGCAGAAACTGAGAAGCTACATGCCTAACTTCTGGCCTCAGTGGGAGGACAGGCTGATCAGGTCTTTGGGGAATAGGGAAGGCGTAATCCAAAACACTGATCAGGGCTAGTATGTTTCTGGAGGCTTTTTCTGTCTTATAAACTATTCTGCCAGAAAGCAAACCAAAATGCAAACCGACAAATAAACAAACAAAACCAAAACCAAACCAACTAAATACAAACCCCCACAGCTTTCTCTTTTGAATCTTTTTAAAGTTGTTCAAGTATATTCCATTATGAGAGAGATTTACACGTCTGTGCTGTTCTTTAAATTCAGGATGGTTTTGTCATGTGCATTTAGTTAAATAGCCTTCAGAGTACATTGAATAACTGAAACCTGAAGTCCGGAGGGACCTGAAGGGGAGTGGTTTCAGACTCACTAAACTATGCAATGAAATACAGAAATGTGTGGGCTGAATCTCCAGTTGCTGAATGCTGTGACATCGGGCTGGAGTGAGGGGCCTGGGTGAGCTCAGATGGAGCCATGCCCATTCACACTTAGTGAAGATCTGGGCCACCGAGTTGCTGGTGCTGTGAAAAACTGCGCCTCTGATTTAGCCTAATCACCGCCAGAAGTTTAAAAATGGCTAAGAGGTTTTAGTACTGAGAACAAAAGCATGATCTTTGAGGTCTTTTATGTAAACCTCTGGCATGTGTTCATTTAATATGATGTCACTCTGTAATCCACCATTGCTTTTAAATGTCATTCGCAGAGCTTCATGTCAGCGAGTCTTAAGCGATAATCCCTTTGCTTACCTCACTTTATAGTAGATTAAAAGTGACTTCATGCTTCCACCTTATCTGCTGTTAAGCTTGTGCTTTAGGAAAAAAAATTATTTGAACTTTCTTTTCCTGCTGCTTTCTAAAGAGTTTCTAAACAGAGGGTGGATGTCTTTCAGAAGCTATCTCAATGGGATTGCCCATTCTCCACTGCTTTCAGCATCTGTGAAAATGGATAAATGTTCGGTGCCAACTTCCTGCCCTTTTAAACTCCAGTGTTCTGAATTTGTTTCTCAAGTTTTCTCTCAGCTAAATGGGGAGCATTGCCCTTCTTGGCCTCTTCTTTTTCGTAATCCTAAATAAATCACCTCTCTAGATGGTATTTCACCTCTTACCAGCTTCTTGTGGTCATAAAGACAAGAGATGCTGGGACTTGTTGCAGTGTTCTTTTCCTCTGTAGCACTTTCTCTTGTACTGCACAAGAATCTGTGGACCCCCCTTATATCTCCTGGTCTTGTATCTCCCGGTTGAATTTCTACTCTATCTTGTAGAAAATCCTTTCTCAGTATTTAAAGCTCTCCATGCAGTTCACCTTTCTGGTCCACCATCCTTTTTTTCTCTCCCTGAATTTCACCCTCCTGCTGCTAGCACACCTCCTTGTGCAACACGTCCCTCCAGATATTTGCTGCATGTTGTCATATCCTCCTCCCTGCTCTAATGAACTGGCCAGGCTGCAGCCTGCAGCATATAGTCAAATATCAATCCACTCAGCCTCCTCATTTTCACTGTGTTTCTCTGAAATCCTTCCAGTGTGTGTGAAGATAAATGGACAAAATGCATCCATCCCATTGGCTTGTGGAATGAAGCCTGCGGCACATCACTTTTCAGGTGCTGGTTAATCTGGATTCCCAGCTACCAGTGGCCATGGGGAGCAAATTACACAGGGTGCTGAGAGATAAAAACTAATGGCAGGAATGCTGGCTTGTGATGTTGGCTGGAAGAAAAATGTAGGATTTTTAATGTCCATACAGAGCAGAAATTTTCAAATCTCATCCAAAAGTTCCCCCCACGCAGCAAAGAGCAGGGAAGTCAATTTACCCTGGATGGAAGAAGGACTGAGTCAATTCTGCTGGGATTAGAACATGTGGTTCGAGGGATCCTAGGTATTTTGGGCCTGATTCTTGGACCACCCAGCTGGCTGGGGGGAAACTTAAAAGAAAAATGTCAATAAGTGAAAAGGACCCTATTTGGCAGAACTGTGGATCTGGATACCCTGCGTGCAGCTGACACCTTGCAGACACATCTGCACAAACCTAAGAGACTGCAGAACTGGGTGCTATTACCCTGGCAAATCTCAGACCTGCACATCCCTCCCATGGGAGTGCGTGTGTTTTAGTGGGCTTTCTAGAGCCCTGGCTCTGACACTAAACCACATAAGTATGTTTTTCTTCTGTGTGCCAGACCATTTTGAGAATTTGTGATTTTTACACAATTTTCTGCCTTGGAGACTCTTGATTCCTGTTCTTCTATATTTCACCATTGATATTAAATAGACAGCTAACAGCTAAAATTTAGAGCATTTCTCAAGGGTCAAACTTTTAAAAGTGCCTGTGTTATTTCAGATCATAAATCCCAGTGTACTGGGTCTGGCTAATAGCATTTGAAAGTGGGTGTTGTGGGTTTCAAAATAGTGTTGACTCTTAGGTCTGGCTTGTCAAGTGCTAGTAATGCAAAGGTTCAATGGGTTTTTCAAACAAGCTGGATCCTATTTAAGGTCAAACTACTCCAACCTCTGTTGAAAATCAGGACACTAAAGCCGTCTGTAGTAAAGGAGTTAAGTACCTAAAAATTCATAAAGTGGCTGGAGTGGAGTTAAGAAACACAGACATGTTAATGAGGTGGCTTGTGCATACTTGGAGCCCAGTGTGCATGCCCAGGCCATGCAGCTCCCTCAGGATCAATGGGGATGTTTTCTGCCCTGTCTCCTCTCTGTTGTAGAAGCATGCACATGGCAAATCTCATGGGAGGATGTGCTGTGGAAAAAACACATTCAAGGTTTAGATGATATCAGTTGGCCAGGCTCCACTTCAAGAGCAAGTTTACTGCATTCCCTGCTCCCACTTCATTGGCTTATGTGGGGCTGGGTTTTGATATAATTGATGGTGGTAGCTGATAGTGAACCAGGAGAATGTGAGCCTTTTGATGATTTTTTTAAGCAGATACTTGTCGGAGGGGGGAGTGCCTTAGAATGGTAGGAGCTGTCCTTTTTCACCCCCTGGGCAGCAGAAACCCTGGTTTCCCTGCTGCTGAGCTCATGCTATTAGATTAAATGTGAGAATTAGGCTCCACCCCTGCCTCCTGCCCTTTCTCTGGCTGCAGTGATGTGCCAGTGCTTCTTTTGCACAGGTGGAGCCTCCTCACAGGAGGGTATTTCTTCCTGCCCAGCTCATTTTCTCTCTCTCTTACACCTCTCCCTACTCTGGACATGTGAGCCAAAGTCACTTATAACAGTACCTGGATACAGCCAGGCAATACTGAAAAAGTGTGTTGGGACTGTATAAAATGCAGTCACGTTCAGCTTTTTGAGTTTAAGTCTCTCAGGGAAATAAATGTTCATTCTTAAATCCAGTAAGGGCCTTTGAGGTATTTGCCTTTTGATCCTGTGAAAGCATCCTGGAGAAGAATTTGTCTTATTCCTTCTCTTTCCCCTTCAAAAGAGACTTTCCTAGCTTGGTTATGGAGCTACTTACATGGCTTCTGATTTCCAAACCAGCTGCTGGACGTGGTGCCTGCTGATTGAATGCTTCATCTGAAAGCCTCTTAAGATCCCACAGAGTAACCACACATCCCAAAGTACCACTGGTAGAGGAAGTCTACCAGAGTGTGGTTAATACCTTAAAAATAGGAAAGTTTCAAGCTTACAGCTGCATTAGGGTGATGTTCTTACATGCACATACTTGAAGGCTGTTTGTCTTCACTGTGAGATAAAACACTTGATTTCATAGGCTGTCTTTCATTCTCACTCAAGTGAAGTAGGATATTTTACAAGAGAAAACTGCATTGTCGATGACAGAAAGCAGAGTGTAGAATGATAGGGAGGTGAAGGAATTAATGCATTCAGTCATCAAATCAGTAAATTAAAGGAAGATCAATCTAATGAGGACTAGCAAGAAGGAGAAGATATGTAGAAGGTACTTGAAAAGTATCTTCTTGAAGAGTATCATCTAAAAGATGAGTTGGTAATGCAGAGGGTCACACAGAAAGTGCTCTGGGCTAAAGAACTGTTTTTAAGCCTCTTCCTATTCAGGAGAATGTGTGAGTATATGCTTAATTAGAAATGCCTCTTTAGGTCTGTTGACTACAGAGAAACTTTAATGAATATTCACATGCTGTCCTGAGGAGAATGCTCTTTTGAAGATACCACAGAATAGAAATGTTTACTAAATCGTGCTTGTGTATTTGTGCTCTAAAATTAGTTCATATTAGTAATTTTTCTTGTGTCGATATAGACTTGGCTGTTGACTTCAGACCTCTTACAGCAGTGGATTATTTGCTGGTATTCTCATGAAATACTTCAGTTATGATTCTTTAGATGATTTTTGCAAAGTATAAGTCCAGGTTTAATGAGGAGGGAGTCTAGAGCTGTGGTGGTTGCTTCCACACAGCATTGCTGTGACTCCAGCATCATCACAGAGATCCCAGAAGTGGTGTCAAACAGGCCAGATTTGAGGAGTCCAGCCATGTTACCATGCAGACAAAATATCCCAGTCTCTGCTTCCTTCCATGACCAAATCTTCAAGGAATTACCAGTGTATGAGGTACTGCTTTGAGTAACTGATAACCACTCAGGTCAGACTGTGTTGGTGCTCAAGGAGACAATGACATTTTCAGTTCCTCTGGCCTCTGAAATGAGGCCTTTGCTGCTGTTTTACCCTGATTACAAGGTACACATTTTGTGATGACATCTTTTGGGAATCAAGGTACAGCATGAGAGTTGGTATATTATAGGGATCAGGTCAAGGTGAATAATTCTATTTTCTATAGACCAGCTAGAAGGATTTTGCAGTTGGTTCTCAGGAGAGAAATCATATAGAAGTGATTTCTATTTTTCTCTTTTTTCCTAGTCCTCCAGCCCAACTGATTCTCTGTAAGAAGTATTGCTAGGAAGTGATGGACAGTGAAGTATCTGCAAAGTTTTATCCAGTACATTTTGAATCTTCAATAGTTAAAACCTGTTTGTATATTGTTTCCAATAGAAGTCTCTAAACAGAAAAATAGTCGTATGAAGCCAGTGTCAGCAGACCCCAAACCACTTTATTCACTTGACAAAATAGTAGACTTCCAAAGTCAAATAGACTTCTAGCCATCTTTGGAAAAGAAATTGTACACAAACACATAACCCAACCACTTTTCAGGCTAGGTCAGAGAAATTCAAACCCTCACCCAGGACATGAGACGTAAGAGACTAAAATGGAATTGAGCCAGCTTAGATATTTTAGAAGTCATGTCTTTTAAGGGTTCCAGGGGATCTTTACAGAGGACAAATACACTGGACTTGAGGGCTTTAGTGGCTAGCAATGAAAACCACTTCATATTCCTCACCAGAGCATCATCACGTGGCCTTGCCCAGTGAGTCGGAGGGAAAGGCATTCTCCCACCAACACCACTTCCTGCGTGTCCTGGGATTGTCTGCTCAAGGCTTGGCTAGGTCTTGACCTCTCTTGGCATGCGAGATCTAAACCTGGTGTGACTCCAGACTTCCCTCAACCGCGTCTGGTTTGAATCCTGTCAGTGCTTGGATGAGTGTTACCACAAGAATAAGAATCTCTTCAAAGAGTTGTTTGTTTGTTTGTTTAAGAGATGACTTCTGCCAAATGTGAAGAAGGTAGGAGCTCTGTGAGCTGTAACTTCTTTCCCTTCAAGTCCTGATGTACTGCTGGAGCTCAGGATTCTGTCAACCTGGTTTTTTCCTTGCTTGATCCCTGCAGAGCAGGGTTTGCATTTCTGGTGAATTATGTGACAGTTTCTGATAAGGATGGATGGTGAGCAGAGACTTGGGTTTGATTTCTGTGCAGATGTCACATTGCTTCAGGTATGTCACTCTGGTGCAGCCTATTGGGTGAGTGACCCTTCCCAGGGTGACTCAGTGAGTAAATGGCACAAATTGAGGAACAGACGATTCCATAAGGTGCCTTGTGCTGAAGAGCAGCGACTGCGCTCCCTGCCAAAGTCTTGCAGTGGATGCAGTGGTTTCCTATCCCTTCACTTGGTTTTTGACTGTGTTGCCAAACTGGACTTTTTCCAGGATCTGGTTTCTGTGATTGACTTCATTACTTTGTGTTTCATAAACCCAGCCCTTCCAGCTGTGTGTTCGTTGGTGCTTTTCTCCCAGGCAGGGCAATTTCGTGGTTCACACATTCGCCAGCAAAATTGCTGCAATCTATGAACTTTTAGTGCAGTAAGGGTTTGTGTGTGCACATAGGGTGTGTGTGGTGTCTTCCTTACTTAGCAGTGTAAGGTCTCAGTCTAGTCTCCTCCTCCTGTTACCATCCTCACTGGGTGAAAGCTGGGCTGAAAGTAATCTCCTGGCCTGCAGTGCACCATGGTCTGCACTCCCCAGTCACATTTGAGATTCAGTTGAAAGAGCCAGTGGTGTCCAGGAGGAAATCTCTGATTAAAATGAAATTGTAGGCTTTCAGAAGCTGTTACTGAAGGTTGAAGGTAGAAGGTGGACATGCAGCCCAGCAGTCTGGCTTCTTGGGAGGTGTTACAAGAGCTTGACTAATATGCCTGTAAAAATCCATGTATACAATACCACAAGGTGCATTTGTTATTAATTTTTGACTTGTCAAACTTTTGTCCTCCTTCACTGAACAGGAGAATGAGACCTTTCATGTGGGAATTTTGTAATTAAATGTTTCTCTCTCCTACCAATAGGTCCTTGTACTTCCTGCACTTGCTCTGTCCCTCAGATACTCTATGACTGACCTTAGAACATGGCCTGTGCATTCTTGTACCTTTTTAGCATTGGCTGGAAACTCTTTTGTAGTAGGCATGAATGGTTGTATTAATCCTTACGGTTTTCATGAGTACTAAACATGTACTGCATGCTGGGTAAGAGTAATTACATTGCCATTAGATTATGAGCAGCTTTCCTGTACTGTGATGTGACATGCACAAATAGAATTGTGAATTTTGGCAGTTCAGATCCAGATACTTGAATTTCCTTGGTTACTACTAATACTTTATATTATTTAAACCATAAAATATTTTTTAAATCAACATTCGTTTCATCTGTTACATCCTTTGCTTATTTAAACAAATTAGGCAGCTGATACAACTAAATAAAAAACCCCAAAACATCCAAAGTGCAGGATCTTAGGTTCTATTTTAAAACTAAACTGCAAGATACAAGAATTTATTATCAAAATCCTGTCTTACAGCCTTTTCCTACAATGAAGGTATGTAAGAGCTTATACCCCACTGAAACCAACTTGAGCTGCAAGTGATACTTGATGGTGCAAAAAAATGACTGATGGGACTTTCAAAAGCTTCCACCACATGGAAAACCTCACAACTGGGATTTCAGCATAGCTTTGATTGCCAGGCTTGGTTTGCTTGCCACTGAGTTGTCTAAAGTGGGTAAAGAAATCCACTGCACCTGAACAGTTCTGATTTCTCATTTCCAGACCACAGTACAATGGCCCTGTGTTTGCCTTTTCCAAAACCAGAGAGACATGTTTAAATAACATTTTGTGCTGAATTATTAAAACTGATGCAAATGTTTTCATTAAAATTTGAGTATGTTTAATATCCCTTCTCTTGAATTTTAAATAGAACCAATACTTGGTGACTTAATTGCCCAGCAATATATATTTTTTAGATTTTTGCCTTATGTTAATAAAATGAGTGTATTTACATAGTTCCAACCTAAGCACATCTCGTTTTACTGACTAATTGCCTCATTTAAAGGGCACACAATGTTAACACCTTTTGGCTTGCCTGAGACTTTACGTCATGCTACACGCTGAATCCCATAGTGAACTTTATCCTATGCAAAAAATAAATCATGTTCTCTATCTTTCTTGATAAAATGTTCCAAAGAACCCCTCCACAACTCTCTGGTCATTTTAAACTGTCCCCATTGCAGTGAGGTTGTGTTCAGACTAGCTAGATGACCATCTCAGACAGTGCTGGGCTGCTGTTGTGGAAAGCAGTGGCTGTAACCTGTGAGTTGAGCACCTGCAGTTGCCCATGCAGCCATCTCCTCCTCAGCTCTGCGTAGTTTGAGTGTGCACAAACAGGGCTGGGGGTCTCATCCTTCTCACCACTTTAATGCCACATGCACTGGGTTTTGCTGAGATGCAGGAAGGGTGATTTTTGAGGTTGTGGAGTGATGAAGATCCTCCTGTTTCTGCCCCTGGATCAGCAGTACAGGAGGCACCAGAACTGTTAGTGTGAGGAGGATGTCTGGGCGCCTTTGCCAGTGCTCATGCTGCAAAACCCCCCCTGTTTTTCAGGCAGCACCCCAAACCCAGCTGCAGTTCCCTGGAAGAAGGAGCATAAGGAGCGGCTGTGCCTCTGCCATTTGGAGCATTTAGGAGAGAAACAGTTTCAGCTACTTGGCATCGACCTGGTGCTTTTGGGAATTAGATGTGACATTTGAGGTCAGGTTGGCATAACTTAAGGGTCAGCTGAGGACTGGAGGTACTGAACTTGCTGCTTTTACCCAGCTGAGTTTAGTGCCCAGTTTTAACCTGAGTTGAAGGAAGGTCTGGGGTGTCTAATATTGATGGGAGGCGCCATGCAGGCAGAGGGGCAGGTGAGAGCAGTGGCCAGGAGAAGTGACACCATGGCACAGCCCTAAGGACAGAAGCCACTGGTCGGTGGTGGCATGGTGATGAGCTGTCTGTGCCCAGGCCCCCTCTCCTGCCAGGCTGGCGAGCACCAGACGCGCTGGGCACCAGCACAGCCACGGCAGATATGCAGGGCTGGGTTCTTTGGCCTGGAAAGACCATGTGCATGTGTACATCACTCTCCAGCTGCAATGACAACGGTCTTTGAAATGCTCTTCTGCATTTGCATTAACAAAAGCTGGATAAGCCTTTTTTTTAAAAAATCTGATAAGTAGCAGGCAATTGAATTAACCACTGTTGACTGTATTGCTGTCTCTTAACAAACTCCATCTGTATGGTCTCCCTTTGTAGACACAATTTTATAACTTAATTTCCCTACCAAAACATCAGTGTTTACTTAGTAAGAAATCTGTTCTTTGTCAGCTTAAAACAGTGATTTCTTTATTACCACTCTGCGCAAGGAATGACAGCACAGAGTTGGCACTGGAGCAAGTCTGGTTGAGTCTACAGCGTTGTAATGGAAACAGGGTGAACTGAGGGTCAAGTATAATGGGATTTGTATACAGAAATGTGTCTGCATAAGGAATAGCTGCATGAGATAAGAGAATGAAAGATGAGGCCCACAGGTCTCCTTTTGCATGGTGTTGGGAAGGAGGTATTGCTGTAGGTACGCAGCAGACACAGGAGATGGGGTTACCTCTGCACCAGCATAGCAAAGTTCCCTAAATCACACGTGCCTGCTCCTGCACCAGCTGATGTTGGTGGGTGTAGGATGGATTGGTGCAGTCATCAGAGATTACGCTAAGAATGTTTTGTATGTAATTTTTACTGATTTTGGGAAGCATAGGGTCAGTGAGGGGTTTTCAAGCTATTACAATCTGTGGCCTTCCTAAAAAATTTCTAGCAGAGTTGTTAAACATAGTATCATGAATTTGGCCTGAATAACAAGAGATTTGCAGAGATTTTTCACTGTCTTTCACAGCCCCTAAAGGAGTTTTTAGTGTTTCCCAAGGGTTTTGCAAACCACAGGTTGAAAAGCACTAGTGTAAACTTTCAGCAGTAAACAGCTGGGGACCATCAGATCCCTATTCCTTCCCTGATAAATGTGTTATATTTTCCTACGCCATTGAAAAACTGAAAGAATAGGAGGGCAGCTGTAGTCAATGACACCAATGGACCTGGGAGCAAAGGACTTTTGCAAGGAAGGTTCTTTGGGTGGTTACATGGCAGATGAGATATGAAACACCTCATGTTTTTTTGCCATGAGATGATGATTTGGGGGGCAGGGGAAGCATCCTGGCTCCTTTGAAGTATGTTCAAGTTGTACAGTGCAGTGAGCAGAGCTGGGATTTTACCATAGGACTGGGCTTCTGTTTATTGTTTTTACTTTCTCCTGCCATAGAGCCTTTCTCACTCTTACATTGCAGGCTAGAGCTCATAGAGAAATGCCAGTTGTTTGTTGCAACAAATTAGTTTTGTTGCAATTGGAGAGACTCTGCTTTCTTGGAATTTTTTGTGCTCAGCTTTTCCCTGTGAAAAATTAAACCCTAGTGGAATGCTGTCCAGATTTTAAAAAAACATTTATGTCTCATTCATGCTAATTTTCTTTCTAATGTTAAAAAAGCAAATAGAAATGGGAAAAAAGTGATAGGCTAAAAAGAAGAAATAAATGTTGAAGTGCTGATTTATTGTTAATTCTGTTATTTTGTACGGAATACTCCAGATACTTCAAGAGAAAAGCTTGTTTGGAATAAAAAGGGTTTATTCCCTACAGTCATATCAGTGAAAAACTTTTACCTAGTTCTGCTCTTCACCATATAATTGCTTGCTTTTCAGCATCCTCGTTGCAAAGCAAAGGCTGGTTAGATCAGCCAGTCTGCTGGATCAGATCTTACATTACATCTTGAGCTCTTTGAGTGCCATTAGCATTTCCTTTTAGAAGTGAAGAAATATTGACAGTTTGGTAGGTTATCTCGCGTTTTACTGCACGTTAGGGCACTTCAAAGTCTTTATGTAGTGATGGGAACTGTCATGAAGTAGATGTGAAAAGGGCCTTTGGTCCAACTAAACCTGTCAGCAAAAAGATTTAGGGCAGATGGTTATTATTAGAAATCAATGTATTTATTATATATTGTTCAAGAATATTTCCCTTTGGAGGTTACTGTGAGTACTGTTGCTGTTTAAAATGTGTCAAATGCCAGTAAAATTAATTCCCGCAGAAAACCCAGGGAGCCCCAACCAAAAGCTTTGTTATTATGGGAAGGCATGTCTCTTACTCCTTTGTGCTGTGATGCACCAGAGGCAGGTAGACACACAGCACACCAGCAGAATGCCTGGCATGTGTCTGTGTGTGTGTGAGATGTATTTCTGCACAGCTATCACAATCACCTTTATGTACTGACAGAGCTCCTCTGTCTGCTGTGTCTGGAAAGGCTCTGTAGAGATCTGTGCTGTACCTGTTCCCATTTTGTTATATTCCCCTTTGTAAGCTATGGGGTTTGGTTACTTCCAGTTAGTTACAGCAGCTTACTGCTGCTTAGGGCAAGTGTGTCATTTTTCTAAGGCTTGAACACCAATGGTTTTCCCCTGTACTTTAGTAAAGAGAAGCAGTACATTTCAGTGTTTTGTAATTAATTGGATGTAGGTTTTCCTTCCTTGGTGTCTTGTTTAGCTATAGGTTTTAAATTATAGGACCTTGGATTATGGGAAGAGGACATTCCCAACAGAAAAGGACCATATTAGCAGAAACATTAATGCTGGAAGTCGTTGTCCTGGAACAAAGATTCATTTTCCATTCACCCCATGATTTACAGCACATTCCAACCAAGTGATTTGGCTATGGTCTTCTGGCATAACATTGTTTGCCCTTTCCCTGACATTTTGCATATAAAGAAAAGTTATGAGCTTCTTGGGCATTCAAGGTACCAGGAAATGCAGGAGTCTTACCTAATTTGTTAACATGAAATTATAGATGTCAGACACAGACTCTGTTAGTTAACGTTGGTTAGAGTAATGCTGCAGCCAGTTGATTGTATTACAGTCATGATGAAGAGGAATGGTCTTTTTTTGCTTTTCTGGGATATGACAGATATGGAGCCAAGGCAGATTTAAAGTGTAATGAATGAATAAGCATTTTTTGTGGTTTGCCTGACTCTTCCATGAGCCCTGTTGCTGTGGTGTTGCTGCCACTGTCTTTCTCTCTCCTCAATGGGTTAGTGCTGGCATAACATGGAAACAGAGTTTTCCAAAGTAGTATAGGAATTGTCTTTTTAATGCTAAACCCTTCCGTAGCACTTGAATGTTATAACCTTTTAAGGGAGAGAAGCCTCCACCCAAAAGTAGCATAGGAAGAAGACACTGCGCAGGGATTCAAAAACTCAGATTTCTTCCCCACAAACATGCACTCCCATTTGTTTTCCCAAGCCCAGTTTCTTCACAGCTACAAGCAAAGTATTCACTTGAAAGTGCTAATATCCTCAACATGTGTCCCAAGGGAAAACAATGAGATGCAGAGAAATGGCTGTGTCACATCTGACACATCTCTCTAACACCCATTTCCCACATCCCCACACCAGTGTTGGCTCCTCTCAGATTTCCCTCAGCTCTGCCATCAGGATCTGGTCTGCCTCTACACCTCTCCCATCTTTTTCCCCACCAGTTCCCACCTGGCTTGCTCCTTCAATCAGCCATGCCGCTGCCCAGCCTTCATCCCCTCCCCACCCTGACGCTGCAGCGTTTTGACATCCCAACTCTCAAAGTTTGTGGCTACTGGAATCAAGTTCTCACGCATGGTGGTTTCAACGTGAAGCTCACATGCCTCCAGGTTTCCATGCTCCTTAGGTTTGCTTCCTTTCACTGGCTCCTACACTTCTATCCAGGCTTTCCTTCATGCCTTTTCTCTCACTTTTCTTCCTTCTCTCCCCCTCAGCTACCTTCCTTGAAGTTTCCCTTCTTAAAATACGCTTCTTCTCTGAAGGCTTTCATCATTAATCTCTCAAGAAACTATCTTAGAGCCTCATCTGCTGTGCTTTGATTTATTCGTTGTGCAGTTTTTTTGGTAAGTATCTCACAGGAACTGAGCTGGTCATCCTTCTACCTCCATTCCTAAAGGAAAGCTTGTGTGAAAAGGTGGGCTTTCAGAACTTAAATTAAAAGATCATGTAAGTAAGATAATTAGATTAAAAAAAGGATATTAGGATCTGAAACAGAATGTTTACTTGCTTTGATGTGCTTTTGGAACATATGTCTGCACAGTGGGTTGTGTGGCTGATTAAGTATAAAACAATCCGAGAAAAAATCACCACTATTAAGCTTAAATCAAAGATCTCTCCCTAAGACACTAATTTGATTTGGGTTTGAAGGTCCCATATCAACCCTAATTTCTGCCTTTGATGTCTTGCTTCTTTGTGTGTTGTATAATGGAGGGCAACCTTACTTACAAAAATTTGCGGTTTTCTTCCATTTTAAAAGCAAATACTGTTATTGTTGTTGTGTTGCAGTTGTGAATACAAATGTCAGCCAGTACTAGACCCTTGTTGTGATAAATGCAGCACAAATGCTATGAGAAACCATATGTGGTCAGGCTCCCAACTTTGCTCTCCAAAAGTTGCCCCTGTCCCCACTGAGGCTGCCAACAACCTGTGAGCTTAAAATCATTGTTAACTTATGGCGGAACTTAGATGAAAAAAGGTTTCAAGCTCTAAACCAAAACACTTTTGATTTCATTATTAAAAATAATATATATCTGGTGAAATCAAATAGGTTGTTTGATTTGTTCTTGGATTTAGATATTTTAGATATAGGATCAAAGTCAGGTATGTTTAAATATGGAATCATCTTTCAAAAGGAAAAATAAAAGATGCTTATCACTGGTTTTTTCTACTTTTGTAACAAAAAATTATTTTTCTTACCTGGAGCAAGTATTTTAAATTACTGACATGCTAGAAGTAGCATTAAGTCTAAGGGATGGGGGGAAAAGTCATGCAAAGAAATTGTACCTGCCTTATATTATGATATTGTGTAGATGAAAAACATAGGAGTTTTGTTGGAGACCTGTTCTTGTTGCTCTTCCCATTGGTGGCAGAGTTTTCTTTGATTTCGGTAGTACAAGATTAGACTTAAGGCATGACAACTACCATTGCCAGTGGATGTGGAGTGGGATTTTCATAGTGTCTACCTAAATCCTTCTCAAAGTACTGCCCAAACCACAAATTCACAAATAAGGGATTTCATATTCAGAGTTTTTTATCTGTTAAGGCCCAATGAAATTACTACAGTTATCTGATCTGGCATCTGCAATACTGGCCATAGGATTCCCCTCTTTAATTTCTGCTTTGGGAGAAATTACTGTTGCCTGCTATTAAAACTCCAAACCTTGCTGTGCACTTAAAGCCCATCTTTTAAAAAAGCATCTGGTTTTGCTGTACAGTCTTGTTGCAATGCTGAATTTACCAATTCCATACATAAACCCATCTAAGGGGAACTTACCCTTGTTGATAAAAACATCTTTTAAAATCAATATTTTATTGTTATAAACCTTTTATTATTATTATTTTTATGCTTCCTTTTTTGCTCAAAGACATGTTTGAGGGGAAAAGAGAAAACACGAACTGCATGAAACATGCCCATTAAATTCTGCAGAAAAGCTGTAACAATTTTTATTCAGATTCACAATCTCTATAACATCTTATAAGTGAGAGCATTAACTGCTGAATTAGCCATGGTAGCTCTAATTTTCTATCTATTCCTCTTTGTGAGTATGAAAAAAAAATATTAACCTTATTTTAGAGCTGAGAAGATACAGGGGAAAAAAATATTACTTGTGCATCCCGATGGGGCGGGGGCTGGGCGATAGCAGTGATGTCTCTGGAGTCCCCATCTCTATCTCTTTGTAGAGGGACACAGAGGCTGGCTCTCCAAGTTGGTAGTCTTATATTCGATCATCAGGTCACTTTACTGGGTAATTATCAACTTGTTGCAGTGCTGGGAGAGCTGGGAAGAGCGAGTGATTCCCCATCGCCTCATTACCAGCGATCCCTGGAGCGGCTGCAGGGAGAGGCGGCTGCGAGGCAGCTCTGTGCTACTCCTGCAGCACATCCTCTGCTCTCTGAGCTGAAAACACAGCAGGGAGGGAAATCTGTGTGAATGATCAAATGCCATGTGAATTTGATAGTCGTGGCCCAGGTTTGACCTCTGGAAGTTACCTTGTTTTGAGGGACCTCGCGGGGTTTGATCCTCAGGGTACCGCACAACTGTTGCGACCTCTCGCCCTTCCTGTTGTAAGGGACTTTAAATCAGAAATAAACAGAGGTGAAGCTGAGGGGCTGGTGAGAGCTGTTTAGACTGAATCATTTAGCATGAATCCTGGGGCATTTTAGGTTTCCTGTTGAATACAGCTTTGGCATCTCATCCATACAGTGTCTGCCATGAGAGCAGTCCATTTTTCAATCGTCTGTATGGATTTCCTCCTTCAGGCAAAGATGGTGTTCTGGGTGCACAGCACTTGGAAAAACAGGCTAGGAACTTTTATGTAAAACAAAACAAAAGGAAGTTTTGGGGTTTAAAAGTGGGGATTAAAAATGATTGTTGGCTTTAAAAGCTTTTTTTTAATAGCAAAACTTTACCAGAGTATGATACCCCTCCCCATCAGTAGTTCTGTTCCTTGCCTCTATGTCTGTTTAGCAGCTATGCGTTTCTTTATTGTAGAGCAAAACAATTGCCTTCAAGTGTCCATATTCCATTGAGCATATGGAAAAGTATTCAGCCCTTTGTTTTCTGCAGAATGAATTTATTTGTCACATAAGTATTAATTTAGACTAGTCATGGAACATTAGTGCTTGGTAATTGTCCACATTTTTCTGGGGTTTATTTAACTGATGGAGATTATTTCAGAAATGTGCAACTTCTTTAACTGTTACATTCATTGTGAATGCCCCTTGCAGAGGCTGCAGGCTCACAGCAGTGGCGAGATGTTGCTTCATCTTTGTCATGCAAGATTTTGGGATTGCTGATGCATGTCCACTGAGGGAGAGCAGGAAAAAGTCACCCCAAGGCCCTTTTCATAGCAGCCAACACTGGTTTTACCAGTTCCTGAGGTTTTCCCTTCCCAGGAGCCCAGCCCAATTCCTCACAGAGGATGCTGCTCCTCTGCCATGGGACCACAAGGCTTCTTTCCCAGCACTGCATCCACCAGCAGCATCAAAGACAAGCACCTGCCAGGCTGCAAGGCACAGGAGAATGGTGCTCTGCCACACTGAAGACCACGGGCTGAGGTTTCCTTGCCTTGGTTTTCAGAGGAAACTGCCAACTCCTTCCCCCAGACTTTGGGATGAGACTGCAGAGCTTCAGGCGAGCTGTCACTCCTTTCAGCAAAACCCAAGAGGCAAGAAAATTAAGCAGATCTCTTTTCCTCCATGAAGGACTGTTACAGAGTGAATAGCTCCTGGGAAACCACCAGAAGTCTCCCAGTGTCCCACAGGCAGTGTGTATCATGTCTCAGATGCTGGTATCTCTCCTTTTGCTGATTGTGTTTCTCTGCTGTCAAGTGTTACCACTGCCCCACAGTTCTGCTCCTCAGGCAGCTGAAAACTCGTAAATTGTGCCAGGATTTCTGCTTTCCCAGAGGGGTCATCCACTGCACTGGTAAAGGCCTGCTCTGTAAAGCCTTTAGTAGCTTGTATGCCCCCAGCACCACCATGAGGGGCCTGCAGCTCTTAGGTGGCATCAGGTGATGTCTCCCTCTGTTAAAGAGCAGCAAAGGAAAAGCCTCTCCTGGGTGGGGGAGGAAATGAATCCAGGCTCATGTGCTTCGTCAGAGATGCAAATTGCTCTACAAATCCTGAGCATTAATTATAGAGCCTGGGCTTCTTGCTGGAGCCACGGGGAAAACAGGCCCCTGGCTCACATTAAATTTAATGGTATTTGGACACCCAATTCCCTTAGCCTATTTGAAAACCAGAATCCCACTTTCTCCAGATATATATGTGGTCAGGTGAAATCCCTCATCCCACTGCAGACAGCAACATTTTTACAGTATTTTGTTCAGCAAAGCCAGGAGCTCTCCCTCAGGTGGTGGGGTGTTTTCCTCATACTATCTGTGGGATCCAGGAAAGAAGTGGGGTGTGACATGGCTAGCAGAGGTCTGGACAGAGAGATCTATGGACAGACTGAAGAACTCAGCTCTGGCACCATGGTTTCACTGCATGGGCTGGTTCACCGCACCAAGCTGAAGGATGTCCCACTCCAGGGTCTGGAACATGGAGAGCCCTGCATGCCCTGGATGTGGGCTGGACATGGGGACAGAGCTGCCTTGCCCCTGCACTGCTTCATCTCTCATCCACTGCCTCTAAAGGGCAGGATGTGATGGTCTGCTCTGCAAGCAGCAGACCTGTGAGGATACAGCTGCCTCTCACTGTGTAGTTGCAGTGCCAATACGATGGCTCAGTGTGGGATGAGAGAAGAAACAATGCAGTTGGGAAAAAAAGTGGGGAAAAAAACCAAACCTTTGGGGAGTTAGGAGCAGAGGATGCCCCTAGCTGTCTGAGTTGTTCCTGGGAGGCAGCTCCTGGAAGCCACATTATTTTGCAACATGCTGCACTGTGGGATGTTGTTTTGCTAGAATTGTAGATGTACAACAGTGATCTCTGCCTGGGAGGGCTCACAGGAGCCAGATCTTGATGGGAGTATGGCTATCCTAGTCCACAGATGGACCAGTGAGCAAGGACAGGCTTTATGCAGAGCCATAAGGAGCTGCCTACTCTCCAGCCCAGTCTTTGTGCACAGGGCCAACCTCATGCTCAAACACCAGCTGCGTTTCCAGCTGCATGCATTTTGGGGAAATTCTTGATCTTTTTCCCAGTGTTACCTCTTTGTTGAGGGTGGAGTTTTCCTATTCTGAGGGACTCCAGCATTTCTGCCTAATTTAGCACAGAGAAAATGAACAGCAAACCCTTCATATTGTTATACGCATTTTAGATGTCGGCCTCACAGTTTGATCAGCAGAGGCTCCAAAGACTCGTAAACCTGGTAATACATAGTTCCAGGACTGCATCAAAGAAGTTCACAACCCTTTTGGGAGAAGCTGTGAGTACTGATGAAAGAGGGAACTTATTGTATATGTAAGAAAACCTCTTTCATGGCTTATGTATTAAGGCAGGCTCTGTGGCCCAGGGAAGATTGGGGCTGCTTTTAATTTACATCGCCCCTCACTTATATTAAGTCTTCGTCAGAAGAAAAATTAGTCAGATGTTTTCTTAATGACATCATTTTTTTTAATCCTGTTTCATTTTTTCCAGATGAGGCGGTGGAGATTATTAGAAATGAATTGAAACTAAATCTGGAACAGAGACTTTGATTCACTTCTCCCTCCTCCCCGGTAGAAATAAATTGGTCGGCTCCGTGCTCGGATGCCTTTATTAGCAGCCTCGACAGAAACCAGCCCCAGCAGCCTCGGTGCAGCTTCCTGAGCTCGCCGCCGCCGCGGCTGACGTCATGGCGAGAGGCACCAGGGAGTGACTTTGGTCACCCCATAATTTTGGTAATGGAAGGCCATGGCAACACAGGTGGGGAGGTTATGAGGTCTGAAATAGCCATGCCATCATCAGTTCGTCTTTCAGTGTCAGGAAAGAAAACAGGGTCGATGCTGGTGGGTGTTTCTCGGGCAAAACCCTGGCCTGGCTCTGATGAGCCACCTGTTTTGGTGGCTGTGCATCTCCACAAAGCCTTTATGTGTGACAGGTTTTCATTGCCTGGTATTTCACACCACCGAGCCACAGAGTGCATTGCTACAGGAAAGTACTTTGAACTATAAATATTTCAGAAGGCATTTAATTTACTACCCATCATCAGAAAGTGTTCAAAAAGCCACAAGGTTTACTAATTTATCAGAAAGACAGAGAAACACACAGAAGATCAAACAAAGACAAACATGCTTGTTAAATTGCTGAATAAGTCTGCAAAGCTTATATTACATTTCTGTGTGGTTTTGTTGATATGCAAGTATTACAAATATATTAAAATGCACCTGAACTGTTGATAAGGCAGGGTGGGACTGAGATCCTGAGGTGCTGGTGGCGTGTTGAAACTGCTCAGACCATCGTGTTTGTGGTTGTCTGTGCATGGAGAGACAAATCTTACACGCACTCACTAATGGCATATTTGGATAGTCTTAGTGGAGGGCCATTGTAGTACCCTCCCTTAGATCAGCCCACATCCCAGATCCCTGACCTCCAAATCCCTGTTGTCTTCTGTGCTCAGGGTGCAGCCTCATGGGGTGCACATCCATCTCCCTCAGCTTTGCCAGAGCGCCCAGTCAGGGACAAATGCTGTCCCTGCTGTGACCTGTGTGTCAACACCAGCTCTGCTTCCAGCTCTGTGAGTGCAGAGAGAGCTAACACAAAGCAGATTTTGCTCTTTTGTTTTGCCTAATGACAGCTCTGCCTCCTTTGGTGTCTAGCTCAGATTTTCTGCTTCTCAGGTCAGGGTGTGTAACTTTTTCTCCTTTGCACCGTCTGTGGTTTGTCTAAGAGGCTGGAGGGTACAGTAGGGCACGTGTCTGGGAGAAGTCTGCAGACTTTCTCTTCCATCCTTGTTCACCCTTCAAGAAACTGCTTAAGTACTAAAGCATGTATGTGACGTTTTTTTGTTACCTGCTGAATCCCTCAGTATTTACTGACTTTATTCTCAGGTAGCACTTGGCCTGGGGAAGATCTGAGGGATTTGAGAGAGGCTGTCCCCAGAAAGCATGCAGTAAAACCTCTCATGAACTTTTGCCCTCTGAACCATACCACCGACCTGTCAAGGAGGTTTGTGCTGGCCATGATGGACGCAGGAGGTGGGGCTGCTGCACCAGCACAGGCCAAGCCACGCATGCTGAGCTGAGCAAAGCACGGCTCAACATCGCATAAGTTCTCCTTACAACATTTCCATCCTTGCACAGACTGCCCTGTCTAGGGCTTTCTGCACACGGCAGCACTAAACATCTGGATATCCAGCAGCAGGAGGAGCTTGCAAACCCCAAGTTTGCCTCAAATATCGTTGTGTGGCCAGCCTCCCTGTGCGAGGAGATGGGGTGGGATCTCTAGCACAGGGTGTGTTCCACGCCTCCTCTATGTGCAGGCACTGCCTAAAGCAGCTCATGCCCCTTTCCACAGCAGCCCAGTTGGGGTGAGCTGCCTTGCACAAATACATATTTAGTGCAGTACTGGTGCATGTCCACAGGAAGCTTCAGACCGTGTGTATGCCAAGAAGAGAGGATTGTCCCACGATGTGCTTGAACTCCTGTCTTGTGGGTGAAGGTGGTGGGGCAGGACAGAGAGGGGTGGCAAGCAGTTGTGCCTGCTCTGGGTGGCTGTGTGACAGCGTGTCTCTGTTTTCCTCCCTAGGCCTCCTCCTCTGAGCGGCAGCCCTGTCATCTCCGACATCTCCCTCATCCGCCTGTCTCCGCACCCTGCCGGGCCCGGCGAGTCTCCCTTCAGCCCCCCTCACCCCTACGTGGCACCCCACATGGAGCACTACCTCCGCTCTGTGCACAGCAGCCCCACGCTCTCTGTCATCTCTGCTGCCAGGGGCCTCAGCCCTGCTGACGGTAAGACGCTCTGCTACTGGTACTGCAGCGATTTTGTAGCTCACCAGGACTGAAATTCCTAAAACCCGGGGATTTACAGCTGCAAAGACTCCGCAGCTGCTCTCTGAAGTGGGAGAGCTGTCTCTTTTTCTTTTTGTTGGGTTCTTTTTTCCCCCCTTTAACTACACATTTGTTTTGCATCATCGCACTGAGAAAGCAGAGCGTGAGAATAGCTATTACTGCTGGATCATATTATAAATATTTTGCTTAAAGTACGTTCCTTTCTGCAGCGCTCTCTTTCTCTCTTAGGAGCTTCCCTGTTCTTATGTCTCTGCTGGGACCCAGCTTTCCCCAGAGAGGGTCACAGTTGTTCTGGCTGCCTGGCCTGGCTGAGACTGATGTTACAGAGGAGACAAGGCCAGCTGGGTTATCCCCTGTTGGGTTTGTGTCTGGGGCAGTGTGGCTGCTGAGTGAAGGCGAGGGGCCATACTTTCTTCCTCCTTACTCCTGCGCTGCTCTGCACCAACCTTCAGGGAAGGCAAGGATGTGTGGGGAGTTGGTGCTGGCTGCAGGCAGAGCCCTATCAGACCCCATGTTGAGGAGCTGGGGACAAAGACATCCGACAGGGAAAGGGGAAAATGCACAACCCTGCTTTCACTTGGCAAGGTGTAGGTCATGCCTTACTTTGTCAGACGAGCTTCATTACACAGTTGCAGGTGGCTGGCTCAGTGCCCAGAGACTAGCTGGGGACCTGGTCTCTGCATGCCCAGTGAATCCCAACATCCCTCGGCTCCCAAGCTGCTGCAGGGGCCAGCGGCCCTTCAACACTGCAAAGCAAAGTACACCAGAGAGCAACAAGGCCCCTGGATTAGTGTCTGGCAGTATAAAACTGTCTTGTATGGCTAAAACAACATCACTATAGTGATGGGAACATGCATATGTCTTCTTCTTCCCTCCCCTTGAAACGTCATTCGAACTCTCAGGCACCCGCCAGAGTCTGATGGCTTGTGTGTGTTTGTGTGTGTTCTGCCCTGTCCTCTCCTTCCAAAACCAGTTTCATTGTTTGCTGTGGAAGAAAGGCATTGCGTTTTGGGTTGCTTTTCTTTTCCTCCTTTTTTTTTCTTTTTTTTCTTCCCCTTGTTTAAGGTGCTGGTAAATAAGTTAATGGGGCAAGCGGGTGGGGAGGCAGGTTTGAAAAATTACAGCTGGGAGAAAGTGAGTGTAATTGGCTTTGGCAGCCAAAATGGTTTTATGCTGCCAGACACTAAACCTAGTTCTATGCATTAGACCTTGGCTTTAATTTCCTCACGCTGCTATCGGGAACTGGGCTGCATTTGTCTTTCCTTCCTAATAGGCAGGGATGTTAATGCTGACAGGGTTACTGCTGTCGGCAGCCTGCGCCCTCTCCCCCCCTCCCAGGGGTGCTGGCCGCGTCCGAACGGGAGGATTATTAGAAGGGGGAACGAGAGATTGTTTATAAATTTGCGGGGGGCGCGGGGGGAGCCGGGGCCGCCAGCGCCAGCTCCAGGGTCTAACACTGCACTGGGAACCTTCTCCCCATGTTTCTCTCCTCGTCCGTGCCTCCAACAGTGGCTCACGAGCACCTGAAGGAACGAGGCCTCTTCGGGCTGCCCCCGCCACCACCGGGAGCCAACCCTGCTGACTACTACCACCAAATGACGCTGATGACCAGCCACCCAAACCCCTACGGGGACCTCCTCATGCAGGGTGGGGGAGCAGCCAGCACAGCCCACCTCCACGATTACCTCAGCCCTGTTGATGGTGAGTAGCAGCTTGGGTTTTTCCTGGCATGGCTGAAATTTTGGGATAGATGGATGGGACTACCCTCCAGGTGGAGGTTGCTGAATGTTGTCACTCAGCCCTGCTGGAACGTTTGGGTGCCGCACTATTTTTTTGGCTTAAAAGGTCACCACCTTCCATAGATATATATAAAATACACATAAACTAAAATAGGTACATCCTGCTCTCTTAGGGAGGATGGCATGGCTGCAGCATGGGTAGGAGATGGGCTGGTTCAGCAAGCTGGGCATTGCTGCTGTCCTACTACATTGACCATGGGTGACCAGAGCATGCCTAGGGATGAGCTGCATCTCTAGCTCCCCATCCCACCCTGTGTTTTGCCTGCTTGGTGTCTGGGGTGAAGTTGGGCCACGTGCATGCAAAGCTGTGCTAGGCACAGTGGACCTTGGTTAGGACCTCTCAGGTCCACAAGGAGAGAAAATATCTGAATGGGGAGACACAGCGGAAAGAATAAAATAGTACTTCAAGCAAGGAAATTTAAAAAAGAAGGAATGAGGTATTTGTGACAGCATTGTGTGTTATTAACTCAGAAAACTCTCTCTCCTGACTACACGAAGAAGAAATAGAGTCATGTTAGGCACTGTAGTGCTGAGTCACCCCTGTGGCCTGTCTGCTGCCCTGGGAAGAGTCTGTCTGGAAGCACATATGAGGTCCAAATGATTTTTAGAGCTGTTAGAAATGTCTTTCACTTCATGCTACATCTTGAAAGAACTGGGTTGTACAGATATTACAGAGGGCAGTTTGGGCATTATTTCTGCTGCAAGAAGGAGAAATCTCAGCTCAACTTTCAGATTCAGCATCTGTTTCCGGGGATGTCTTCAGATTTGCCTGTGGACCATTACAATTTTTGGAGTGGAGATCTGCATCATTTCATTACCGCTTCAAAGTTTCTGTTGTTGAGCTTTTAAGATGAAAGACTCTGTGGTCTTGCTGCTTCATAAAGTGACTGGTTTAGAATGATAAAAGCTGTTCTGGCTTTTCAGTGATGGGAGTTTCAGATACTTCTAATGGAAAAACAGTTTCTCATCTGTGGCTGCTGTGGAAGTTTTACCTGAACAGTCATTTTGTGCTGCCAATTCCTAGATTAATTTGGAACCTGGATCCCAGTCAGAGAGAGCACAAGCTTCTTGGTACTATCCTGCCCTCTAACACCCAAAATATATCCCAGGCTTCTCTGCTGCAAAGCAGCTGGTCAGTAAGACTGCTCTGTATTCTCTCCCAAGGGTTAATGCCTGTGGTTATAGCAGATGGGTGCAAACGAGCCCTGCCAAGTTCTCCTCGGGCTCATGAACAAGACTCCTTCCTCCTTGCCTCCTTATTAGTCCATCTCTGACCAGCAGTGCCTCACTGGAGTGCCAGATAAACAGCCAGTGAGGGAAGCAAACACAACTGTTTTCATGGGGATACAGGCTGGCTCCCAGCACACCAAGATGCTCATCCTCTGGTTTGCTGAAGATCAATCTTTATCTGAGGTACTGAGATACTCCCCTTGGCAGGAGACTCTCATATTGTTTGCCTTCTCCTGAAAACAGCTCTACGGTGAATCATGTATCAAAGGTCTCAGTTTCCTGCAGCCAAGCTCATAACCGTGATTCACTGCAGAGCCAGGGCTCACCAAGAATTTATTATGATCTTTTGGAAAAGCTTTGTTGGTGATTAACTGGAAAGCCTTTTCTGGGCCTTCACGTGGGTTCTGCATGAGATGGAAGCTCTCAAACATTATGAGAATGTGGCACTGCTTTTTAAGAATGTGTAAAGGAGCACCAGTCCAGTACCAGTCCATGTGCCTCGGTTTATCCATCACCCAGAGAAAAGAGAGAATTGTACATTATTAAAGCAGAGTAAAATGGATGGCTCTGAAATGCTCGATGAGGAGACAGTGTCTCCTTCTCTTTTTAGAAAGTTATTTCAAAAATTTAAATCAGCAGGGCCTAAGTAAATAGTTGAACAGATAATTTAATAAAGCATCCTCTTATGGTGTTTTTCTGAGACAAGAATATCAGTAGCATGCATAAACCCCCAGTGAGTCATCACCTCACTGCATCTGTCATTCCGAGAGCCCTTTTCTTCCCAGCCTGGGAACATAGAAACTTTACAAAAATTAGTTTGCTGAAAATGCAGGTAGCTCTTGTTAAACCACATGCAGCACCATCATTCATCTGTGATAACACTGGCACCTGCAAAAGGAAAAGCAGGAGATAAGCATATATTAAATCTGGCCTATTCAGTGTCACATCACTTCCAAACATCTGCACGTTGGTCCATGGGAGCTGTGGACACTGGCTATGGGGGTTCTTCCACAGACACATACCTTCACCTTTCTGGTTCCTGTAATTGCATTTCTCAGAGAATTTCCCTGTGCCTTCATGGTTTTTTCAGTGTTTTTCACTCCATCACGTCTAAGGTCAGGAAAAGTAATAGGATATGAATGTCAGCTGGAGTTTGTTGGTGCCAACCCTCTGCCAGGTCTGCTGAGTGTTCACATGGTGATTGATCTGGGCTGCCCAGAGCTGCATCTCTGCTGGGTTTTCAGTGTACAGCTAGAAGAAGTAAAAGCTAAAGAAGTTAAAGACCAGATTTAAGTTTTATGTACCAGATTGCTGTGGTGTTCAGGCCAGTCCCAGTGGAGACCAAAAAACCATTCAGTTGCTTCTCCTGTTCCATTTCCTCATCCAAAGAAGGACTCAAAATCCAAGAGTTGAATTTGAATCCAGGTTTAATCCCATTTTCTGGAAAGCCTATACTTTGAAATCAAAAGTTAATCACTTTGCAATGTCACAGCATTGCTGATGGGGTACGTTTGAGACTGTCTACAGGTTCTACTCACCAGACCAAAGCAATCTTTTGCATTTCTTTTTTAAAAGTAGTGCAACATGGTGACAGAGTGGTTGTGCAAGAGCATCCTTGAGGCAGGAAAGACTGGTGGGAAACACAATGACCCTGGAGATGGCTACCACTTTCATGTTTAGTACTTCCAGCTGCTTTTTCCCCTAGGCACAGGGCTTCCTGTGATTACCCTCAGCCCTTCAGGAGGAGACATCTTCTCTCAGGAGGAGTCCATCCACAGTGACTTGATGCTGCTACTGTATAGCCCTGTACACCAGCAGATCTCAAAGTGCTGCGCAGGCAAAGCCATGTGATCACTGGAGAGCAAAAAGAAAAAGGAGACCAGTGAGTGGAGTAGTGGCAGCTTTAGGAACAAGATCCAGATCTTTGGAATAATGCCAGAGTGGAAATTAGAGATCATCTTTAAGTCCATCACTTTGCAGACCTTTGAGAGTATGACTGGGTTGTGCAGGCTGAGTAAGGGAATGGGAGAAAAACATCCTGAGCACAACTTAGGTCCAAGGTAGTCCCTCATGTCAGGAAGGCTGTATCGATGTGTTTGTGCAACAGTTACCAATAGCAGGGATGACCCTGCGGTGCTGTCATTGCATTTTGTCCAGTTCTGGAGCCAGAGGGGGGATACCTACCCTGTGTTTTGCTGCCCAGTGCCACAAATGGTGTCACAAATGTCTTGATTCACAATCAGCAATTTAAGTGGTGAAAGGCTTTGTTCAGTGCAGCATGGCCAGCAGGCCAGCAGCTGGCACACTTGACTGGGATGTGGGCAAATCACAAAGCAGGACTTTATTTCCCCAAATCAAACAGTGATTCAGCTTCACCAGCCTCTTTCAGTCACTCTTTCAGTCTTGTTGGAGCCTTTCTCCTTGAAGGAAATTATTTAATAGCCAGCAGGGGAAGGAGCAGGGCTGGCAGTGCAGCTGGGTGGTGACTGCAGGCCCATGGCTGGGAGAGGTGAGCTCGGCACTCTCCAGCAGGAGAGAGCAACTGTGGAGCAGCTGTTCCATCAGGACAAAAGCAGAGAGCCGAGCCTCATGGGGACCTAGGAAGGAGGTGCTTCCCCTGGGGCTGGAGGGACAGCAGCCCTGGGTTTGCAGGCTGAATGTGCTGGATCACAGATGACTTCCCAACCAAGCCAGCTGTTGGCTACTCTGGGCAGACGGCGCGCCCTGTAGTCACTTCCTTAAAAACTCTCAAAGACCTATTTTTTTGGTTGTTTTCTTTGTCCCAGCACAGAATGGAAACTTGCTGAAATCTCAGAAAAGGTTCAGAGAATGGGAAACAATTTCCCACCCATTTCTAGCCAGCCGTGCTGTTTTCCTCCCCAGAAAAATATGTGCAGAAGAGAGAAAAAGTCCCAGAGCACCCCATAAGTGCTGTGTCTGGAATCCTGCTGCACTCTGGTTTCTGAAGAATTCAATTTACATATGCAAGTTGGGTCGACTAAACAGTTACCTTGTGGATTGGGAGTAGAAGAATGCAGCCTTGTCTTTCAGCTAGGATTTGAGGGAAGCATTAGTATTCCTTGAACTGCAAAGTTGATCTGCCTATGGAGAGAAGAAAGAAGGGTCCCAGGGCAGTGTCTGGTGCCAGAACAAATGTCCAGCATCTGCTGAGTCTAAAAAAGAGGTGTGTTGCCTCTGCAGAAGGAGAGAGGGGAATAAGAAACTGGTTACACAAAGAGTGTTTGTAGTTTATTGCCACTTATCAGTTATGGGACCATCCTGTGTTTTTCTGGGGTCCTTGGTTTTAATTTGATGATGGGGGGGGTATTTCTGTACACTTTGGATGGAGTTTTCTTGGTAAATGGTGAGGAAGGGGGACCATTTTGATAACACAGTATTTATCCTGGGGCTTGGCCAGGGGATGGAGGGGAAGCAGTGGCTCCGGCCAGGTTTCAGTGAGGCAGGAGGTGGGGCAGGCAGGGTGTGAGCCATCTGCAGCCCATGTGCCTCACAGGCTCGTCTTTTAGGGAGCAGATACCCCTGGTGATCCTGTGCAGTCATGAACACAGCAACATGTTTGTCTGTAAAGGGTTGCCTGAAATTTCCTTACCCTGGAGGAGCCTCGAAGGAGCTCCCACTGAGTGCCTGGTGTTTTCTTTCAGGAGGGCTTTGCTGCCATTATTCCTAGTGTGACATAAGGTCTGAATTCTCATTCCAGAAGAAAACAGCTCTTGTAGAATCCCTCTGATAGCCCATGGCCACAGAAGTGGTCAGAGCAGGAACCTCTGCTCCCACCTCCCAGACGAGTTGGGATCCGATCCTGCCCTTGGGCACTGGGATCAGGCACCAGAGTCGGTCCACAAGCTGCCACATGTAAGAGCTGATCATTTGGTCATCACTGGCCTGTTGTGGATTAAGCTGAATTTTGGAGAAGTATCCCAGTTTCTGAGCAACTTGTGGATATGATAATTCATAGGCACCACAGGAAATTGCCAAGGATACTCTTTCCTTCTAGCAAAGAAATCTGGACTTTCCTCACAGCTCTAAGCTGTCTGGGGACCTTCTCCCAACATATTTTCCAACCATCAAAACATTCTTTAAACTAATCCTGTTCATTTTGAAAGTGGAGAGGAGAGAGGAGTGTTAGTGATAAATGTTCCCAAAGCTTTCCGTCTGTGTGTCTGAAAAATGAAACCCTCCTTTAGTTACTTCTCTGGGCACAGTCCCTGCTGA
>NW_005054298.1:10121571-10148491 GCF_000277835.1 Geospiza fortis | reverse complement strand
AAACTGCACCTCAGGCAGCAGAGGACTTGGCTTATGTGCCCCAGTGGCTGTCAGTCAGCCTGTGTTGAACACCTTGCTATGTACAGCCACACAAATGCTGACCACTGCTGCTGCCTGCTACCATTTAACGTTCCTGCTCCATGTCCTCAGATCAGAAGATTCAGGTCAGGCAAACTTTATTATTTAGAACAATCCCAGTGTTGTTAATCTGCTTTTGAATAATAATTTTGAAAAGATTCTCTCTTCCTAAATGCACTGGTAAGCATTTCTTCATGTGCCTAAACTCCTTTTTTGTTTCCCAGACGATTCTCTTCGCAGGCACCTTGGGCAGGCTGTCATTAAGAAGAGAGGAATTGTTCATCCATAGCACGATTTTAGGTCACAGCTTTCTGTGGAGGCCTGCAAGACCTAAGTGGCTTTCGTGTAAAGCATGAGCCCAACCTATTGGATCTGCTATCAAACATTTCAGACAGCCCACAGTACTTGCAGGATCTAAATTAGAGTGGACACTAACACAATGCATATTACTGGTTTTGGGCTGGAGAATTCCCAGGAGAGCTTGATAATCTGACAGCTTTCCACAGAGTTTTACATGGGGAAAAAATGACATACCTGTGTGCAGCAGGGAGGAGCGCCCACATCGTCTGTGCTGCTAAAACCCAGGTTTCTGGTGGACATCAGGTCTTCTTCCCTCTGCAAATTAATGGGGACCAATGGCTGATCCAGCACTGTGAGCATAAATCATGTGAAGGAAGAGCGAGAAATGAGTACAAGGCTTTTCTTTCTATTTAGTAATTTATCAAGGGAAGTGGCACATTAATAAACAGATCTCCCTTGAGATGTGGGAGTAACAGAGATAAATATGACTGTCAAATCTGGCCTGCTTCCTTCTGTTAGAGAAGGAGGAGACTGTGGGAATGCAAATGCAGGAAACAATATCTATATCTGGAAATACACATATTATTTGTAGGACAGAAATCCTGACAACTCATCTGAGATGGGGCCCCATTGCACTTGGTGCAGTATGTATAGAATAAAATACAATCCCTGTCTAAAGGAGCTCATCTAAATAGATGACACTGGGAAATAGGGACACAGAAAGAAGCAGCAACTTGCTCAAGGATGTGTGGCTGAAGAGGACTGGGAAGAGCACCCCGGTCTTTCCAGGTTGTGGTGCATGTGTTGAATCAAGATTCCTTATGGCCAGAGGACCATTATGATCTAGGCCCAAGCAGCCTTCATGTTGTTTGGTCCAGGGCTCTGGCAGGGCTCAGATTTCAGGAACCAGATGTGAAGGTTGGGAAGTCTCCGTTTCAGCCTTTCGGGCCAGCCTTTGCTGAGGCAAGTTCATTTGCACAAGGAATTGTTTGATCTCACCAGCAGGACACATCTTACCTCCTTCTACATCCCAGTCAGCCTCTCACCTACCAGCACTGTCATCAGGACAGAAAGTTCATGCTCTTACAAAGTACCAGGCTTGTATTTGGTGATATGCAGCCAAGATCAGTGCCTTCAGCCAGCTAGAGGAAAATGGCTCATACTGCTGGTCTGGGCAGTTCAGTGTTTTATTCACAGCATTTAATAGGATAAACCCGTAGGGTGCTTTTTGGGGAGACCACCACTGGAAAAGTCAGGTGGTGATACATTGCTGTGCTCATCAAGGGAAGGAGCTGGAGCAGCTGAGCCCTCCTGCACTCCTGGGTGGATGGCAGGGATTACCAGCCAGGACCCATTGCCAAGTGCTATATTTCATCCTTAGATTTTTTTTTTTTAATACACAATCCAAACACTGCTTGCTTTGGAGGGATGAGTCATTCCAGGCAGGGTTTGGATCTGCTACCCTGGTACTGAAGAAAGTTGTGATTTGGCCCATCTGCAACTCCCATCCACGCCACCCCAGAGACCTGCAGGTGGGTCGAGCCTGGGCAGGGTTTCCTTTGGGTGAAGTCAGTACTTCCAGTTAGCAGTGCTGAAACACTGAGAGATGCCAAACTTTTACAGTAGTAACCCATCATGTATTGCAGATCCATAAATGGGCCTGGCAGGGTTGGAAATTACTTCATGCCTGAATGATTGACAGTTGCTAATAGGGTCCAGGCACTGGCACGTCCCCTCAGAGGGGGAGAGCTTGAACTTTGTGCCTGAGCTGCCAAATTGGTTTTCTTAAAACTCTTAATTTACTTTCAGGGTTTCTGGAGCCTCGCCTCCTTCATTAATTGGATGGTCAGCATTGTGCTCATGCTCGTTTGGTTTCTGTTCCCCCCGCGCACAGGCACACACTCACCATTTGCAATGGTCAGCCAGCTTGGATGTGCAGCTCCCCTGGCCTGCTGCTCCTGACACCGAGTCAACAGGCATGGCTGCACTCATGGAAACCTTGCTGGCCTTCTCCCTTTTAAGTTAATTTAGTGCCCATGAAAGGGGGTGATGGACAGGATTCTGTATCCCCTGAGGACAGCAAAGCAAGCGGGCGTTCATGGTGCTGCCTGACCCCTGTGATTCAGCACCCAGAAGAGAGGAAACCTCCCATCAAAGGGCAGTTGGTCCCTGCAGCACTCCTGGGTCCTGAACATCCCGCAGCAGTCATGAGTGCAGCAATTCTCAGCACTTCCAGCCCGCCTGCAGGAAGGGAGCAGCCCACGGGTCTTGTCTGACAAAGCCTCTCTTTCCTGCAGTGTCCCGGTTTTCGAGCCCACGGGTGACTCCAAGATTAAGCCGGAAACGAGCCCTGTCTATCTCCCCGCTCTCTGATGCCAGCATTGATCTCCAGACAATGATCAGGACCTCCCCAAACTCTCTTGTGGCATATATCAACAACTCCAGAAGCAGCTCAGCAGCGAGTGGCTCCTACGGCCATTTATCTGCCGGGACAATCAGGTAAAGCTCCGGGATCAGCTCCATTCAGCTGAGGAACCACCCGCATGAAAGAAGGGACGATCCTCCTGCAAGGGAGAGCTTCCCTTCCTTGCAGCCTCTGCTTTTGTGCATCAGGGCTGTGTAGCATAGTAAATCAAAGCCCCCATCTGGTTTTGCATGTGGAAGGGTATTTTGTGGCCTTTGGGGTGGGGTTTCTTTGGCTGGATTGTGGTTATTGGCTACCACGTTTCCAGTAATTACAGTATGATCATGGGTCCCTGCAAGCAGAAACAGATAATAAATTTGTCTTAAAAAATGCTCATTGTGAGCAGTTTGACTGGTTAAGAAACACTCTGATTTAAGAGATTGCCCCAAAGTACTCTCCAAATTACTGGCCCACATTCTTTAAAAAAATGTTGCCTGGGTGGATAGAAGAGCCTAATTCTGAAAGCGTATTTAAACCAAATATAAACCCTTGAGTAAAGTTTTGTTCAAAGCTTAATTAAAAAGCACTTACATTAGGCAGCTGACTGTTGTCAATCCCTACTGTGATTGCTTCACCCAAGTTTCACAATGTTATTATTCTTTTTGTTACTTAACTGTTAAAAATGTTAGATCTAATTAACATTGATGTTGCAAAGCAAAGGGTTACAAAGATTATGCATGCTTTAAACTTGTGGGGGAAAACAGAGATGTTTTTATTAATAAGTGTAGCATTAATTATGTAAGTTACTTTATCCAGCAGCACAATTTAGAAATTGACTGTAAAATCAAACATAAGACTGACATAAACACATTGCAACTTCTTATCTGGTGATCATATTTTTTCTAGTCTTTTTACCTGTTGTCATTAGCTGCACATACCTGTAGCATCTCTACTTATACTCAGATATTAAGAGTAATATATGGTATTTTTAACCAATCAGTAGAGTCCAGGGACTGACCTAATGGTCAACTTTCAGCCTCCAAGGGAATAATCAACTAATAATACAGAATTTTAACTGCTTCTCAGTGTTCTAAAAATATATCCTAAACGTCAGGATTTGTAAAATGGGTAACATATATAGCAGCCTAACTGCCAGAAATTTGGTATGAAAAGATTTTTTGTTATTATTTTAACAGCATCTTAAAGGCAGGAATGAAATACTCTCTCCAAAAGTGAAATTGGTTTTTAAGCATGTTTCTAATTATGGCCCTGTTCTCTGAACACTCACACCTTGGGCAGTTTTTGTGGTGAAAATACCATGAGGGTAAGGGTTCAGGGCAGCCACTTCTTGAAGGTGGCAAATAATCAATTTTTGGGCCATCTATGGTTCGTGCATCACACATCTAGAGTTACCCAAGAGCATCCTCTGTGCTTCTCCCTCTCTGCCCAGTGGACTTGCTCCTGGGAGTGAACCCCTTTTTTCGAAAAGCAGAGTTTTGTTTTTACTGCTCCCCACTGCTGCATCCTGTCTCAGACCTGTTGCCCCAGTTATTGCCCAAGCAGCCGGGGGAGTGGTGTTCCTGGTCACTGCTGACCTAGATTGGAGATGAACCAGTGACCTACATAGGAAGGGTGACACGCTTCAGCAGTCCCCTGAGCCAGCACTCCCCTCACCTGAATGCAGAGTAAATTGCATGGTTTTGGACTATGTTAAGTGGATACTTATTCATCCCTGCTGTAATCTGTGCCAGGTGAGCCAGGTGATACTTGTTTTTCATATCCAGGTTAGCATAACCCCAAAGCTGCAAGTTTGCAAAAGAGGTCTGCTTGGGAAAACCCAGGAGCCTTAAGGGCTGCAAAGCCAGATTTGCCCAAGTACCATCCTCTTATGAACTCCCAAGGGCTTTTGTTGGGTTTTTTTACATAGGAAGCAAGGAAATCATGATCAGTCTAATGCTTGGGTCAAAATGATTCACAAGTTTGCTGAGGCACATTTAAGTCAAATGGTGACTTTGCAGTAAAGTAGGCAGTCAGGCTTATCCTAGCATTGAAGGTGTCTATCTGGGCATTGCAGCCTGATTCCTGGAGTCTCCAAGAAGCCAAACTTGAATCAGTGACTGGCTAATATGATAAATATTGTTTAAAATAACTCTTCATCATTTCTCTTTGTCCTGTTGCTGCAGTCCGGCATTCAGCTTCCCCCACCCGCTTAACCCTGTGACGTACCAGCAGATCCTGACCCAGCAAAGAGGCCTGAGCTCAGCCTTTGGACACACTCCTCCCCTGATCCAGCCATCCCCAACCTTCCCCTCACGGCAGCACATGGCAGTCATCTCCGTGAACCCATCACCAGCACAGAGCAGCAGCAACAGCAACTGCATCTCCGACTCCAGCCAGGTAGGGACAGCCATCCTGCATGGCACAGGTGGAAATGGAGGCACCTTCTCTGTGGGACATGGGCTTCCCTTCATGCTGGTTGTAGGAGTTTTAGCAATTCTCTTTTTTACTCACACTGTGCCTTTGTGTTGCTTTTCTTTTTCCTGGCAAGTGTTTCTGAATTAGTCACAGACAAATTTTGCACCCATCTCCCTTCCTTGCACCTACCCTTACAGAAACCAAAGGCCCTGGTCCATCAAAGTATTGAACACAATATGCAAGGTCGTCCCAGGCAGGAAATCTCCTTGAACACTCTGTCCTGCGAAATTGAGGGACATCAGTTGCTGTAGTGTTTTGCAAAATAAGCACCTATGAACCAAGCTTCTTGTTGGGACCTTCACCAATCCCTCCTTCCTTTTTTGTACTCATATGAACCATGATGATGGTCCTAATCTTTAATGTGTAAGTGCATCCTGTGTAGGACCTCTTCACATTTTACTTGCTGTTCCTTCTTTTTCAGCAAGTTTTCTCTCAATGTGTCCCTGCTGTCAATTTTTACTGCTAAATTATGCAAATCCAGGGGCCGGATTTTGAAAACTAGGAATGAGACCCCGCACTTTAAATGCATCCTTACCTGTGAGCACACAAGCACGTATATATGTGCACAAGCCCTCCACATGCACTGGGTCAGTGAATATGCCTAGCACATTCTTAATCATTTTTCTTTCCACTTACATTCCTTCCAAGTCTAAATTGCAGTTGCTTTTCTCCCCAAAGACTTACTTCACCATATGTCACACCCATTTCAAATCGTTGTTCTAGTAGTATCATACTGAACTTTTCAGACTGGTTTATTGTTTTAGGGTTTCTCATGGCTGCTGCACTGCAAACTCTGTTTGTTATTGCAGGTTATTTGATTGATTGGTTTTGTTTTCTCTTTACAAAACTGGCTACCAAATTAATGTGGCTGGAAGAGTTCTGCCTCTGTTTAAAAATTTGCAAGCCCAATCTTGAGCAATTAGCAAGAGTATTTAAAATGTTAATGTTCCAATTTTATGCACATACAATGGGATGTTTTGTCTCCTGAAGTTGTTCTTATTTTTTAAGAGCTTAACAAATTACACATATAGTCTTTCATGGACACAGCATGCCAGAGCCCTCACACATAACCAGGGCCCCTTGCTTCCCCCAGGAATTCATTTTCTCAGCAAATCATTTTGTCACATTGAGAAATAAAACTGGCTTGGGTGGGGGTTGTATAAGGCTTTGATGGCTATGCCATGGACTGGATTGCTCTGAAACAGGGCAGCAGTGGCGAGGCCAAGCTCACCAGGGAGCCTGAAGTTGAGGCTACCCTTGATTTTTCTTCCCTCTCTTCCATTTCTCTACCTTGGACAAACCCACAATAGCTGGTTTTCATTTGAGCCCCAGGCCAACCCTGCTGTCCCCTGCCACTCCTGAAGCTCAGCCTTGACTGATTTTAAAGTTAGTTTCCAATGAGGAAGTGGGCCACTGTCTGTGTGTCATCCCAAACCCAAGTGCCATTTCTTGCCTGGTTTTCTTTCGTAGAGCAAGCAGAGCAGTGAGTCGGCCGTGAGCAGCACCGTCAATCCAGTAATTAACAAACGCAGCAAAGTCAAGACTGAAGTTGAGGGCTTGCCCCCAGTGTCCCCAAACACACAGGTAACGTCCCTACTGTGAGCCATGTTGTGGGGTTGAGGCAGTGAGATGCTGGGTGTCATCTTTGGGAATGATCCTCCTGGCATCTTTTGTTGTAGTTGGGAGCAAGGCAGCAAAATCTGCCAGGCAGGCAGGTGTCTCTTGGAGCACAAAGCCCAGGAAGGGATGGGGCAGAGCTGCAGTGACTGAGTGAAGCATTCCATGGGTACATGGGACTCAGCTTGCTGTTGCTGTGCTTGGATAAGGAAAAAAAGGAGAGAGCAAATATATCAAGTGTAATAATGTCAAAAAGATGTCTGAGTTTTCTGTGCTGCAAAGCAAGCAGCATTAGTGTCTCAGAGCAAACATAGATTATGAGGGAAACTTGCATGTAGGTAGAAGGCTTGCAAAAAAAGGACGACTTCTTGATTCAACAAGGAATTGCTCCTAGAAACATCCTTTACACTGGTGACACAACATTTGACACCAAGAAGGGCCCAGAGGCCTTTGCTTTCTTTCTGGAGCACTGTGATTGCAAACTGCTTAATGGCTGACAGTATCCATCTGACCGTCCTTTATCACAACTGTAAACTATCACGAGTGCTCTGGGCACTTCATTTTCATGAAATATTAAGCCGTGTTATTGTCAAGCGAATGGAAGAGTTGATGACAAATTTCTCCTTCTGCCCTGGTTCAGGAGCAGGTCTCAGCATGATGCATGGGGACAGCAACGTGTGTAGTCATCAGGGGGCTGGTAAAATTGATGAAGATAGCATATCAGGGAAAGATAAACATGCTGTAGTCAGCACGATTAGGGCAAAGAGGCACCTCTCTGGAGCTTTGAGTTTAGGAGTGCATCTACACACTGCTGCAAAATCACATGCCCTGAAAAACCAATCTGGCCACCGCCTGGGCTAATAGGGCAATGTATTTGTTTCTTGCAGCAAATGAAAAAATATTTGAAAGCCATCAGTTGCTTTCTCAAAGCATGTGCCAGTGGAGGAGCTGTGGGACAGACAGCTGCTCACTCAACAGCTGCCATCCTCCGTGCGCTGCTCCGTGCAGAGCCGTGCGCACCCAGCTTGGGAGTGCTTGGATAGCCCTGCTCCAGGGGTTTTATCCACTGGGTCTTAAAAACACTGAAATTGGCACTGAATGGAGCAGTTTAAAGTAAGGCAATGAGATTTTATTAGAATAGCAAGGTGAAATTAGGAGTAGGAAAATGCACGCTGATCATCTAATAGTTCCTAATGAGGCGGTATGTGAAGTAATTCCCCAAGAGAAATGTACGTTCCACATCTTGCAGTATTTCAGTATTGACTGGGAAATTACTAGAAGGTACCATGTAAAAGCCCGTTCTTGGCGGGGAGAACAGATTAAAAAACTGAATATAGTGGGTGTCTATTTTGGTCTAAGCAAGAAGAATTCATTAACTTTAGAAATTCCTTTTCTGCAGGAGACTGTGCTGAAAGTTGTGTTACAGTCAGTTAGTAATTGACTGATTCACTTTTTGCTGACTATGAAGTTCATCTATGCCCAAAAAGGTGTATGTTTTGTTTTGGAAATGCTGCATTTGAAACACCTCATGTGAGTTGTGGTTTGGGTGTTTGCAATCCTTGGCAAGACAGTATCTCCCATGATGGTTTGTGCTGTAAAAAATACAATCAGACAAGATTTGTGGGACACAGTGAAGTACCAGGCATGAGGGACCCGAGTTACTGAACTTCTGCAGTGCCACAAGAGAGCTCCAGTACAGATTCAGACTAGCATTGAACTAGCTAGAAATGAAACAAGTCAATCCTTTTCAACAAATTAAATTGTTACAGTTCTGTTTTTCCAACAGAAAGTATAAAAATTTTGGCAAAATAGGACTTTTAGTAGAAAATTACAGTTGTCTGGGAACTGCACTTTGCACAGAGACAAACATAAAAAAATTAGTGTTTAAAGCTCAACCAATAGGAATTGCAGGGAAAAAAACCTGCCCTTTGAACTTTCTGAGACTATTGCTCTGGGCTCTGGTATAGTTTGAATCTCCAAAAGTCTTTCTGTAAATTACTACAGTTTCCTGTCCCAAGAGCCACCTTACAATATCTTTTTTTTTAAATAAGAGCTAATTAAAACAAATCTCTTTTGTCTGAAGGTGTCCTGGAGGCAGGATGCTTTGTGCTAGGCAACAGTAGCATCTGGGAGGAAAGGGAATGAAGGGGGTCAAAACCTGCTGGGTTTTGTCTTGCTAGATTGCCAAGCCAATAGTGGGTGCTGATGGCCTTGTCTGTAGTGCAGGTATCTGATGCATGCAGAGTTGACAGTTACATCCATGTACTCACATTTGTACTAATTATGTTGTATGTTTCACTATTGTGTAGTTGCCCATTCTTTAATCCTAGCAGCCATAACAAAAATCTTCTGTGCTTCATTTAGCACTGAGGAGCTGGCTAGACAGAGAAGTAAAGGAGAGAGCTCACAGTGTACCCAGCATAAAAGTAACTCACTTATGAGTCCACAGTCCCAGGAGCTCTGTTCTGCAACCTGCTCTTCACTGGGTCTTGCTCAAGCTTTCCAGACTCCCCTCTCAGGAGAAGTGCTTTGAGACCTTATCACTTCATCCCTGTGGAGCATCCTGCAGGCATAAATCTTTGGGTTAGGTATCATTTTCTCATCTACTGAGATATGCAGAAAACAAGAACCCCTGCCCAGCCCATGTCAGGTGAGTGTGGGCTCTGGGCTCTGACTGCCCTGTGATTTCTTTATGCTCGTGTTTCTTCACTCTGCCCAGATCAGTTGTTTTGCTCCAGCAAAGAACACAACCAAAGGTCAGAAGCCAGCTCTTTCGTTTTTTCACTTGTTCCTGGGACTGCCCACAACCCAGCTGAATCCAGGCACTGCTTCAACAGTGGCTTTGGGGTGTTTCATGTTTTGTTGTCAACTCTGATCCACTTCTGCCAAAACCCTGTAGCTCCTTATTTCACAGTA
Organism: Geospiza fortis; assembly: GCF_000277835.1. Classification (NCBI taxonomy): domain Eukaryota; kingdom Metazoa; phylum Chordata; class Aves; order Passeriformes; family Thraupidae; genus Geospiza; species Geospiza fortis. The sequence goes on along the minus strand of NW_005054298.1, from coordinate 10,138,701 downwards.
ATTGTGGATGTTATGTAGCCACAAAAAGCATGGTTTTGTGATCAGTTGATACTTGCCCTGTAATCTCTGAGTGATGGAGGAATTCAGATGAAGGAAGTTCACCTTATACAATGCACCGTTATGTGTTGCAGGAGCATCTGACAGACCTGAAAGAAGATCTTGATAAGGATGAATGTAAACAGGAGCCTGAGGTTATTTATGAGACTAACTGCCACTGGGAAGGGTGCACAAAGGAATATGACACTCAGGAGCAGCTCGTCCATGTGAGTAATGGTTGGGAGGAAACCCCAGCAATAAATTTGGGTTTCTGTGCACTTGTCCTCATTTTTTATCACTAGCTGCTGTACAGCCAGAGCTCACCCTGGGAGCTACTAAAGGTGCAAATCAGAGATACGGTGTGTAAACACTGCCAAAGCAGGTCGCTGCTCCCCGAGGAGTTCAGCTGAAAGAAGGCTCTCATAGATTATGTGATATTGCTCCCTTCTCAGCTGCTGAGGCTGCACTTTCAGTCTCCCTTGTGCATGGCCCAATGACAGAAGGCTCAGTGCAGAAGACTGGATCAGAAGATGGGGAAAGGGACTGAGCCCTTCTCTCTTCACTGGCCATATTCACTGAGCCTTCCCACAGAGCTACACCAGCTATGGGTCAGGGATCATCCATGCTGTCCTCAGTCCTAGTGCAGGCTGGGAAAGTCTCTATGCTGCTGTTAATGAGCTGTGGAGCCATATCACTTAGAGGCTGTTGACCTGCTCAGCTCATCCCTCCCACAGAAACAGAGCACTTTCAGACTTTGGAGATATGCTCCAGTGTCTGAAATACAGAAAGTGGGTTGATTTTCTAAAACTTGGGCAACAGGGCTTCCATAATCACAGTGATGTTCCCAAACCAGTGTCAAAACTGCTCTCTGAAGGATCCTCAAACCAAGTCATTAATCAGATTTTCAGTTCTAATTAATTCCAAGAACCTTTTGTATGCTTTGCTTCATCTGGGTATCCACCATTTGGTTTCCTTTGGCTTCTGGGGTCAACAAATTCCTCATCCTCAGGGAAGTGCCTGTGAAATCAGACATGATCTGTGTGTAAGCCCCATTTTGTCCCAGCCCAACACCTTCCTGGTCCTTATTTTGGGTCTGTGGTGCGAGTCCCCGTTTCTTTGAAGTCAGCCCATATCTGCTGGGAAAACACCAGCCCAGCAACCCTGATGCGTGCAGCAGAGTTTTGGATTAAACACCATTTGCAACAGGAGCTGCTACCTTTTCCTTTTCCTCCAGCCTTTAGCTGCTTGTCTCAAACAGGCTCCCAGCTTGCCAGGGGCCATCCATGTACAACTCACATGTAGCCCCCTTCCTGAGGGCTTGTCTGTTTTCACCATTTTTCATATGTCTTCATTTTGGATATATTTAGATGCCCCCAAATTGGCATCAGTCACCATTTGCCCAAGTTCTGCACACAAACATTGTGCAGAGGGACTACACTCTAAATTACAATTTTGGGCACATGTTCTTCTTCCATCTAAGGTTTGCGCCTGCCCATCTCTGCCAGAAGCCACTGGTTCAGTGCATCAAGTCCTTGAGTACAGACAGATTTGGAAACGGTTTTCAAGGCCAATTGAGTGATCAGGTGCTTAATGGGTTGCACATTGCATGCCATGGGGCATTGCTTTTTTGGGGTTAAACCACAGCATGCCTGTCAGATGGGCTGGGCTCACATGTGTCCAGCAGTTTTTGTGTGTTTCCCTCTCAGATGTAAGAAAAACTAACTCTGCCCAGAGCAAAGTGCAGAGCACCAGGCAGCTCAGCATGATTTCCAGAAAAAAACTCCAAAAATAAACAAAGAAAAACATTTGATGAAATATCCCAAGATTTTCCTAAATTTGGAAGGTTACAAAAATTGAGTCTTCTGTACTGTGATTACTAGCAACATGAGGTTGTGGATTTGGGATGCCCAAAATACACATGCAAATGAAATACAGATGTCATGGGCCAGCTTCTGAGAAGGTGCCATCTCGCCATGCATGGAAAAACTCTATTTTGTGTGCAGAGCAAAGTACCTGGGTGAGCAGGGTCTGTTCCCCATACAGAGTGTGCTTGTGGGAGAAGTGCATGTCAACAGGGAGCAGCAGCAGTGATGACATACTTTTGCAAGCACTGCTGCTGCTCCCAACCTCAAAGGTCACACTCAATTTGAGAGAAGCCCAAACAAAGCCTTCAGCCAGGCAGGGGCTAAGGAGCTGTAGCTGAAGTGGGGTGAGCTGTGCAGCTCCTACACCATGTGATGGGAGGCAGATTTTGCCTAGATAGGGAGTGAATAGTCCTGAATGGGGCCTGCAGTTCCCTTTCTGTAAATGTTCTTCCTCTGGCTCAAACAACACCAAAAGGGTAAGCCTGTGCTCTTCCACACTCCCAGCATTGCTGTGTGTAGTCTTGGTTGCAAGTTAGACTCCCATACAAGCAGAGCCTGGAGACGTGTCTCCCCAGGCTGGTCTGGACATGATTTAGCATGTCCATGGGTCTCTGGGGAGGTTCATCACATTTCCACCATCTGAGGCTAAAATCTCACTCCGATGCCACATTGTAAAACCAGAACTGTAGGCAGCAGAACTCTAAACCCGTACAAAACCTCTCCCAAACCCAGGCTCCCCCAGCTCTCCCAGCACACAGCTTTGGCTCTCAGTGTTTGCGTGTGGTGCCCAAGAGACCAGCTGAGCCCCACACACCTTCTCCTGTCTCTGGGTAGAACTGGGACCCCAGGCAGCAGGACCTTGACCCCAGGATTGTTCTGCAGCACACAGAACACTGAGACTGAGTTCAGCTGGAACTGTGAAGGCTGATGAATCTGTTTTAATGTACTTTTGTGTCCTCATGCTGCCTCACGGCCCCAAGAGAGTCTCATCCCTAGCTGCAACATGTGTGCCTGGCCTTGGCCTGGGGACGAAGGCGGGGGCTGGAAAAGATCTCAGCACAAAAAAAGCCAAAACCCAAAACCAAAGTGGTTTATTTTAGGATTTCCTGTCAGTGAATGTCTTCTGAAAACACAGGAGCGAGGACAGGCATTATTTTTGGCAATGAGACCCCATTCAGAGAGACAAGGCTGCCGCGGGAGCGGCGCTGCCGACGGGCTGGCCCTTGGCTCTGTTTATTTTCGGCAGGGCTTCATCTGCCCTGCACTGGGAAAAAACAGCCCACTTCTCCCTACCAGGGTGGATGAAGGCACCATTCTGGATCTGGCTTTTCAACACTCCAGCACAGAGTTTCGTGGGCCTGAGTAATTAGCAGTAAATGAGCTCTCCCTGCTGCATAGCTCTTAGATGCTGTCATTTCCTGCCAGCCACCAGCTCTGGATGGCAGGTGGATGTCATGGGGCCAGCATATGGACTTAGATGCATAGGATCATTTAGGTTGGAAACAACCTTTAGGATTATTGAATCCAATCAAGGCTTGTCTCCTGTCCATCATCCTCCAGCAGCATCCCAGGAAGGGGTCTCAGGTGTGTAAATGCAGCACAGGAGGGCTCAGCAGAAACAGAAATTACTCTGTCGTCCCCGTCAAGAGTGGCATCAAGCAGCTGGGGGCACACTGAGAGGGCTCCCTGCTCCCAAAAGCTCCCATTGCTTTTGCAAACCTCACATTTTTAGCCTGCTTTGTACCCAGTGTGCTGGGTGCTGCACACCTTTCTCTGCAGGACACACCAGACCACAGTGTTGGGTCCACATCCCTGGTGTCACCTGTGCACCTGGCACCCAGGTGCTGCAGTGCCTGACAAGCACTGGGAGGGAACATCTGGCTTTCAGAGCACTGTACGTGATTCACTGGCATCAGCTCTTCAGGAGTGACCTGGTTTTCCTTTCTCTCCTACCAGCACATCAACAATGATCACATCCACGGGGAGAAGAAGGAGTTTGTGTGCCGCTGGCAGGACTGCACACGGGAGCAGAAGCCCTTCAAGGCCCAGTACATGTTGGTGGTGCACATGCGAAGGCACACAGGAGAGAAGCCACACAAGTGCACGGTGAGCTGGCAGGGGACATCTCACTTGGCAAGTGGGACACCAGGCTGGGGTGGTCACAGAAATGTGATTGCAGACGTGGGCATGGCTTCAGGTAGGGCTCTACCAGGCCAGCCACTGGCAGCAGCTCAGAGCCAGTCCAGCCCTCTATGTCTGGGTTACAGCTACTTGCAGGTTAGACCCTGGGGACAAGGGAACAAGGAGTGTGGGGGAGGTGTTAGTGGGAAAACTGCATTTCCTTGGGAAGAACTATTTCAGAACTACCACAGAGATCCAAAGCAACTCAGGACAAGTCACTTAAGATGAAAATCTAGCCAATTTAGTGCCTACATCCAAGCAAGAAATACAGTAATGCCACGCTGTGGGGAGGTGCCTAACCCTGGTTGTGTCTAACCTGGCATCACCCACTACAGCTGCTGAGAATGCAAGCTTCCCTCACCCACCTAAGTATTCACACATGCCTCTTTCTAGACTGGGAATCTAGGCCAACACCTCCTGCCTGTGCTCTCTTAATCCAGAGGTGAGGTTAAGCCATAGGTGCTTGAACCCCAAAGAAGGGCTCAGTCCTCAGACTTCCTGTATACCAGCAGCGCTGTGTCTAGGGTTCAACCCTTCCTGAGGAAGAGTGTGGGGTACTGTTTTGTATCTCAGCCCTGTGGCTGCAGGCTCGCTGACCACGTGGGAGAGCTGGGCTCTCCCTCTCCTTAGCCCAAGATGTGAAATCTTGTATGTGCCTTCACACTTGGAGCCTGTCACCACACTGCTTGTTGATGTGGGGCAGCCAAGGATGCCTGATGCAAGGCACAAGAAGGAAACAAAGTTATGGAGTTGAGTGACTGTGGTCAGCTGTTGGGAGAGGTGTTCACAATCTCCCTCGTCATCTCCTCCAGCCTTTATTCCTCTTTTACTCGCTGTCTTTTGATATCCTCTGCTCTCTGCCTTCTCCTCCTGATGGTATTTCATAGCTCCTCTGCAGTCAGCATTATACTGTTCCTCTCCCCAGAGTCTTGGGGATGAGTCTCTTCCTGCTCAGCAAATGTCTGAGCCCTCCTCCTGTATCTTCCTCCTCCTCTTCTCCATTAGCCAATTCCAGCCCTGCTCGCTCCCTGGCTCTGCCCCAGCTCCTGCTTACAAATATTAGGATATGTATGATTTGCCTGCTGCATGACTCCTTTATCAATCTTCCAGCCTTGTGTTCATTTAATTTAGAGCATAAGCTCCCCCGGGGCACAGGGCCATGTCCTTTGTTTTAATCTTCTAAAGCACTTTGCCCAGTCTAGTGCTTTACCAATCTTCCTTAAAAGTATCAAGAAATATTGATTGTTGGTGCATACAAAGTGAGCACTGAGGGCAAGTCTAGCCTGCCCTTGTAGGCAGAGGGACTCAGGAGACAAAACCAGCAGTGGCTGAATCCTCTTTAGTGCTGTGGTGGAGCAGGAAAAAACAGTGCTGCACAATCCTGGCCTTTTCAAGCCTCAGTTCTGTCACACTGGGGAAATGGCAAGGCTGTGTTTGAGTCTCAAGTCATCCTCTGCCTCCTGGAGAACTGCAGGCCCTCCATGTGCAGTATGTTGCATGTCCCCGAACTGGAGAACCACCATTTTCCAGTGGTTTTAACTGGGATAATGGCAGTTCTGCAGACGGTGCCCTTCTGTGGCACAGCATTCCTTGTCCAAGTCTGGCAGTGATTGTTCAAAGCAACAATGGTTTCAGACAAGAAGTTTGTGGTGTACATAAAGCTACAGATGAGCCCAATTGCAGCCTGGGATTTGGTCAAGGATTATTTCAACAGATGAGAGCTAGAACTCCCACTGGCATAATCAAATCCACACATAAGAGTGGGAACAACTGCTTTGAACATGCACAGGCTGCTTTGCCGAGAAGCTTTTATTTGAAAATGTGGCCTTAGAACTTTTGCTCTTAATAACTGCATTTTTGTGTCAGTATCCAGCAAAAGTAGAATGGACGCATGAGTTGTCTCATGCTGAGTTCCCTTTGTTTTCCAGCAAGAGGAATGATGTATTTCAATAATTGTAGAGACTCGAGTTGTAAAGGATTGTTTGTACAGGGCAAGAGAAGAAAGAGATCTGCTGTGCTACCTCAGAGCTGTGGCATGTTCTGTGGGACGAATGGGCCAATGATAGTTGTCTGAGGAAAAAAAATGGATCCATCCCGCCCTGACAAAGCTGTGGAAGGAATCAGCTCTTGCAGGATGCTCCTATTGGTCCTTGAAGAGATGTGAACATCTCAAGAGCAGAGCAAATCTACCTTATGTCCACCATCCCTTTGCTAGACCTTAAAGAGGATCCTAAGTAAGCCTTCTTTTCCAACACAAAAAATTGCATGGGATCAATCTGTGCCTCCACCCTTCATGGGTTTCATGGGCTGCATGTTTGCCTCCCTCCCTAGCAGTCCAGCAGTGGATGTGGAGCCCAAGGCAGCAAGCGCTGTTGCTGTTGAATGCAGGTGCTTGTGACCAAACCTTTGGATATGTAGAACCACTCAGCTGCCCGTGGGAAAATCAGACACAGAGCATGACCTGTCCTGCTGTGGCTCCAGTTTCTTCACTGGCCAAGACTCAAGCAGAGCAATGTAAAGTCTTGTCACAACTGGACTGAACTTGTAGACATGTTTAAGTGATGTGACTAGAATACAACACATTACAGCAGCAGGGGCTGCTTGTTGAAATTTAAAGGGTGTTTTTTTGTATAGGAAGTACAGCCTGGGCTTTTCAATACTCCCAGCTGAACAAGCAGTGCAGCATTTAGCTAGAATTTGCAAGGGAGCCTTGCATTTCTTAAAACCTCCCGCTTGTTTTGTCAAAGAGCACTTTAGAGACTCCTTGGTTGGAGGTGAAACCCTCCCATGCTGGGACAGGGCAGGTGCAGGGAGAAGCCTCCAGCCCAGCCAGAATGGAGGGTGGCAGGACTTTAATCGCCCGAAGCCTCACCACGTCTCCCAAGCTGCTCCTTCTCATTGTGTGGGCAGCTGGTTTCTTTCCAGGAGGAAGGTTCCTGGCCTGTTTCGTCATCCAAAAATCCATCTGTCTTCAAGATTGAGAGTCTTGTTTTTTAAACTGGTAATGTCAGACAGCCTGACCACAGCATCCTCCAAGAGTAAACCCAAGCTGTAATTTGGGAAGCTTTAAAGCTTGCTAGATTTCTGTTTGTGTGTTAGGGAACTGTCTGCTCTTTCCAGTGTTGGTGCTAGTGGAGTTGCAAGGCTGGTCAGACTGTGGAGAAGCTGTCAGTTCCCTAGGTGGGAAGGAGGGGGCCCCTGTTTCTGAGTGTTTTAAATGCAGAGGGGTGGCAGGAGGGGCTAAGAGTGCTCTGGGAGGAGTGGAGGGGTGTTTAGCCCTGCTGGAAAAAAAGAGTCACTTGTTGAAATGTCAGGTGGGTACCCAACAAGGAGTAGCACCTCAAATATGACTCACTCCTGAAACTCTCAGCCTGCCTAGGGAAGCAAATTCTCCCAACAAAGTGGATGTTGTTCCCTAAAACACAAGCCCTTTAAAAAGAAGGAAAAAAAAAGAAGAAAGAATGAGAAACAGATTGGAAGGGTTTAGGCAGGGGAAAAATCAAATTTTTCTGGTTAATTAATCACTCCTCATGTGGTTTTTTTATTTTAGTTTGAGGGTTGTTCCAAAGCCTATTCCCGCCTGGAGAACTTAAAGACACACCTGAGGTCCCACACTGGAGAAAAACCTTATGTCTGTGAACACGAAGGCTGCAATAAAGCCTTTTCCAATGCCTCGGACAGAGCCAAGCACCAGAACAGGACACATTCCAATGAGGTAAGCCTGGGCTCACCACAGCTCAACGGAGGGCTTTTTTTAAATTTTGCTGACAATAAACATACACTTTACACACTGGACGCATGTAAAAAGAAACCTACTGTAATGAGAGGTTTATCTTATTTTTTAATGGGATTTATTTTTGCTGGGGAGCCACACCACATTAGCTTTATATTTATGAAAGCTGTGTTTGAAATCATAAACAGATGTTAAAGTATGCAAACTTTTTAATCGACTTTGGAAATGAAAACAAGCATTTTCCAAACATATAATTTTTAATAGCATAGATAGTATAGTACAGTTGTGCAAGTGGAGTTTAATATTACTGTGGAGCAGACTTGCAGTAATATAACAGCTACCCTAGATCCTGATGCTCTGGAAATAATAGTCCCTCCATCATTTGATGTACAATGATAGAGCACAATGCAATGCTTTGTTAACCTTGGATAATTAAGACCCAGTATTAGTAGTTGGGGAGCAGAGGAAATTGCCTTTATTGTAACGCATGTGATGGTCTGTTGCAATCAACCACGGCCGACGATTGAAATTTATATTACCACTAATTAGCTGACAGGGGAAGAAAAACAACACTCTAAAGTTCTAATAGTGTTTTCAGCCATGAAGAATTCAGTCTGTAGCCTAATTTGCAACAGTTAAATATAGACTATTGGAGAATGGAACACAGTTGCCATGGTTGACAGCCTTTTGAAGCAATGCTGTGTCTACAAAGGGCTTGTTGGGAGTATTTTTATCTCTAGCATAGTATCAGTCAGTGATAACCAAAGCTCTGTAGGTTTCAGAGATTCTGTTTGAGTCAGAATGAGGACTCAAAATCTAGAATCATCTTCCAGGCCGAGATGATGCTGAGATGGACTGATGAATGACTAGGATCTCAGGGTTGTTTGAACTGGGTTAGGTATCAACCCAAACGTCAGGATTGTTCTCCACCAGCAAGACACAGGTTAAAATTAACCCGTATCCACACTTAAACTGGATAGTTTGGAGTTGTTTTAAAGCTACACCAACCTTGAGGCCAGGAGGGACTAAAAAGGTAGATTGCAGCTTCTTGTCTGCTCAGCATTCCCAGTGAGTGCTGTTTGACTACATGATTTTTCTGTTAAAGCTTTTTCCCCTGAAAGGTAGGCAATTGTGGTTTAATCTTGCAATTAAGGTGTTGGAAATTGCTCATTCTCCAGCCCTGGATGCTTTTTCTGCCTTCCTCCAGTGCTGGATCCATTGTCCCTTTCATTGTGGGATATTTCCACCTCTAATTTTGCAGTGTTAAGCCACTCTCCATATTCTCAAACTGAATAAATCAATCAGGCCACTGAAGATTTACATTTTTGTAACATTGTTTCCTGTCTCAAAGGAAATTTGCATCTCCCTTCGATTCCTAAGGATTCTCATGTGAATGGATCACGACTGCTGGTACAGCTCTCAGTGCTGGATACAGACTCACTCAGCCCAGTCTGTGCACACTGACAGTATGTGAGCGACTTTTTTGCCACAGATCACTTAAGCTCAGATCCCTGGAGCTTTCCTAGGAGCTTTGCTAGGCAGGGCAGTTTCCCATCTGAGCCAGCTAATGTCCCATGTGGAATTTTCATTTTGAATGTGTTAGTAAATGTAATTTTTCCAATGGGTTCAGATTCCCAAGTGTTCCAGATCAGGAGCTGCATTGGATCTGGGATGACTCTGGGATGACTTATCTGAGCAGAGCTTGAACACACTTGAAAGTCAGTTCATTTGGGTTCCCCTTGTGCAAGAAGGTGAGGCTGTAGGGCAGGAGCATCCAGCTCCATGTCTCTTGTGGACCCTGATCTAAATATGCTGACACTTGGCACAAGCTGCTTTCAAACACCACAAATCAAAGACTCAGATAACAGATAGGGGTTTTATCCTCTGCAGTTGCTTCCCCTGAAGGACACCTACCCCTTCTCTGGTGTAGGAACAGCACTGCCACTAGTGGAGGATCTGTACCAGACCAGCTGGCCCTGACACAGGAACTGTAAGGCACTGCCGCTATCCAAACCATCTTAGATTTTGCAGTCATGCTCGTTCCTGAACTGCTGTTCAACCCTCCTTGATGCAGTACAGAAACACCCCAAGATTGTGGGAGATCTGTAGGCTGCATACAATGGCTCTCTGGGCCATATTTTTGACACCCTCTTTGTGAGGATCATATAACACAATCCTTTACACCAGCTGGTATCCCTCACAGCAAAGCTCCTCACACTGGGCAGCAGGCCCAGGCAAGAGTCCTGTGTCCAGCTGTGGCCATGACCACTGGCTTAGCAAACTGTACTGAGACCTTGGCTCACAACACCACACAAATGCAAAGCAGAAGTTTGTGGCTGTGAATATTTCCCATTACCCATTGGTAACTCTATTGTGGTTCCTAGCTACCTTCTAAATATTTTCCTCTGCTTGCAGTGTTTACTTGGAATACACCAGTTTCAGAGTTAGTCATCCAAGTCTCCTCTAAGGGGGAAGTTCCAGGTTCCCTGTGTTTGTCACTATCATTGTGTGACAGGACGTAGGTGTATGGTCCAAACATGCTGAAGTTCAAGGCTGGGGATGTGTTACCACACTGGCTTAGGTTTGATTGTTGAAATGTCATACACACTACATTTTAAACTTTCAGTGACTGTTTGAATCCCTTCAGGGGATACCTTCTAAGTTACACCTGGAAAAGGGGCTTTCATCCTGTGACCACTCTCCAGTGCATACACAGAGGAATGACTTGAGTTCATGGCCAGCCAAAGACTCAGAGTGACATTTTCAGCAACTCAGGCTGAACAAGGATAAAACACATAAATCCAGTTCTGCTTTGTGTGTGGGGAGTTCTCCAGTTCTCCCACCCTCAGGAGTATTACCCTGTATGTGCATGAGCGTGGGAGGGAGGCATCTGAGACATCTAAACTGTTGACTTCACTAGGGTGAAGGTGTCACTAGATGTCAGAATCTGGATAACCCAGGGACAGATGAAGGCACACCAGTGAAACAGCAGTTGTGCTTAGCTCAGTTGCAATGGGAATGGCCTGATGAAGAGGATGATTGAATCCCCTTAGGTGGAGTGTCTGCTCTCTAAGCAACAGTGATTGTGTTACCCTAATTGCTGGAGTCTGAAAAATCAGAACTGTTGAGCATAAAGGATATTTATAAAAAATATTTGAGCTGTTCATATACAGGATTTTTCCAGCACATGTTGTGGGGATTCTGTTCTTTGTAATAAGGCTTAATAGCAGTAGTAGTATTTCTATAATGCTTGTCCAAAAGGTTGCATGGTATTTTTAAACAAACTATTTTAATTTTTGTGCTTTGGTTTACCCAGCTTTAAAATATGTTTACCTCAGTGGGGTGTAACATGGATTTAGCTGGTTTGAATAATGTGCCAAGATCAGTCAGGAAGCATGCTTTTGAATACAAAACAGACTTTCAGTGTTTTTCATGTGATGATGCTGGCTTTCTGCAAAGAATATATACTCCTTTTTATTTTTTTCAATTAAGTTCCTGGACAACATTACAAAACAGATTTTTAAAAAAATTAAAAGGAATGGTCATTTTGGGTGGCCTTCAAATAACATCTGTCTGTTTTTTCTCATGGATCTATCCTATTGCATTGGTAGGAAAATACATAAAGTAGTTGTGAGACCAAAAGTGGAACTTGGGATGAATTCTGAGCTTCCAGTGCAGCAGCACCAGCTCAAACAACTGCAGTGCTAATACACTTTGGAATTGGAGACTCAGTAAAATAAAAAGTTAAAAGAATGAAAGTATCTGTTGCCGATTTCTGTTTTCAGAAGCATGGCTTCAGCCTTGTTTTCCTGTGGCAATCAATGATTCATGAATTCGGGATAGAGTGCTGTTGTCTGAAAAAAACATTGCATGCCTGTGGTTTGTTTTGCACAATAGCAGATTTCAAGGTGACAGGTGCTGGAGTGGTGTGATAGATTGAGTAGGGTGAATCCAGTCTGGCTTGAATTCACTGGACTTCCATCAGCCAAAAGGTTTCAGACATTTTCTTGGTGTAGACCCCACCTTAGCAGAGCGAATGTGTTATTCCCAGTCCACTACATCACCTCCTTCCCATCCTTAATCAGGAAACATTCCTGTGGCCACCCGAGCTAATACATACATGGGAAAGGAATACTAGGAAAGTATTTAGTGAATTCTTAGCTGTCTTTTGATCCAGAAACTGAAAACAAGAAGTTTAGCCAACATGAAATGACAAGCCAAGTCTGTGTGGATCAGCAGCAGCCCATATATCACATCTTCCATATCTCAGTCTTTACAGAGTCCTGTAGAGCAGATGCTCCACATTTTGCTGCTGCCTGCTGCTATGCTCATTGTATTTTCTTGGCCCATACACTGTACCTGGAATATTTGGGCTTATTCTAAATATAACCCAAGATTTGTTTGTGTTGACAGAAGCCCTACGTGTGTAAGATCCCTGGCTGCACGAAGCGGTACACGGACCCCAGCTCCCTCAGGAAACACGTCAAGACGGTGCACGGGCCCGATGCTCACGTCACAAAGAAGCAGCGCAATGATGTCCACCCAAGGCCACCTCCTCTCAAGGAAAATGGGGACAACGAGGCCAGTGCCAAGCAGAGCAGCAAGGTGTCAGAGGAGAGCCCCGAGGCCAACAGCACCACACGGAGCATGGAGGATTGCTTACAAGTCAAAACGATAAAAACAGAGAATTCTGTGGTAAGAGCAGTTGCTTTTGGCAGAAATGATGTGGTTCCTGATCTCTCTGATGCAGTAGGGGCATGAAGCATTTGTATTCCATTTACCTCTCTGGGCAGGTGCCCTTCAATCCTAGAGTTCAAGTCCAGAAATGAAACTGCAGGTCAGGGCACAGTCCACTGCATTTTGTACCTTCCTACCCATCATCATAAATTCCTGCCCTTGTAGTCATGGGGGCCATGTTGTGCCCTTTGCTTAGATTGGCATTCCCGTGTTGTGAAAGTGGGTAGAACCCAAGAGTGTGGTCAAATGAGCTTTACCTACCTCACCAGTTTAAATTGAGCAATGACCACAGGGCACAGATTGATGAATGCTTCTTGAAGCAAAGGTCCTGGCTTAAGCAGTCCCTTTTCTCCTTCTCCCTAGACCCTTCATACCTTTTCTTTCTAGTCTGCTGCTGTTTGATGAAGCCAGTGGGGATAAAACTAGCTGTTCTATTTTTGTTGAGTATCTTAAAGCAAGTTCAGTTTCTTGATCCTGTCCACCATACACAGAAGCACAAAATCCCTGGGGTTGTCAGGGACCTCTTGAGATCATCTAGTCCCACCTCACTGATCAACCAAGGTTGGCTGGAGCAGATTCCTCAGGAGTACAGAAATTCAATACATGGCTCCCAGCTACCATAGAAAATTGTAGCAAGGTGATGAGGCAGGGGAGTGAAATTAGGAATAAACATGGGAGCAGTGCTGTGGCCCACAGAGTACAGACTGTCACTCAGCCATGATCAAGCTTTACAGCTCCAGCACCTGGAGCAAAGACCATTTATCAGCTTTCTGCCCATTACAGCAGCTCCACAATTGGCAGTAGTGTGGTCAGTGCTACCGAGGAGCTGTGTATAGTGATGCTTTCAAACACATCAAACCTCTTCCACCCCATCCAGGATGGAGGAGGAGATGGAGTGTTGCAACACATGAATCACTTTTACCTTTTGATGTTTCTTTTCACTTTTGTACCCAAAGTTCTGGTGTGCTACATCAGCTCAGAATGGGACAGGGTATGAGCTGGATACAGAAGAAAAGACCTTCACCTGCAAAGGAGCGTTCACATATTCCCCAGACTTCCCACTTGAGCTGAAAGGACTTTGAGCTCCAAAATATATATTTTCTTGATTTGAATCCAGGCTAAAAGATTGTTATTCCTGTGAAAAACATGCCCTGGAGCTACAAAGATTTTCTCAGAAGGGTTAGGGGATGTGTTGTTGGACAAATTGCTAATGAGCAGCATGTTTCAGTTAAGAAAAAATTTAGTATTTACACATCCAGAATGTCTCTAATTGACTAAAGAAACAGTGATGAGGTTCTGTGCTGTGTTACAAAAGCTGGGTGTGAGAACCACTGGACAGTATGACCTTTCTCCAGTACTCTTCCTCCACGTGTTTTGTTGTTTTTTTCTTATGAATACACTGACACAATTAGAACTCCCCACCCTGCTTCTCCTGAAGGTATGGGCTTGTTTTCCTAGCACTCTGTGCTCCCAGGGTTCCAGCCAAGCCATCTCACTGGCAGCAGGGCCCTGGGTCCTGTGTTTCTCTTCACTGTCCCTCTCTAGCACTGCGTACTTCCCTCGAGCACTTCTGAGAGGTGCCATCTCATCTGGTGGGTCCACATCCAACTCCTGTTTCATGGTTAAGGTCAGGGTGGTGGGAGGGGTGAGGTGCCTCAATGGTCCCCATCATTCCCAGGCTCCTCGTTTTGACCTGTATTTGTGTGTCACCCCAAACCCATGGAAACAGGTAGAAAGTCTCTCCTAGGAGTTTTTATTTGTGCCCCAGAAAAGGGAAGGCAGGGAAGATGGGGTATGGGAGTGGGGGATATGTTGGTAATTTGTGCTGTATTCTGCATTTCCCTCTTCCTCCTTTTACTAACCTGGTCCTTTTTGTTAATGCTGTCTTTGTCCTAACAACCTGTTCTTTATTCCCACTTACCCTTCCTTACTCTACCTTCCTAAGGACAGTCGGTACTAAGGTGAGCAAAGAAATCCTTTGTGTTAAAATAGCTGTATAAAGCATGATCTCCTGCAGATCTCTGTCTCCATTTAACCCTCACAGGGTGGAAGTGGAAGTATATGGGGCAGTGGGGAGGGATAGGAGAAATTTGCTTGAAAGGGGGAGGATGCAGTGCCCGAGGATTCCCTTTGCCACCTTTCTCCCAGCATCACAACTTGCCATGAAATATTGGGATTGCAATCTGTATTGCCTAGACTGACGGGCAATCAGAGCCAGTCAAACCTGCCCATGGGGGGCTGCTGTGGAGTAAAGAACAACACTGCAGCACTCCCATTCCCACCTTGGCCCAGGGCAGAGTACTTTGCCTTTTCAGCACTCCCATTTTTGGCTGGAGCATGGGCCTGGAGCAGAAAAGCCAGGCATCCTGTTTGGTAGCAGCAGCAGAGCAAGTTCAGACCATATAGTGTCTGCTGCAAATAAACTACTCAATGTGAGTAGTTTACATTCCTAATGTAAATAAAATAAATATTTATGGTGCTTATCTGCCTTATCTGCAAGTGGGAGTTTGCAAACAGTGAGCCAGGTTTTTATCTGGCGGGGAAGTTTGTCAGCTAACATAATTATATGTTAGGGTATTTTAAAGACAGAAATACGTTGTGTCTGAAATACTTAAGTCTTGATCGCATGTTAGATGAGCCAGTGTTTGCTGCAATATACCTTGCACAATCAGGTGACATGCTGCTTTTCTTCGAGAAACATCTGTCCTTCTTTTGGAGGAAGAACATTTGGTTTCTCTCCACCTTGCAGTTAAATCTCCATGGTTTTTCCAGCTGTGGAGTGCTGTCCCATCCTCCTCTCACAGGGAGGAGGCATCTGCCTTTTGGAAGAGCTGGGATCCTGCAGCAGGGAGGGGTAACAAGACAAGGGAGAGCCTAGGATAGGAGCTCTCCTAGCCTCCGGGACTAACACCAGGGATGTTGGGCTCCTGATTTCTTTCCATCCATGTTTTCACCTGCCCAACTCTTTTTCTTCTTTTCCCTGCCCAAGATGTGTCAGTCCAGTCCTGGTGGCCAGTCGTCATGCAGCAGTGAGCCATCACCCCTTGGCAGCACCAACAACAATGACAGTGGAGTAGAAATGAACATGCACAGCGGGGGGAGTCTGGGAGATCTGACGGCGTTGGATGACAACGCTCCTGTCGTGGACTCAACAGTCTCATCTGGTAACTCGGCAGTCAGCCTGCAGCTAAGGAAACACATGACGACGATGCAACGACTTGAACAGCTCAAGAAGGAGAAACTCAAGACAGTTAAGGATTCCTGCTCATGGGTGAGCCCAGCTCCACAAGCCAGAAACACCAAGCTGCCTCCCATCTCAGGAAATGGTAAGCCCTGGGCCTGGACCATGTCCTGTAGGAACATTTCGGAGTTTGACTCTGGTTTCATAACCAAGAGTCTGCCCTGGAGGAATAAGGATCATTCCTTATTGCTTCTGACTCATGCTTTGATAGATAAAGATGTCAGGTAAAATGGACAGCTTGGGTGTAAGCACAGCCGTCTGGTGATGTCCGAGAGAAGCGCAGGTGCTCAGTTCTACAGACCTATGAAGGGAGACAGAGGTTTTGGTCTCCTTGTTTCTGAGCTTGCCCAGAACCCAGACACAGCTGTCCCCATTGTCTCAGTTACAGCCACAAGGCTGCTGGCATTTTTTCTATCTGTCAGAGTTCCCCAAGGGCTAATGTGCTTCCTGGGAGACCACTGGAGCACAGCAGCAATCCAGACAAGACCTCCCTCCATAATCTTGCTCTGACAGAAGCCTTTTGTCACTCAGAAACTCCTAGCTATTGCCTCCAGCTTCATATGCTTGTTTCCCACTGGCTAGTGATTCCTGGTAAAAGCATCTTTTTGAACCCTCTAGAGATCCTCTAACTTTGCCAAGAAATCCAAAGGCATAGTGCCTGGGTTATACTAGATCTCAGAGCTTCTTGGTTGCTCTTGGAAGAGCCTTTGAATGTCAACCTTTGGGTCCTCAGGCTGCTCTCCCTGACTGCTGTGCATCTGTCCCAGAGAGTAGCTGCAGTTGTAGCTGTGTGCTGTCCCTGTGGCACTGTTCACACCAGTCCTACCTTTGTGCTGCTGAGGGAAGCCCATGTGGAGACATTCCCTCAGAAGCTGAGTATAAGGGGTGTACATGTTACAAACACTCTTCAGCAGGGACTTCTTAAGTTCTCTCCTCAGACTTCTTACTCCCTTTGCATGAACATAGAGCTAGAAATGAAGCTTTGAATTCACTAGCAGCACATGAAACTCATCATCACTCCCATGAAGTATTTGGGCGTGGCTTTGTGGGTCTGTATTCTGGCACCTAGAGCACCACAAAGTGAAATTTCTCAGCTAACTAAACCTTTTCCTTCCCTGCAACCTTTCTTTCAGGCTCTGTCCTAGAAAACAGTGGTGGTTCTTCAGCTATGCTGCCTAACCCCAGAATAATGGAGCTGTCTGTCAATGAGGTTACGATGCTGAACCAGCTCAACGAGCGCCGTGACAGCACAACAAGCACCGTCAGCTCTGCCTACACTGTCAGCCGCAGATCCTCAGGGATCTCCCCGGACTTTTTCAGCCGCCGTTCCACCGAGG
>NW_005054298.1:10117678-10121422 GCF_000277835.1 Geospiza fortis | reverse complement strand
CCCTCCTCCGACCCCCCTGCCAAACATGGAGAGGATGACCCTGAAGAACAGGATCTCACTGATGGACGGACCAGACCCCACCTTGCCCTCCATCCGCCTCCCACCAGGCCCCAGGCGTTGCAGCGATGGTAACACCTATGGCTACGCATCAGCTCCAGCATTTCCCCATGAGGTGCAGGGCAACTGCACGAGACGGGCAAGTGACCCTGTGAGGAGACCTCCTGGAGACCCCCAAGCTCTCCCACGAGTTCACCGCTTCAACAGCACCAACAGTGTGAACCCTTTCCATCCTCCACAGCCCACAGACAGGAGGAATTTTGGTCTCCAGAGCTATGGGCGCTCAGACGGGAGCCTGCCCCGGCACTCCTACTCACCCCGGCCCCTGAGCATCAGTGAAAACATCGCCATGGAAGCCATGTCCGGGGACACAGATGTGCCCATTGGAGATGATGACATTATGCTGCCAGATGATGTGGTACAGTACATCAAATCCCAGAACAATGGGACAGTGGCCGAGAGCACTTCCATGGGGTACAGCAATGAGATGCAGAACTTCCAAGGAAGTGGGAAGCTGCAGCCTCCAGCCTTGCCCAGTCAGCGCAGAATGGCAGTGGCTGAGGCAAGCATGAGCCACTTGGGACCCATGATGGCAGAGTGTTCCATGAGTTTTGATACTTCTTCAGACATGAATAAAAATAACATGCCTGTCCAGTGGAATGAAGTCAGCTCGGGCACAGTTGATATCATGTCCAATCAGTCAAAGCAGCAGTTTTCACAAGGGAACTTAGCAGTGGTCCAACAGAAGCAGAACTTTGGTCAGTACCAGAACTACAACCAGCAGCAGATGCAGCTGCCAGACAACAGCATGAATGCAACTCAGCAGAGCTTTATGCAGAGAAACATGGGCATGGATGGGCAGAGGCTAAACTGCATGCAGCTGCGGCAGCAGCACATGAGCCTAGGTCCCAGCATGAACCCTGACATGGGCTTGCACACAGGGTATAACCAACCACATCAGATGCTGAGCCCCAGTGCAGTCAGTGGCAACCCAAACCAGATCTCTCCTAATTGCAGCAACATGGCAGCAAAGTCTGGACCCCACCTTCACCCTCAGCAAATGGACATGGCAGCCAACCCTTCCTTGATGGTCAGGAGCAACAGTGAGCGCACAGCGCTGGGACAGGTCATGCACGAGCCGAGTCAGCAGAACTACTCATCTCAGCCAAGCCACCTGAACTTCCCTGTGGCCCAGGAGAATTTTCCTCAGCCCATCATGACCTCCAATCAGCCCAGTTTTGAGCCTCAGCAGAGTGTGGTGGGTTCAGCTGCGCAGGCATATCCACCTGGCATGATCCAGCCTCATCCTCCACCGGAGCCAAACCCGGGCAGCAGACCCCGAGGGGTCCGCACCGCCCAGCAGCTGGGCTACATGAGAACTGCCCATCCTGCAAACACCATCAGCTCTGGCCAGGAGACAGCAGAGGCCATGCACAAAAGAACAAGTGACATGTTGCTGGCACCAGCCCAGCAGTGCACGGACGGCACAAGGGACAACAGCTTGATGTACTATTACGGCCAAATCCACATGTATGAGCAGAACAACAGCTTCGACAACCACACGGACTGTCGGGTCAGGCAGCAGCAGTGCACACAGCACAGCAAGCCAGCCACTCTGCCTTCCCCAGGAACAAACCAGGTGTCCAGCACAGTGGACTCTCAAGGTCTTGAGCCGCCCCAGATAGATTTTGATGCCATCATGGACGATGGGGACCATTCAAGCCTGATGTCGGGAACCCTGAGCCCCAGCATCCTGCAGAACCTCTCCCAGAACTCCTCTCGCCTGACGACTCCACGAAACTCTCTGACACTGCCCACCATACCTGCGGGGATAAGCAATATGGCAATAGGTGATATGAGCTCCATGCTAACCACACTGGCAGAAGAGAGTAAATTTCTAAACATGATGTCGTAACGGTAAAGCACAAGGCCTTGGTGCTATCCAAGGGGCTCTGCGTGAAGCAGTTGTATGAATGTGCTTTTCAAAAGTAACCTGTTTCAATAGAGTAGGGTTTTTTATAAGTGTTAAATACATTAAAGGATTTCAAAGTGAAAATTTTTAAAAGTCTGTGTACAGAATTATGTAAACTATATGCAGGCAGTTCAGTACCACAAAGATGCACGTCTAGTATTGTTTTTTTGGCTTGGTTTCCTGGAGCACTGAACGGTATATCACCACCAAGCTAGGAGACAGCATGAGGGTGGTTAGAGATGAAACCCTCCCTTCTGGGAAGCCCTGTAAATAGCCCTCCCCATCATTTTTCCGTTAGTTACGTTTGCAAAAAAATTCCATTTTCAACCCACCCCAGAAAGAAATGGGAGGATGCATTTTTGGTTAGAATAAAAGCCATACTATGTATTCTGCTCTGATGAGAGTAGGGTTTAGTTACGTCTCCAAACAAGCCCTCTGCCAGCAGTATTGTTTTATACCATAAATACCTTTGTACCTTGCAAAGAGCGACGTTTCCAAATGGCTTCTCAGCAAAGTGCCTTACCATGCTTTCTTGTTAAGTAGCCAAGGCCTCTCTTCCTTTAAAAATCAAATATAGTGTATTGTCAGAAGCATATATAAAATGTACATTTATAAAAACATAGTGGTGTTTCTGAGAAAACATTGGAAAGACACATTGATGAGACACATAAAAGGTGAATGCACACTTTGATCAGATGTGTTTACAACGTGGTTTATATCATGTGCAGAGTGGAGAAGAGGTCTGGGAACAGCAATCACTGGGAAATAATCCCCCATGGCAGGAAGGCTCTGGCATGCAGACTGACACACATGCATAACTTTGCACCTTCTGAACACAGTGACTTTCTGCCAGTGCCCCACATGCATCTTTAATGTCAGAGTGCTGGAGCACACGTTACTGGATCCCTGTGCAGCTTTGCAGCAGCTTTGCTCTCTGGTGGATTTTCCATGCTGAGGTGCTCACATAAACAAGTGATGATGATGGAGAGACTTTTACTTTTGTTCCAGCCCAGTGTGCACTGTGGCAGTACTGGGGGAGCAGGTTAATCTGCCAGGGTTCATCTGTGTGATGTGCTCAATGCAGGGTTCTGCCCGGGCTCCATGTGCACAACAGGTGCCTTGCTGCACTGATATGGGGCCAAGCATAAGCCAAAACACCGTGCCCCACAAGCAGGCTTGTTGGCATGCACTCAATGCTAGCTTAACATGTCCCACAGCATGAAAAAAACTGCTGTATCCAAAAAATATACCAGGGTCAACCTGAGTAGTTCATTTGACTAGCAGACTGCACCTGCAGCCTGCAGCACCTGCACTAACAGACTGCACCTGCAGCACTGAACATGTGTATAGTCTCAAAACAGCAATTTGGGTTAGAATAGTAGCTTGGTCAGTGAGAATCTCTTGGAACCATCATTGGGGAAGAGATGGGAGGAGCAGGGCCTCCTGAAGTCAAATTCTCCACCAGAATATAATTGCTCATAAAATAGTGATCAGCTGTTTCCAGGACAGTCCCACCTGCCAGTAAGTTGATCTTTGTTGTATTATTTATTTTTGCTGTCGTTAGACAAAAGGGTAGAAGCAGTGGGGTGCACGTACTTGGGAGGAGGCCTTGCTTAACTTCAGACTGCGTTGGACAAGGACAACTCCTCTCATCCTGCTCTCATAGCCTCAAATACTTTGTATCCCTTATGTTGAAGGGCAGGGAACAAGTGTGA
>NW_005054298.1:10109611-10117642 GCF_000277835.1 Geospiza fortis | reverse complement strand
ACTCTTTCCTTCTCATCTCCCTGTTGTATCAGTGTCGTGTTCTCATTTGCACCTACTCTGTACCCTGCACAGGACCAGGACAGCTCTGTAAAGGTGTTTTCTGTTGTCTTTGCTTTCCTTTGCACAACCTGATGTCAGGATCACTCTTCCCAGTATCACCAGGGGCTGACATGAAAATGCCACGTGCTACCTCCAGGCAAACTCTGTGATAGCAGGTAGGCAGGAGCTGTGCTTGGCAGTGGTGGATCAGGAGACCTTTGCTGCCAGGTATTCCTGGGTAGGGCTGGTGCAGGGAGGTGCTGCTCAGCATCCTGCAGTCTCATCATCCTCATCCCAAATGCAGAGGGTGCACACAGGGTGCTCCCAGCCCTGCCCTGCTGATGTCCAGGGTGGAGGAGGACAGGGAAGCAAAGCAAAGAGCCTGGCTGTTTATTTGTGTCTCCTGTGAAAGTTGTGTTTAAAGGGATTGTTTTATAGTCTGCTGTATATATTCTCCTGCAGTTACTGACCTTGCCCTTGCCTTCGCATTTATGAAAAGAGGGCAGTACATGTTTTTAGGACATTGTATGTTGTCCTGGACGCTTGGAGTACAACTGGGCATCCCTTATGCTGAGATGGATCAGGCTTTCATGTGTCCTTTTATTGCTAATGACTTTTTTAACAGCTGCATAGGGCAGCAATGGCTCCTGAGTCCCTCCTCACAGATGTCTCATTAGCAAACGTTCAAATACAGAAGCAAAACCAAATCTCCAATGACTTGAGATTTTTTTGGACTTTCCAGTGGTGGTCTTCCTTCATTTACTGAAAAAGTATTATAATAATCTTTCCAGCACTGTATATATTATGTATAGAAGACATCATTACTAAAAGTACTGTAGGTGAATTGTTCTGTCAAATTTATATCCTAAGAACATTTTTAGCTGTTTTCTACATCATAAGAATGGAGGTAACATGCTGAACCTGTATATAAATACCTTTTGTACATTAAAAAGTAATTTTTTTTCATAATTCATTGTGTCTGTTGTTAATTTTTTTTGTTGGCAAATGGTGGCTGGTCTTGGTCTGTTGTTAGCAGACCAGCACTTTCACTGCCTCTTGGCAGAGGTGATTTGAAGGACAGTGGCAGCACAGCAGGGATTGTACGGGAGAGGGGCTCAGAGCAAGGGCTGGGCAAATTTGTCAGCCAGAAGATTTATGAAAAAAATGGCTTGTTGACTGACTTGGTCATTGTCCAAAAGGAGACAGAAATAGGACAGATTAGCAGATCTGTGATGGGCCATGACAGTGGCAAATTGAATATTGGGTTTGGAGAAAGGAGAAATTAATCTGTGCATTATGTATGTGATGGGAAGCAATTATTGGGTGAGCAACTGATAGAAACATCAGTTGTGACTAGTTAGTGTCTCATCCAGCTCCTTGATGAGAAAGATTTAATTTGGCTGCAGCAAGAGTTAGCTCAGCTACTCAAGAGACTGACTTTCCACTTGTTTTTGTAGAGGTGGGTTGATGTGCACAGGGCTAGAGCCTTAAGGGAGGGTGAGGAGGCTCACAGGTGATCCTCATGGGCACAGCAATGAGTTTGGAATGAAAACTGCTGAGCAAAGCAGCTGGCCAGTGAATTACACTTGCTGCAAATGAACCAGCCGTCTCATGCAGAAGCAGCTGAAGGAGATGCACTCCTCTCCCTCTCTGTGGGATCCCTCCTGAGCTGATTGACAGAATCAGGTACGTAGAGTCAGGTACATATGGGACAAACCCTCACCCTGTCTTCAGGATCCCTATATATGGGATGAACCCTTCGGATTCCTTCAAAGTCCAGGGCAAGAGATTGGCACATCCCTCTTGTGAAATGAATCTTTCCTGTCTTAGACACATGGAATGGGGTGGACTTTTCCTCTGAAAGACATGTGTCACTCTTCTCATTGATTACAGAGGGACCCCCAAGTAGCTTAGATGCCTTCTGCAGTGGGGCAAGGTGAATCCCATACTCCTGTGGATCTGTTGCACCAATCTGGTCACCCTCAGCATGATCCGAGGTTGAGTCAGTGGAAGTGTTAGTGATCCTGTTAGCCTGTTATTTATTGGATAAATATCACACCCCTCTGTACTGTCCAAGAACTAAAGAAATCATAATAAAAATGAAGACATTTAATTAAAAGGAAATTGTTCAGATCTTTTCTATTGACAAAAGGTTTCGGAGACTCAAATCAGCTCCTACTGCTTTTCTACTTCAAACACTTAAAGTAGGGTTCTAATCTAGATCAAATGATGCTTTTAGCTGGTGTTTCTCTTCAGAGTTCAATCAGGGCACACCTCTGCCAGTGTGAGAACATATTTATTACTTAAACTGGGCTAAGATTTCCTAGGAGCCCACCTGAGGTCATGTACCAGCATGTGCATTTTTACTGCTTTACCATCCTGGAATAAACAAGGAACGAAAGGCTTACTGCTCCAATTGTAAGCAGGTAATAACCCTTCTGCAGCAAATGTTGTTTATAAGCCAGAGCTTGGAGTTTATACTACTGTGGCAGCTGCATAATATTCAATTAACCTTCTTTTTAATCAATCATATCCCTTATGAAAACAAACCATCCTAACAGGTCTGATTCTGACCTTCTTTGGTGAGTGTTAACTTCACTCCACTCCCAAAACCAGTGGGAGCACAGGAAGAGTAAGATCCCACTCTGGGTAAAACCATCACAGCTCTTTAATATTGCACTAATATCTCAGGTTTTCCTGGAGGGGAGAAAAAAAGCCCATAAAAGCTACTGTTGCTGGATCTGATTGCACTTACAGAGTACAGAGTCATTCCCACAGCTCTTTATTGCAGTGGTCTCTGTAGGGATGACATAGGGGCTCTTGTTCTTTACGAGCTGTTGGATCTGCTTGGAAGCGCCTACGTGTGGTAAACAAATGGTGTGTTTTATATTATTGGAAGGACAATTTATGACCAACCAAGGCCTCTTGCAGGCAGCCATTTAACTTGTAAGTAAAATGACCTAACACTTAAGAAATTTAGAAGCTACAAAACAACCCGTGTTGTGCCCAGTACACTTATTTCTCTTTGATTTATGCTTCATGTAAAACTTGAAATGGCCATATTAAATATGTTTGGTTTAAAAAAAAAAAGAACAATGCAATGTTTTCACATATGCTGAGGGTTTGTGACTACTGTAGCTTCCTCCAACTGCACCAGCACTTCTGATTCATAACATGGGTCCTTTTGCCTCCCTTATTTCCATTTTCCCCACACTGACCTGTCAGGCAGATATGTAGGGGGCATGGTGATATGCCTGCTGTCACCTTTGGAAGAGCTGCTGCACACAATGCAGCGCACTTGCTGGAAACATCTCTCCAGGTGTTAATGCCTTACCAAAAATCAAACTCTGTGGCTGATACCTTTGCCTGTCAGAGGCTGTTTTACCATCTCACCTTTACCAACATGCGTAGGGTGGTATCAGCTGGCGGCAGAAGGTGTAGCAACACACCACAAAAGACAGCTTCTGCACCAAAAAACAGGTAATAGAACTATATAAATATGTGATCTATGTTCCTCTGCCCAGCTTTAACTCTTACTCAGTGCAGCCCAGGATAGTCTTCATAGAAAAAAGATGTTTAAGGAAGCACTTTGAAACAGAAGTTTGGTCTGATGCTCTGAATGTCTTCTAAAGGACTCTCTCTTTCCTTTTCTCCATTCACTGTACAGAGAGTACAGATGAAGACAACCTTCACAAATGCCCCCTCTCTCCCCTGTCACTATCCCTTTTCTGTTCCTCTTTGCGAAGGACCCCGGAGTGCTCTGCCCGTACAAACATCTTCTCTGCCAGGCTTTGACAGACAGACATTTTTTGACTCAGGACTATGAGGAACAGCTTTCCTGACACCTGTGGAGTGAATCATGCAGAAGAAGAGCATACATTTCACAGCTGGATGTTGGCCAAAGCACCAAGATCTGTGTTCCAGAGTGGTGGTATTTGTTAAAATAGATCAAATGAAATGAGGAGAGCAGCAGGGAAGGAAGCAAAACTCTGGACAAAACTGAGCTAATTTTCTTCATGGCTTTGTGTCTTCCAGTGTGTCTTCCACTTGGAAAATTCCACGGGCCATGAGATGTAACCGGCTATGACAAAAACAAAACAAATAAGTGATGCTTATGAGGGTGTAAGAGATCTATTTTTGAAGAATTTAGGTCTATAAAGCTTCGCATAAAGGACTTCTGGAACAAGAGCACCACTTTTAGCTCTGTTACCTCTTTTGCCCACTACCCTTTTGACCAGCTGAGCAAGCAGCCATGCCCTGGGAAGGTGCTGTGACCAGAGGCTTCAGCCACCTGCTCCATGGGAGTGACCATGGCAGGAAGAGCAGCCAAGGAAAGCAGCTGGGACGGATTTGCAGCAGGCTTGGAAAGACCCTGCAGCCCCAGGCCTGGAGTCTGTAGGTGGGCTGCCCCACCCTTTGGCAGCACCAGCCTCCTGCCCTTGGCTGAGAGCTCAGAGCAAAGGCACTCCCAGGCTCTGCAGCTCAGCCAAGCTGCAAGAAGCAAACGTGCTTCTGCCTTTCTGCCACTGTTACTGTACAGCACCAACCTGGAAATCTCCAGGTGGCTTCCCTGGGCTCCTTCCCAGTTGGCAAAGCAGCCCTCTGAGAAGGTACCTGCCTGCTGCACTTACCCATCTGATTGGCATCTGAGCAAAGTGTCTCCACGGACTCAAAACTGATGTATTCTTTTTTCTTCTTTTTTTCTCTTTTTTTTTCTTTTTTTTTTTTTTGAGCAAAATGTCTTGATGCAAATCGTTTAACCTCTGTGTCACTCATCAATAATGACGATAAGTGAAATTCGATGAAATGCACAGAGGATTAAACATCACTCCAGGCATGCTGAAAGAGGGCTGTGTATCTGGGAGATCTGAGGGAGGGCTGAGAAAATGGGCTTTGCTCTGCAGCCCAAAAGGCTGAACACCCTGTAGCACCAGCTGTGGGGAGGGCCCCTCATGGTGATCCTAATCCCATCCTGCAGGCCAGTGAATCTGCCCGCTAGCAGCCATCCAAGGACCTAACAGGTCTCACCTCGCTTGAGGACCTCTCAGGAAATGATAGCTTGTCTTAGCAATGTCAGGAGATTTGTCAGAGAATGTGAAAGATGTTTTCAGGGAATAGAAGCTGGGGCTGAGCCAGGTGAAGGTTTCTATTTAATTGGAAAAAAGAAAATAGATCCCAGCATTTCCATCATTAACTGGAAATAAGTGGGAGCATTTTGAACAAATCAGCAATGGTCTCTGTGTTGAAAGCACCAATGACACCAATGTGTTTGAGAACCTTTTCTTAGAGACCAGAGACAGCTTTGTGGTCATTGAACACTTCCAAAAAATGGTCTGTATTTGCCCAAATTATGAGGGAAATTTAAAAACTGAACCCATTCAAATGCTTTCCCAAAATTTAACATCTACTAATCATACATCAACAACTTTATCCTAAAAACCCTCCAAATCTAAACCTTGAATTTACAAGAGCATTGGGCTGAGACATGCCTTCTTAAGTAGTCTTGTAAAAAAGCAACATCAAAAAGATTTTCAACTAAACTACTATCAGCACATTTCTTCAATAATGTTTTAACTGTCATTTGAGGGTTTTTTTTTTAAAAAGGAAGATTTATTATGCAGAGACATGGGCTGGTTTAATCACAGGTGAATCAGTACCAGAAAAAGTCTCTAAGGAGCTCACATGGAGTTGTTTTCCACTCCTGATCTTTCTACAGAGTTGTTTCACTTGCAGGAAGTTGGGATTGAGAAGACCTCACAAAAGAAAAAGGTGTAAAATAACGTAAGTGGCTGAGGGCCTTTTAGATTAGCATCATTCCTCCTTTTAACAGGAAAAACCACATTTTTAGTGGTGTTCAAAATTATTCCAGATAACACAAAACATACAGTATTGTGTTACAATTAGATTAGCTGAGGCAAAACCTCTTTCCCAGCCCTTATTTAAGTGCTGACAAAGTCTTCAGGCAAAGCACTGGCCCACAGATGTTCCAACAGATTCAGAAATTGCTTTTTGTGAGCACAACTGGTGAACAAAAAGGATATTTTCTCCCCTCAGAATAAACCCCAATGATAGACAGGATGAGGTTTATTAGGATATTTCCAATGCCTTTAGTACTACTGAAAAAAAAAAATGACATTTTTTTGAATAAAAATAGCAGGAGAACCATCAGGGGATTGCAATTGTAAACTAGATCTTGTGTACATGCTTCAGTGTTCTCTATTACAGTAAATGAAAAATACTAAAATTAGGGGGGAAAAAATCCTCTAATGACCTGGGTTTTCTGGTCATTTGTTTTTTCTTAAGACAACAAATTTTGAGCTTACAGTTAAAGCACAGAGCAACAGCACCCACGGGCAAAACTAGCTCAACCTGTGTCTCACAGAGCAACCTGCTGCCTCCTTTAAGAGCGGGATGATTTTTTGAGTTCTTCCACAATATCTTGGAGTTCTTGTTTTGGGGTTGGGTGTTTGGGGTTTTTTATTTATAAACTTGCATATATTACTTTTCTCTCAGGGGAAATTCCCCCTTTACAAAGAAACTAGCCTTTGTCCAAGCTGCAATCAGCAACGGGAAAAGAACAAACCAGTTTAGTTTAGGTCCAGGGCCCAAACAATGCCAGTCACAGGTGTGTGCCTTCAAGTCAGAGCTTTCCTTCCACCTCTCCAACTGCAGAAATCCAGCTCAGAACACAAAATTCCTGTGAAGAATATGGCACCTGTTGGGAAAAGTCTTTTCTTTTTCACTGGAAGTTGTAATGAGAGACGCAACCACGAGCATTAGAGAATCACGGAATCATTTAGGTTGGAAAAGACCTCAAAGATCATAAAGTCCAGCCATAAAACACAGCCAAATCCACCCCCTAACCATGTCCCAAAGCACCACACCTACACTTTTTTTGAGCACTTACAGGGATGGTGATGCCACCACTCCCCTGGGAAGCCTATTCCAATGCTTCACAACCCTTTCAGTGAAGAAAATTTTCCTAATATCCTATCTAAATTCTAACCTAATCCCATGAAATGCAGCAGAAAGCAGACAAAGAAGCAGGGCTAGGTCTGAGCTTAGTGACAGAAATGAGAAGGACCACGAAGATGCACAGCACAAGGTGTGGCACCAACTACCTGCAGCCTCCACAGTGTGCTCAAGGTCACACTAAAGGACAGCTCAGCATGTGTCATATGGACATTCAAAGGACCACTGGAATGTATTGGAGGCACAATGACTTTGGGTAGGTTTTTTTGACAGCTACAGGAGATTATTTTTTGTTTTGCAATGTACTGGATGAGACAATGTGGGTACCATCAAGGCTTCATCTCATTTAAAAGTTTATTTTAATGAAGTCACAATAAGGTCTCCAGCTGGAAAGGTTATTTATTAACCTCTTATTTACAAATTGAGCCCTGATTTGAAAATTAAGGCATTGTAATTTAATATTAACCCACATGTCAGAAAATAATGAGACAAACTACAGGGAAAATTGCATTCCATATTGCAAAAGACCCATTTTATTTATAATGACCAGGATTACAAGTCGTGCCAACATTGATGGATCATACTTTAAAAATCTTGATAGCTCATTCATTTCTATAATTATATTTATTACAAATTAAATAAGTTGCGGACACCCTTGATATACAAAGAGACAAAATTAATTTGTGAATCAGTATTAATCTGTCATCAAACTAAATGAACTCCCTTTCTGGCAATCTACTGAATATAATGTACTGTACCAGATTTTACTCGGGACATGAGAGCAGTGAACTGCAAGTCCAAGCTGCAGAAGGAACACCTCTTCAGTTGGATGTATGTGATTGCTCAGTGTGGCTCAGCCAAGAGATTAGACCTCAATAGAAAACTTGCCTGACCAACTTCTGGAAAGCAAAACAAAGTCTGATGATTCCAATCACATCTGTTCTTTGCCTCCACTCAGGTCAGTAGTGAGATGCAAGGTGCAGCTCTTCAGCACTTCTCCTGTGACCGCTATGCCTACAT
>NW_005054298.1:10093714-10109572 GCF_000277835.1 Geospiza fortis | reverse complement strand
AGGTCCTGAGGCCCTGGGGCACCCCTGCACTGTGGCAGCAGTGGGATATTTGTGCTGGATGTCAGCCTGAGCATCACAGGAGGTGCTCACTCCCCTTGGCCAAAGGAGCAAGGGATGCTCAGATGCTCCTGGATGAGCTTACAGACCTTAATGCTCAACAACTGCCACTGTGCTTAGCCAAAACCTGTGCCCATCTGCTCAGGGGTTTTGTGACTGCAGACAAGGAGTTCTGCCAGCTTCAGGAGAACCCAGGCTTCCCTCCAAAGTATAAATTTGGAGAGGAAAAAGGGAAGAAAAAAGGACAGTCAATGCTGCAGGTTAGAGCACACAGTCCCAGTGGACACAAGCAGAGATGGGTTGTGGCTGCATGTCTCCTTGCCTGCACCATTCCTATCCCAGCATCATCCAGACTCAGAGCTCACAAACTAATGCTTGGGCCATTCTAAATAGGACATGACTCATCCTGAGGCAGTAGAAGTGTTGCATGTGTGTGGAGGAGGAAATAATCCCTGTGTTTACAGACTTATTATTTTTAAATTTCCACTGTATTATCCCACCCCCCTTCCTCTTGAGTTAATCATCATCAACACCCCTTGAGTTCATCATCTCAAAGGCAAATGTTCAACCCTAGTGGATTGGACCCCATCTAAAACTGGCCAAAACAACTGAACTCCCCTGCCATAATATGCTGATCTCTCCATGTCATTTAGCAGCTAGGATCAACTAATAAAGTGCGAGACGTAGAAATGCCATTCAGAGTTACCTACCCGTAACTAAATAACTTTGTAATGAATGAAAGGCCATTTTGAGCTGCTGCCTTAAAGACTAACTCCATCTCCATAAAGAAAGAAATATGACTCAAGCAGAGACAGCCTGCATGTGGCACTAACAAACCCTCTTTGTTTCTGTAGGAAAGACTGACACCAAGTGAGTTGAGTGCTTGCATCATCTTCACCTTATTTTCCTTAAAAACTGATGACTCCACTTCAAAATATTCCTGCAACTTTAGGGCTGCTTTCAGGGAGCAGGTGGGCCCCTTCACTATGAAATAGAGAGCTCTATAGGTGTTTCTGAGCTCAAAAAATTTTCTGAGGTTAACTTGAGCTAGAGAACAAGAACAGTACCTGTTTTAGTAATATAACAATAATTAGTTCTGTCTGTTCATAGAGGAAAAATACAGTGTTGCCAGAAGAAATGATTTATACATTTTTATATGAGAGTGTTTTTCCATTCACCTTTTTTTTGGAGCATTTCCTTCAGAAGACATTAAGCCCATACATTACTATTTAAAGAGCTTAATTCAACCCAGGCAATAATGACCCATAAATATTCATGATTTTGTTTAACATTAAAATAACATCTGTTTCAAAACATCTGCAATCTGTTTTCAATGCTTGGGTAACATTTAAATTAACTGTAACTAATACAATAAACCACTATTAGGGATAATGATAATGAAGGATGCCCTATTAAGAGACAGGAACAACATGGAACTGAATGAAAAACAAAACAGGGGGTGGAGGAAATGAACCCAATGGTCAGGTACCAAAGCTCCTTGGAACTTAAATCCACCATTATGGGAGAGTTTCCTCTGTGCAGGGCTATTGTTTAACCATCTCAGCTGCTATGTCTGCGCTCTGCTTGGTCTTGTTCAAATTTCCACTGCTGGAGCAGTAATTTATGATGGAAGCAGCGTGGCTGCTTGTAATGCCAGGCTGGAAGGGACACACTCTCCAGCTGAGGGGGCCTGCAGAGTGTTTCTGAGCTGGGGAAGCAGCTCACAGTGTGCCCAGGGCTCTGCCAGCCAGGTGTGTTTATCCAGCCTGCTGACCTCCCACCCTCAGGGCCGTGTCCCCATCCCAGCGGGCGCCGAGGGCCGGTGACCGCGCTCGTGGCTGTGCCGTGCCCCAGGCCATGGGTTAACCAAAATGACCAACTTCCCCCCAAAAGGGCCATTGTTTTCTGCTGCGATTTCTCCCTGTGGCCAAGGCAGATGATGTCACTGCACATCTGTATATCATACAAGGGTGCAGGCGAAGGTCGGGGTGTGACGTGCAGGGGAGGGAGGAAGGTTCCCATCCTCTGACTCTTGGCACTCACCTCCCTGAGACCCACACGGACCTCACGGCCACAGCCCCTGGCTGGAAAGTTTTACTTTCATGGAAAGCCTCGGTGGGTCACCAGTCATAAATTTAAAATTATATTTAAGGGGTTTTGTGGCTTGTTTAGTTTTTTTTAAGCCAGCCCTTCTTCTTTACTTCTCCCACAGCCTGACAAAAATCCAGGAGGTGTTTCTAATCTCCTGGACATAGTGCAAAAGGCAAAAGAATATAACAGCTGGTTTTGCTCTTATCTGGTGATTTCTTTAGATATAAATTCTATGTTAAAACATGTTTTTTCAGTCAAAACAAAGCCAGGACTTGCCACACATCTGTACAACCTTGATGCTATAAGAGCAGCTGTTTACATTGTCAGAGTGACATATTTTTACACCAAAATGCCCAGGCAATCTGAGGAGACCATTGCACAGGTACAAAGAGCTCCAGGAAAGCCCTGGAGGCTGTTCATCCTCTCTGGCCTGAGCAGTGCACCCCTGGCACACACCCTGCATCCTGGCTGTGCTCCCAGCCCCTGGCTGGCCACCACGGAGCCTCTGTGCCTTTCCAGCAGTGGCAGTAGCCCATGGAAAGCAGAGCATAAATCCAAACCATTTAAAGTGTGATTAAGACTTCCCCTGATTACTGCTCTGCATGATATTGAATGCTTCGGCTGTTGGTGATTTATTGAAGTAATATATAATATGCTGCATTCAGTTAACAGTCCCCATCAAGCACAATCTAGCTGAATAAAAAAAAAAAAGAGTCAGAGAGTGAGTGAGTGTGCTTTAAGAGGAAATCTCCCTGGATTTAAAGGAAATTGAAATATGCGCATGGTAATCTGTGTCCAAAGCTTTTAGCACTTTAAAAAGTGCCAGTTGCTAATACCACTGGCTAAAATCAGCATTTCTTCAATCACTAATGGTCCCAGTGCCATCCTCACCCACTCCTTCCCTCCACCACCACCAGCTCGCTCCTTCACATGCACTGCTTTTGCTTTTTGGGTTTTTTTCAGTTTTATTC
Organism: Geospiza fortis; assembly: GCF_000277835.1. Lineage (NCBI taxonomy): Eukaryota > Metazoa > Chordata > Aves > Passeriformes > Thraupidae > Geospiza > Geospiza fortis. The sequence goes on along the minus strand of NW_005054298.1, from coordinate 10,106,453 downwards.
CAGAGTGAAGTTTCAGGTTCTTCAGCAAAGGAAAAGCTGTGCCACAGTGGTTTTTGTATCACCACCAGCGCCAAATCAGGGAAAATAAGGTAAAACTGGAGGTAACTGTAGTCTGAAAAGAAATAAATGGGCTGTCATTAAAAGGGGGGAAAAAAAGGAAAAAATAGTAGTATAAGCACTCAGTATAGTTACAGTGCTTTAAATACTTCAGCTTTAATAGCAGAAGTAGCTATTAGTTATGCAGGGAAGAGGTTTATTTATTTTTATATATGGTACTTAATGTATTACTGCTCCTTTAGGATCTAATTCAATGAGATACCTCCACAGTGGGCTAATTTTAAGGTGTCATCTTCAATTAACACTGATCTCAAACATAAACTTTCCAAAATAAGATGGCTGGCTTCAAAATTATAAGATTATTTTTAAAAAGGGTTTTATTTGACATTTTCTTTTGAGAATCCATGCCTCCAAGTTGTTGTGCACTTTGTTTTTTCCCCTCAAGAAGGCACAAACTTTGGAAATTTCTTTTTAAAACCAGCAAGAATGAAAGCAGATACTCTCACAAAAGCACTTACTCTGCAGCCTCAGGGTTTCACAAAACCCAGATGTAATTCCCAGAAATCATAGGATTTTCAGAGCACTACTCAAACTTCAGCAAAAAAAAAAGTGGCAACAGAAAACACACAAGGGGTTGGGTTTGGTTTCCCTTCTTCAGTTTCTAAAACTGATTAAATAGGCCCAGTACCAACCCTGATACTGATGATAAGGACTTTGCTTCAGCTCTGACATTGTTCACAAAAGTTGCAGAGTTGTTTTTGTGCACTGCAGCAAAGAGCTGACTTACAGCCAGTGTGTGATGGACGTCGGTGCCCATGTGCATTTCCCTCTCAGAGAATTAATGGTTCAGGTGACAAGGGAACATTCTTGGCATTGCCCTGGCTTGACTGGCAAACAGTGAGACCTGAGCTCATGTCTTTAGCTGTTCTTCATTCTGGATGCCAGAGAGACATCTTCCATGGTGACTGCCAGGAGACACAGTCACTGGAACAGGGCTAATTCCCTCTTGTTAGCTGAGAACTCAAACACACAGATTGCAGCTGTTGGGCTCTAACATCTCTAAAGTACACACTGACAAACAATTCTTTTTTTTTCCTGCAGTTAATGTGGGTGCATTTTGATGGGAGGAGCAAAAGTGCAGCCTTGACCTGAGGGCAGGCAAATGCCAACTGTTGAGTTCTTGCTTCAAGGCCCTGGAGCCCTAGAGCTTCTCTGGAAAATGTCTGCAAGAATATTTTAGCTTGGGCATCAGATTTTCCCTTAATCCCATTCTAACCAATGTCATCATCATTTTAGCTTGAAACTTTCCAAATTTAACTCAGCCCAAGGCACGGACTGTTGAAAGCCTGGCAAAGTTGTAGACTCCTGGGTCTTCCAATGGGAAGATTCAAGGCAGCCTTGCAGAGAGGTGGAGGTCCCAGCTCTGCTGACGAGCTGAAGGATCATGTGCCCCCTGAAACCCAGAAAAGTATCATCAGCCCAGAGTCTGGGCATTACAAACCTCAAAAATGCAGTAGCAAAAATATTGCTATTTCTCAGCCCAATAAAGCAAAAAATGCATATGCAAAAAAATTGCCTTTTTTTGTTGTTTTTTTTCACAGTTTGATTATCCGTCATGATAAGACATTACTTAAAGCAGTGGTGACACTGTCTAATCATTCTTGTGAAATATAGACTTCTCTCTCCACTTCAGACAGAGCAGACATTAATACACATTTATGCAAAGCAGAGCTGGAGCTGTCAGGGGCTAATCTTTACAAGTATGATAAATGATGTTTATTTTCAGTGATGGAACGAAACACCCGGGCTGACAATAATTGTAATAAAAAGGACAGATCAACTTCTATAAAGTGATTGAATTACCAGTCTATTGCATTAATGCCTGATCCTGGCTCTGTCATAAACCTGCTTTAGGTTCCCAATGACTGCACATTAGGGAACATCCACCTTCAAACCGACACCCTGCCCTTGACCTGTGGCAATGCAGGAGAGTCACTGCTGGGTGCAGGGTTTGGCCATCCTTACTTAACACCTGTATGCAGTAAAGTAATTTTTCTTCCTCTTAGGCCAAAAAAGCAGCAACCTGTGTCTCTTAAGCCTTGCAAAAGAGTTTCAAAACCTCAGAGCTGCACATGCCTCCTCCACACACACACACTGCCTGAGCACCCGCATGCAGGGATGCCAGTATGGAATTTAGTGCCTGCAGTGCAGGTCAGATTCACCAGCATCCACAGGGAACAACATACTGACTGTGGACCACCAGAGTCCCCCTGAAGCAAAGAAATGGAGAGAAGTGAACCTTCCCCACCTTCCTGGGCATATGGATGCTATCACTAGATCTTCTGTGATTGCCCCGAAAGAAAAATAAAAGGAGCTTGAAGTCCTGTCATCCATGGGATGACCAAAACCTCTCATGAATAACAGGGTCAATTAATTGCTTTGTAATTAACTCCATCATAGGAAGTAAAAACAGCTTCAGTTTGTAGGATGGGACAGATGCTGTAGAAAAAAGAAGAGAAGAGACAAATAGAATAACAATGTACAGTTACACCTGTGTATGTTTATAAAACATTCATGCATCTACTGCCCTGGACTTCCCTCCAGCTAGGATTTCTGACATAACACTAAAAACTGAATAGGAAAGGTAAAATTTGGGTTTGTCAACAATCCCTTACAAGACAATATTCTGGAAACACTTCTTTTGAGGTCAACTGAAGTATTTGTTTGCATTTTTGGATTTTTTCTTTTCCATTATGCTTATATTTAATGTATATTTCATATTTTGAGGATTCCATGTTTCTATTCCAGTCCAGATTTGGATAGTATTATTCTGTTTCGTAATTCATTTTGCATTATTTCATATAAGAATTTGTACTCTGGTATACATTAATGCACAGTGGTGCCAAAGAGAAGGCATTTGAGACTGAAAACTTGAGATGTGCCATTCTGACAGCTGACTGCTCTGAATTTATTGAAATGAGTTATTCTGGGGTTTTTTTTTTTGCTAAACTTAAGTTTGTCCAAATTGACACACTCCCATGGGTATGGCTCAACTGTAGCAGAGCAGCATTTTCTGACAGCAGACACTAAGCAGGAAATTTCCAACCTTTCTCAGCTGTGTGTATTTGTCAGGGTATGAGCGTGAGTGCTGTGCCCCAGGGCAGGAGCCCTCTGGGGCTGGGAGCTGCAGAGCACAGCTGGGCAGCCAGAGCAGGGTCACAGCCCAGGGGATGGTTCCAACAGCCCTGGCTCCCGCCCAGCTGGTGCTGGAAGGGTGGGGATACTCCTGAAATCCCAACAAAGAGGGTTATGATTTTGAAAAATATCAAAAAAGTAAATAGAGCTGACCTAGAGAGTTTGCTGACTTTATTGAAGACCATCTCCTGTATGAATTTTTTAATGAAATAAATTTCATTTCAGCTGGATCTGTTCCTAGCACTGCTATCACAAGGTTTCAGCCTCTGTGGACGTACCTGCAGTCAGGAATGTGACGGTCCAAGGTGCAGTGTGGCTTCAGTGTGCAGGCCTGAGAACAGCTGGGAAGCCAATTTGTGTGGCAGTTCCTGGGAGGGCCCTTCAGCCACGGGGAGAGGGGAGCAAGGTGGGAGCTGGGCTTGCTCATTCAGCTGGGGGCTCGAGGCTGGAGACAGTTCTGGTCAATGGATCAGGACAGCACATACAGAGATATTCCCTGGCTTGCACTGCAAAGGGCACTCAAAGCTGATACTGAGTATCAATGTCTTTTTCTCCTCCCTTTTCCCACTCTGAACACTGAGATTTTCTAAATGCTCCACTATTTTAACTATTAAAAGGGGGTTATGTGCATTGGATGTGCATCTCATAAAGAGGGCTGGAACCTCTAAATTACGTCATACCTCAATTTTACATGTCACATAGCACTATATATTCTACAGGGTGATCTATTGTCAGAGTGGAAGTCAAACTCATCGGCAGCTAAAGATTTTTTTTTCCCCAGACAGCAGTGAGAAAAGATTCAACACAAAGTCCTGACCATTCAGCACTGCCTGTGTCTACACTTTGATGTCAGAAATGCTTGAGGGCTGAGTCAGAACAGCTTTAACTGCTTCTGTCATGTCCCACACATCAAAAAGACATGTAGGGGTTTGTTGCCCCATCATCCAATAATGTCAGCAAGACACTGGCACCTCAAAGTATTGCTGACCCCAAATGTGCTGGAACTCACGAACCAGCTATGCAAAGTGCACATTTTAGCTAAAAGAAAGAAAAAAACCATTCATTTTTAAAGTAATGTGTTTGAGATTTTCCTTTATCTGGCCTTAGCTCAGTATTTCTGAGTGCACTGCAGAGAGCAGAGACAGACAAGGGGGCAGGAGCAGCCAGGGTACTGCTCCCACAGCTTTGCCCAAAACAGCCTGATCCACTCACATTCCAAAAGTTCTGGTCCAAGCAGACTTGGGTGAGTTTTGCCTGGGAGGAGGAGGAAGGTCTTGCATAAGCTGCTCCCCCAGCAGTGATGCAACAGCCCTGGAAAAGAGAATCATAGGATAACAGAATCACAGAATATGCTGAGTTAGATGGGATCATTGAGTCCAACTCCTGGCCCTGCACAAGACATCCCAAGAATTCCACCATGTGCCTGAGAGCATTGTCCAACCACATTGAACTCAGACAGGCTTGGTGCTATGGCAACTTCCCTGGGGAGCCTGTTCCAGTATCCAAACACCCTCTGGGCAAAGAACCTTTTCCTAATATCCAACCTAAACCTCCCCTGACTCACCTTCCTGCCATTCCCTTGAGTCCTGTGCTTGATCAGGAGTTGACAAAACACAGAAAGCTCCTTCATTGCACAGACCACGAGAAGGACATTTCACAGCAGCACAGAGCAGCTGTGTGAAGCTGGGAGAGAGCAGGGCCAGGGCATCAGGGCGTGGGGACACTTAGTCACAGGCACTGCAGAGTGGAGGGGACGTGTGGGGCTTTGGCTGGGACTGCCAGAGCACAGAAAGAGGCTTTGACACTCGAGAGGGTCAAAAAGCAGCACCATCATAAAAACTGTGCAAACAGCAGGAACATTTCTTTAATAAGTCTCCAGACAGATAAATCACAGCTTAAGGAGAGATTGCAGTGCTATTTATTAGTCATTTGTGCATGATTTGCTCACTCCATTGGTAGTGGAATTTCTTTTTTGGGTATTTAATTTTCATCAGAAATGATTTGTGTGCTGCACAGCGGTTCATAGCGACACCGCTGCCCTGCACAGGCACCTGTATCCAGCCACCTACAGACAGCTCCAGCCTCCAAGAAAAGTGCTGACAGTGACCTCCTAAAGGAGATGCCCCGGTGGTTAAATGCATCAGCTTTCACATGTACCTTTCTTAGTTTTCAGAGCTCTTAGGCTTCCTTGCATGGCTGAGCAATACCCACCAGGTAGGACACACTCCTTGGAGCTGGGTTCCCTGTTCCAGCCATTTCCACATCCCAGTTCCACACTGCAAAACAACGTGCTGGGTGGTAATGAGTGACAAGGCAAAGAATGAGAGCTAAAAGGCAGGTGTAAGGAAGACAAAAATCATTAAACACAAACAAATTACTTTCTAGAAGACTGGGTTAAATGCCACCACAGTTTGTACCTGCTGTTAATCCAAGGGGTTACGTCAAAGCTGAATTTTCTTCCTGTATTTAACATCCAGCAATAAAACAGTGACAGGACTAAAGTGACAGTGCAGAAGCTCTAGAGTGGTTTTTGTTGTACAGGACAGATCTCGCTATTTGATAGTTCTCCAGAGCAAATATTCCCAGGTTTTGGAGAACTAATTAGCTGTCTGTCAGAGCTACTCATTGTGGGACCTGATGATTGTTGGTTTGGCTGCATATATTGCTGGGCAATTTTTACATTCCCACTAGCAAGAGGCAGCAAAGCAAGATCTTGCATGGTTGCCAGAAGTTTTCAAACTCTCCAGGACTAGCAACAGCAAAGACTACTTGGAATAGTTTAACTTACTCACAAGCTAAAAATTATCTCTATTTCTTGTTGTTCTGATAGTTCAAGACACATTCACTCCTTCCCTCAAAGCCCCATTTCTCAGAAGCAGCTGTTAACCAAAAAGTTTGAACTTTGGAAGCCATTAATTGAGAAGTATGAGGAACCCCAGAGTAAGGCTCTGCCCTCATGTAAAATCCACTTTTAACCTTATTCAGACTCACAGAGAAATTCAGTCCCCAGTCTACTCCCTGCCCAAGTCCTTGAACTTGCAAGAAAGACTAGCAGATGTTCATTAGTGCATTGGTAACTGGAGAATTGGAGGCACTTGTCAACTCTGTGTGTGATGAATAAATGCTGGAAAGTTTCTTCTGGGGAATAGTACTGGTTTGGGGCCAACTGGATGCACTCAAAATAGTGTGGGAGGGGCAGGGGAATTATGACCAGCAGTTCCACTTTGTTGCTCCTGTTATTCATTTTAATAATAAGTGTTAGCTGCCAAACACCTGAGGGTATGTACCCCCTACCTAAACTTTAGAAATAGCAAATATTTGGGTGAGATTAATGATCTTTTCGAGGTTTAATAAAGATTTGGCTGCTCATGCATATGTGTTTAATGTTCTCCTGCTCCCTGGCACCACAAGAGCCTGGACATCACAGTGACCCCACAGACCAAGGGCCAAGGAGAGCAAAGCTCACCCGGGAGCACTGCAAGCACCCATGTCACAACAAAGTCATAAAATGCTTTCCAAACCTGTCTTCAGGCTTGCATTTACCTGGCAAGTCCAGGATATTTTCCTCCCCTGCAAATACCCCTCCAGAGCCTGAACTTACCTCCAAAATCCAGCAAATATCTCCCACTCCTGTGTGGCTGTCACTCACACCAAGTAGTCCCTTTCAAAAGGAAGGAGTTACTTTCCTCAGCATTGAACTGTGCTGCATGTTTCCCAGGCTGGGCTGGGACTGCAAACAAGATAACACTGCAAAGAAAACTTCTGCACTGCACAAGGAAACAAAGGCTTGGTAACAGAGAAAATGCTTCACTTTGAAAAACTCAAATACTTAAACACTTCTTGGTAAAGTAATTCAAAAATGCAGCACTGGCCCAAGAGGAGAAAAGCCAGTGCTGCTCCCCAGGCAGCTGTGTGAGCCAGAGCTCTGTCTGTATGTGGGAGTGAGTAGCTCTGCTCAGTCTGTGAGCAGAAAAACAACAGAAAGTGATCTGCTGGAAGCTGTCTCCACACACAGGCACGCGGACACACAGACACGCACGCTCTGAGCTTTGATATGTGCCTCTGACTCAATTACAACTGGCAAACACAAGGGCTGGGTATGCCTGAGAACCATGCTTGACAAAACTATATCCCACAAAAGAGAACTTGGTTTCCCAGAGTAAAATAAAGCAGATAGTGGCCACATCTGGATTTCTTCTCACTCTCACATCACTCTGCATTTCCTGCTTAGAACTGGGATCTCCCCAAGAGAGGCTTTTCTTGTGGTATTTCTAGCTGGGACTGGATGCACCACAAATCTCCTGAGAAGGTCCTTCCTTCCAAAATTCATGAGCTGGAGGCTCATGAAGCACAGATAGCTCAGGGAAGTGATCAACTGTGTGTGTGTGAATGCTTTCCAAGCTCTCAGCGTTTTGGGGGGTCTGGTCGCACTCACAGTGATAGGGGGTCACAGTGATAGGGGGTCACAGTGATAGGGGGTCACACAGTGATAGGGGGTCACACAGTGATAGGGGGTCCCCTCTCACCCCATTCCCACCAGCATGGACACTTGACATCACAGCTGTCTGGAGAGCTCCTTACTGCAAACATTACCAGGGAGACAAGAAGTCCCTCTGGGTTGGGGAGCTTGGGGGCTGCCTGGCTGCTTCAAGGGCCTGCAGCAGGAACCTCAAAGCAGCTGGTGATACACCAAGAGCAGAGGGACACCACCAAATCACCCACCTGCTGATTTCCATCCAGGGGACACCAGCTTTGCTCTGTGCTGGAGGTGAGCAAAGTCCAGGGGGAGCCTCAGACCTTCCTTTGCAGGAAAAAGACCCTCAGGTCAACACGAGCTCTTCAATCCAGTCAATTCTGGTCCAATCCACCTCCACAGCAGACATACCCCACTCTGCTGGCCTCTGGGTTTTCTGAAAAGGTAAAAAACAAGGACTTTCAACAGCATTTAGTTGATTGTGGGATACTTAGGATCTCAGTTCCCCATCCATAAAAACAAGAGGAAGAAAGAAGCAGCATTTCCAGGCTTACCTAGGATCTTGTGAAGATTAATGCATTAAAGAACAAAGAGTGTCAAGATTGTCCATAGCAAAAGCAAGTTAGGTCACTCCACTGACGAGGAGTGTATTTCAACACAAGGCTTCTTTATTCCATGTTGTTACTGTCCAAGGGAGGTTTGAAGGTCCAAATTAAAGCAGAACAAATGCAACTCTCTCTGTGCTCCAGAGGGGACTGCACAGTGCGTGGGTATCTAGGAATGCTCTCAGGAACAGGAGGTTTGGAAACTATTGTGAAAACTGTGCTCAAGAAGAAGCAAAACTTACTGAATTCCCCAAGGAGCCTTTACCACTCCAAGTTCTCCCATGGACAGTCTGGTGGTTTCAGACTTCTCTGCTCTTGGACCCAAATGCAAAGATTGGAGTCACATAGTCTGAAAGGGCTCAGCCACCAGGTGTCAGGTGTGTCCCTCCTCTGTTGTGGTTCCAGGGTAGCTCACACTGAAACCCCCAAACCCAGCAGGCACCTCCTGGCACAAACGTCGTGCAGAGTCAGGGTTAGAGGCCCCTTTGTACTGTGACCCCACTCCTCAAGCACACAACCCTCCCTCCTTCCACTTGATCATCCTCAGACCTGAAGGCTTGTATCCCTGCCTGTCCTGGAGGAAATCTCACTCTAACAGTGTGTTTTGGCACAGCATGCACTGCCCAGGGTCACACCACATGGGGACTGTGGTTTTGTACTTTAGCACAGGACAGTGAGGCTTCCAGGACCTCTCCTTTTCACACGAGGCAGCCACTATTGCAGAAGTGTGGAGCCAGCTGGGAGCTGAATGCCCTCCAGTTCAAGCTGCAGCACCATGCTGCATGTTTATTTTCCTTCTGCACCCATGAGATGCACATTCCTGAAAGAGGACATTTCTCTCCAGGCAAGTTAACACTCTATGTTTGGGCTTCCTTCGACTGACAAAAAAAGCACCTAAAATGCAGGTCCACCATTTCTCAGGCTCTATTGGGAAATGTTTACCATTATGAGCCTATCTGAAGAAAAGTGAGCTATTTCTATTTAAGCACTTATCCTAGACAACTCAGCACAGGACACACTGCCTCTGAATCCTCATGCCATGAAAACAACCGCCTCAGGGCTGCAGAAACCTCCCAGAGTTACTGCAGGTACCTTCAGATTGAAAGGCATTACTGGTCCTTTCAGCTGGGTCAGGCCTTTCCTTGTATCCCATCCTAATCAAGACTGGCATGCTTAGAAAAAGGTTGTGAGCCAGTGTTGTGCATCCCAGTGCAGTGCTGGGATCACAAACAGTCCAGGATGAGCCCAGCCCTGCTTAGAAAAAGGTTGTGAGCCAGTGTTCTGCAGTGCTGGGATCACAAACACTCCAGGATGGGCCCAGCCCCAACTGCTGAGCTGCACAGCTCGCACTCATCCAGTTTGCCCAGAAGAGCTAAACAGAGTCCCTGCTTTCATGCCATCACATGCAGCTCATCCATCCAGACTTCAGCTAATTCAAAGAAACAGCCAGCACTTCCACCCTCCTCTGAATCACCGAGGTGTGCAAATATAGATCCAGGCAGGATGTTTGAGTGATGGGATCCTGACACACCCCCAGTGCACAGCACCTGTCACCCTTCATCCTTTGAACTATTATTTTAGATAGTGCAAAAAATTCCTAAGGTGAACTGTGATACTCCAGAGTCAGGGAAGAGCATGGAATGCTGAGGCTGGTGCCTCACTCCCTGCTTCAACCCCTCACTGGGGGTCCAGCTTCCACAAAGATGCCTGGAAAGCACAAACTAAAGCCAGCAGGTACTGAAAATTCAAGCCAGTCTTTGGTCTAGCAGGAGTCCAGTGTCCTGGGTGCTGATCTGTGATTGTTTCATCACTTTGCATGGATCTGCTGAGCCCAAACACCAAGGAAGATTTGGATAGTGGGTAAGAGCCCACAGAAGATGTGTGCAAAGGCTAGAGGTAAGATCAGGAAATACTGGTGAGGGACTGGGCTTCAGATAAACTATAGTCAAAAGGAAAAAACACTTTTCCTGCCCAGGGTGTATTGCCCAGGGGCATCAAATGTGGCAAAAAAGAGATTAAAGTTAGACAGCAAGAAAATCTCTGTAAGGATGAGGGTAGTGCAGACCGGGGGTAGGCTGCACAATTACCTCACTAGAGCCATTCAAGCACCGGTCAGATGAACAAACACCTGTCTAGCAAGAGCCAGGTGTTTGTGGTCCTGCCTTCAGGTGTGACTTCTTTAAGCTACTGCCACTCCTCTGATCTTTCAGGCTGTGGAAGAGGAGCTCAGGCAGTCCTCTGGGGCACCTGTGAATCCCAGCCCTGGGCTGCCTCTATGGGCACTGGAGATCCCAATAGGAAACCGCTTTCTTGAGGCATCTGGGCTCCTCCTGGCACCTTCTTGTCCCTTTGTCCAGGCTGGGCATGAATCCTGCCTTGGAATAACTCCTGTGTCTAGTTAAAACCTCTGTCAATGAAGATGTGTTTGACATGTGGCAGGGAAAAATCAGGGAGATACAGGGAGTTAATATCAGTGGAAAACACCAAAGGTACTCACTGCTATGCAGGCAGTGCAGGCTTGTGGGGAAAGCTCACCAGCTCTGTGACAGCCTGGGGTGATGCTGGACCTGCGTGTGCTAGATGAAACCAGCATGAACACTCCCCCTGCTTCCCTCTTTCTTGTATTAGATACAACCCATTTCAAACCATATTCCCCAAAACCAATCAGTAAAGGGTCATAAAATATCCACAGACATCAAAAAAATTTTGCCCCCAGTGCCTGGCACACAGTGGCTGGGGATGAGCAGGACCCAGTGTTTGCTGGATGGCACCCATGCCCTGCTCAGCCACCCCTCACCTGTCCCCCAGCCCTCTGCAGTGACACCCCTCCTACATTTGGGTCTGCTGGAGTCTTGGCTACAGCAGAGGTCTTCAGCTTTATATAACCCCCCTCCTACTGGCTCAGCTGTGAGAAGCTGGAGGATTTTCAGCCAAGCTCTTCTCTACCACCTAGTGGGAAACAGAATTTTTCCTGTCATGATGAGCACAGAGCAGAGCAGGATCTCTGGTGTGATCCTGAGCCCTTTGCAGCTCATTCCCACTGGAGATATCCCAGTGACCCCAAAGGCCAGGGCAGCCCCAGAAATCGTTTCTTTCCTGACTCTCAGCAGCACCCTGGCTTAGGGGCCAGAAAGACTTGTTGGGAGAAGTTGTCCCCTCCATTACTCACTATTTCCAGTGCAATTACAGACTGTCCAAGCCTATTTTCCAGTCGATCCCCAAGAAAAAGGGCATCTAAATTTGCATCATCCCAATGCATCTCAATGCAGCGCACACATAAAATGCAGCATACAAATACAGCTGAATTTTCCCCTTGTGCATAAATTCTCTGTGTTTTCCTGCCTCCATCCACCCCAGACAAGTTTGGGCATGACCCACAAGGCCCCAAGCAGCCTCCAGAGCTGTGTTTGACCCCACAGCCCCCGAGCCGCAGCCGCCGGGCCCGTGGCGATGCTGCAGGAGCAGGCTCTGGCCAAACTCCAGCGCAGGTAATTGCAGCCTGGGCACTGCAATCCCCCTGCAGATGCAGCCTGTGCTCATTTCCTGTCCCAAGCTGTGGGGTGGTGCTGTCAAACAGCTGCCACGCGCTACCCAGCGGCGCCTGTGCCTCGGCAGTGCGTGGGTTTGGCACGCTCAAGGATGCTGAGAGCAGCAACGAGGGCACTGGCTCAGGCTGCTGCTTGCCTCCCCAGCTCCCCAGCATGGCTTAGCTTAGAGAGCACTGCTGGCTCTCCCTGCTCCTTCTCACACGGCCAAAATCTGGACAACACCTTCCCCTTTTCTGGTGAGGAAGAGGCCATGGGGAAAGCTCGGCTTTCTTCCAGCAGCTGCCGGATGGGAGGAGGCAAAGGGTTAATTCCAGCAGCGAGGGAGGGTTCTCCTGGCAAACTGGGGACCCCTGTGAGTTTTATGGGGAGGGCTCATGGGGGTGGAGGGACACGGCGGGGGGAAGAGAATTTGCTTTATGGTTTTGACAGGAACTCCCATCATGGTATAATTATGGAAGCGAGAAGTCTGTGTGTAATGAAGACCATATGCCGTGTTAAAACACACATGCACAAATATTAGGCTCCCGTGAGGCCTGTGGGGGAGCTGGGGAGGGGATTAGGAAGGGGTGGGGGACCCAGCCCTCCCCCGAGTTCTCCTTACAGATCTTCCAGCCCAGCCACAGGCAGGGCAGCGGGGATGTGGAGCAGCTGAGGAGCCCAGTGCAGCCAAACACGGCTTGTTTGGGGTGAGAAACATCCGGTTTAAATAGCACTGGGTGGAAGGAAGAACCTCGGTGCCAAAAAAATGGGGTTTCACTCTACATTGCTTCAGACAGCCTGAGAGCAAGGTTTCCTTCAGCAATAATTTTTCTCCAGCTTCTGCTACGATTTTTCCCTTTCCTTTCAAACGATGCCCTCAC
>NW_005054298.1:10086744-10093677 GCF_000277835.1 Geospiza fortis | reverse complement strand
GGCTGCCAGCCCTCCTCCTCCTCGCCTGACCCAGCTGTGCTGGTGGAGCAGCAGGAGCCACACAACATCCCCAGGCAGCTCCTGGGCCGGGGAAGATGACTTCAGCAGGCACCAAGGCCACCCAGCTGCTGTTTGAAGTCCCCGTGCCATCCTCTCCATCACCCCGCCTGCGCTTCATAATGTGAAGCTTTCTTGGCTGTGGCATATTAATCTCTCCTTTCCTATCTCACATGTCTTCTGCTTCACATCTCCCACTCACTGCCTTTATGGGTCCTTTAGGCTTTTTGAGGCTGTTTCTTCCTTTGCTGGTCACATGTTTCCAAGATTACTTTGCTGCTCACTTTCTGCATCCGTCACCCTGCAGGTCCCTGTGACTCTCACGCCCAGCAGCACACACTCACCTCAGCACACTCAAGTTCCCACCACATCCCTCAGGGAGCCATTCTCCATTTTAACCTTCTCAGGGATGGACAAAAACTTGTCCTTCACAAGCCTTAAATCCACTTACTATGTCCATCCCTCCCACCCTTGGCCATTCTTTTCCCTGCTGACAGGACAGACTCTGGCCTGGAGCAGATGATCCTGGTTTTCCTTGCTCTGGACCATTATCACCCTGCTGGTGCTGACTTAACTGGGAGTCCCTGGCAGCCAGCCTAGTTTGCTCTTCCAGCTATTTTGCCAGCAAGACAGGAGCTGTTGCTGTTGTGTAGCAGGGCTGGAGGTGAGAGCTGTGCAGGAGGGGCTGTGGGCAGGGATGCTGCTCTCCTTGCCAGGCAGCATCAAGGGTGTCCAGCTGCAGGGCTGGCTGGGGTAAGCAGGGCAATGCAAGGCTGTGGGAAAGCAAAACTGATTAGCTCAACATAAGCTCTCCTTGCATCTAAGGAGGGAAAAACACATCTCTCTGCCTCTCTGGTAGAAAAGAGAGGTGACAGGAAAAATCCCATTCCCTGTGGAAGAAATACCAAGTGCAGCGGAGGATTATTTCAGCTGGTTTCACTGGGACTGGCAATGTGCAGGAGAAGAGAGCCCATCATTTGTATTTTTCTCCTCTTTCATACAGCCTCCATTTAAAATACTCTTTTCATATGTATAGTTTTGTCTGTTCTCCTAAAAACAGTTGCTGCTTTCCACCACCCATAGATGCACTAGAGATACAGGGAAGCACAACTCCCACAGCACTGCCAGGCAGTATTAGAAGGTCACTCCAGGAGGGAAGAGCCTGCATTTCCCAGGCTGAAATGAATAGGGAATCCCTCCAAGACTACAGCACAGAAAATGCCTAGATGAATGCTGCTGCCAAATGCAAGCTCATTTTGGGATCTATCTGCCCCCCTCACTTTATCAGTCTAACTTCTTCCCTCACGTTTCCCGCCTGCATCTGCTCTGAGGCAAAGCAATCATGAGCATTCAGTGTCAGGAGCAAAATCTTTAATTGTTGCTCTGATTAGAAGTATCCCTGACCACGGTGGTTAGAAGCTGCTGATGCTCAGGACTCAGACTCCTCAGTGCTCACTGCCCACATGCAGCAAATCCTCCCCTCTGCTGCCCTGTGCCTGATGGGAAGCAGAGCCATCCCCAGACAGACCCATCCAGCCCAGCTGTGATTCTGTGAATTTTCCAGGGCTCCTGCACATTTCACACCCATTCTTACAGGGCAGAGCTGCCACGTGGAGGTGAGTCACAGGTGTAGTGCCATGGCCTCCCTGCACTGGGGACAGCAGGGTGAGCAGCAGCCTCTTCCCCCGCCAGTGTCTGCTGCGCTCCGCGATTCCCGTCATGCACAGAGTGTCATTTCCCACGAGTGCCTGCCTGCTCCTGCCATCTGCCATGATTTATAGAAAATGGGCAGTGATTAATAGCCCAGTCAATGCCGAGTGAAGCCATTTTCTTTCATTTACCTGCTCCCTGACCTCCCTGCACAGTCCCAGACAGGGGCTGGGAAAGTGTATTAATCATGCACTTAAAATATATTTAAAAGGGGAGATTGGCTGGGAGCTCGGTGGTATTTATGGAGTCATTTTCTACAGAGGATGCAAGCTAATTGCCAGATAAAACAAATGGGCTCTTTGAAATGGAAATTAGTCACTTGGAGGTACTGGATGTTTGGTCCTTGAGTGATGCCCCAAACCCACACTCCTCCTGGGGCTCTCTGTCACCTACCTGAGTCCAAGTCCAGCTGCAGCTCTCAGACAAAAAGGATGGGGGATGCCACACCAGCTCAAAGTGTGAGCATGGTGCTAAGAGATCCCTGGCACCAGAGAGGTCTGTGCTCCAACTGTAGCACGGTCACAGCGCTGGGGCAGAGGCTGCTGGGGTACAGAGAGATCCTGCCAAGCCACAGTCCTCCTGAAGATTTCCTGCAACAGAGAAAGTCTGTTTGGGGAAAAGAACTTGATTTCTTATGGCATGAGCTGTGTTACTAGAGCACATGGTGACATTTGGCCCCTCTCTGGACCCACAATATTAACAGGCAGTAGGCAAGCTCCAGACCATCTCCCCAGACACAAGGCAGGCTCTCTACACCATCTCTTATGAGCTCCAAGCAGTAGGACTGGGGCTCCTCATCCCTCAACAGAAGCAGATGATTTTTGGGGGGATAAACATCAGCGTCCCTTGCTTCCCCCAAGCTCAGAACTAGAGCCCATGTTCACTTCTATCCTCTGTGGCACAGAGCCTTGATGCCACACCTGGAGTGGCACCCCCAGAATCACAGAGCAGGTGAGGCTGGAAGGGACCACAGTGGCTCACCTGGTCCAACCACCCTGCTCAAGCAAGGCCACCCTAGAGCCACATGGCACAGAGTCTTGTCCAGACAGAATCTTGTCCTCATCTCCAGTGAGGGAGACTCCACAATCTCTCTGTGCAGCCTTTTCCAGTGCTTGGTCACTGCACAGTAAGGAAGCTCTTGCTTGTGTTCATTTTCTTTCCTTGTGTTACAGCCTCGGGGCAGCACCACGTGCGCTGTGTCCTGTCCAGTTTTGCATGACCTCTCAGAAAATGCTGCTGTGCCATGGGCCCCCAAGGACAGCTGGGGTTGATAGCAATAAAAAAGAAAATCCCCTGTCAAGCTGAACAAAATTATTGAATTATTCTCACCAGCCGGAGACCAAAGGTTTGTTGACAACTTAATTAACTGTGTTTGTAATGAATTTTTGGCCACATGCAACAGACTAATTATCAAAGCAAACATTAATCTCTTTCTAGGTACATCAAAGTGTTGAGAGCACAAAATATTTACATGAGCCTCAGATAAAATTCTTTGCACTAATTCTAACATAATTAAAATTATGTTGGGGCTAAGGTAATTATGCAAGGTGCTTATGTGACATAACAATGTAATACAAGATGGTGTTTATTTTTACCTAGAGTCAATCAGCAAAGTTCTCAAACAAATGTAATGTCATTTAAATATATTTTCAAGGGAGAGAAAACAGCACCACTTTTGAGCTCAGTTAAGGCATTTTAAATGGCCACTAAGGCTGGATGAGATAAGCACCTACATTATTCGTACTATCTGAGCTTTTCCCAGCAATAACTAGACATGAGTAAAATTGGTGAGTTTTAAAAGGACCTTGCAGCATTCCCAGTTGTCTCTGTGCAGTAAGTGATGGTTTGCTTTTATTTGCTTCAAAGTGCTGATCTGAATTTGATCCCTGAATCCCTGAGAGGTGGAGTAGACTGTGTCCACCCATTATTTCCTAAGGGATGCCCTTCCCAAGAGCAGGCTGCATGAAAGGAAAAGAGAGGAGAGCAGAAGGGAAAGGACCTGTCATTTTCTGGGATGAGCTGTGGCAGGACACCTCTTTGGAGGTGGAGGCACTATGCCACAAGGCAAAATTGGCTTTCCCAGATAGCCCCAGGTTGTAGAACAACAGTGAGCTCAGCACCTGCTGCACGGGTCACCAACAACTGCCTGCAGTGCACCAGCTCAGCCTCTGCATGAGAAAATGACCACAAGGCAAGGTCACTCCCAGGTCCCACCTGCCATCTGTGCTGAGAGTCATTTCTGCTGTCACAGGAGGTGACCTAGTTTCAGGCAGCAGGTCCCAGAGATGTTACCCTGCATCCCCCACCAGGCCCTGCTGTCCCTGGGCCCAGCACACCTGCGCTGCTGTGACACCATGAGGGCCTCGTGGTGTGAGCCATGCACAGAGGGCATGGTGACCCAGAAAATCCTTCAGCTGATGAGAAGGCAAGCTGTCTGGATGCAAAAGAAGTTTTTTTAAATGCTTTCTTAGATCTTTGTCACAGTACTGCAGAGACATGGTTCCAGAGGTCCCTGACATGTTTCATCCCTGATGTGGTTGTGCATGTCTGCCTGATGCTCCGACCCATCAGGATGAATCTCCAGCACTGGAGGTGAACAGCTTGTCCCTTCATGCTGGCACTCCCCTTAAAAGGTTGTTAACTCTTCTCACTAGTGTGTGATCCTGCCCTGCCTACCAGTGATGGGCAGAGGGGGAAACCTTCATGGGCACAGCAGCCTCGTGGATCTCATGGGCATCTCCCAGGACGTCCATCTGGCACCTGATCCACAGCAAGGAGGGTCACCTCCATGTGGGTTGTACTGGGTAGGGCCTCCAGCAGCAGTTAAAAACTGCCCATTCTTAACAAAACATGAAGCTCAGCTCCCTGGTGTCCAAGGGTAACCCAGCAGCAAGGCCAGAGGGGGCTGTGCTGCAGCACCATTCAGTAGCTGCACCCCGTCCCAGCAGCATCCCCACCTCACATGTCAGGACATATGTTCCTGTTTTGCCAGCTACTAAAATCAGCTCCTTCCCATGGCCTTTGCAGACATTTGCTGGAGGAAAGGCTGCCTTTGAACAGATTTCTGCCTAGGTTTCACTTCATAATTCAAATCATTTCTTGACACAAAGCACTGAGGACTTGCTGGGGGTGCAAGGCCAGAGAGCAGGGTCATGTCAAGTGGCTCCAAGGGGCTGCCCAGTGTCATTCCCACAGACACACAGCCTTGAGGATCATGTTAAACTTTCAGCCTGATTTGCAGACTAAAAGAAATTACCAGATAAGTTTGGAGCAACAACAAAAATGACTTTTCCAATATCAGCTGGTGTTACTATCCAAAAGACAACTAAGTTTACACCTAGAAAAAGAAAGCAATATCGCATCTCAAGGTCCTCAAAAGGTGACAGAGCTATAGAGAGACTATCTGGATTTCTTCCATGTTGGTGGGGCTTAGCCCAGAGTTACTCAGGAGACAAGCTGTGCTATATGACCACGCGAGAAACCAGCCAGCTAATTGCCCTGATGAATCTGAGGGTGGGACAGAAGAAAGCCTGGTCATGAAATCTGTGTGCAGGAGAGAGCTGTAACAGCCTTTCCTCTCCCTCACTCTCTGGTCAAAGAGTTTTGGCATTTGTTCAGCATTTGAGAAGGTGAAGCCAAGTCCAAACACTTGACAGGCTCCAGTGCAGTGCTGCTCCTCAAAGTCCAATTGTCCAAAAGACAACTCTCACGTTCCTCAAGTTTCTGAGCAGCTTTGTGTCTGGGGTTTTCTTAAAACCTTCAAATCTCCAACAGGATTAGTGCTTGGCTTAACCTCTGGCAGAATTGACAGAGGCTTTAGGAGCTGGAAAGATTTTAGGGCTTTGTCCTTGGCCTCTCAGCAGAGGCCAGAACCTTTATATTCAGGTCAGCTTCCAGCCACAGAGCTGCTGGGGGTGATCTCTTGTAAGAGCCTGCAGAGAGAGGAGAGGAGCAGTGTGCAGATGTTACCCTCCACATCTGGAGCAGCTGAGATAAAAATACAGCTGCAGAGGGAGGCAAGCTTTTAAAGTACTGGGAAAAGCAGAAACATTGCCTAGGGGAGTGGCAGGCTACAGTTTGATATGAATATTTTGTGCTCAGGTTGCTCTCAACAAAAAAAGGCACAGTAATTTCCATCAGCTGTCCACAGACATTTGTGAGAGCTGTTCAGCACACTGTTCTTTAGCTGCTGCAAAAGGGAGTGCCCTCACTGCGGCAGCTGAGCAGCTCCACATAGCTTTTGGGGGTCTTTCCATCCTGACAAAATTCTCTCAAGATTAGGGGGTGTTAGCCCCATTTTAGGAATAGGAAACAGAGACAGAGAGAGCTCAGGTGCGTAAAGGGTTTTTAGCATTGGCATAGAGGAAATTACTCAGCATCAGTGGAAAAGATGCATGGACAGGCTCTCTATATTTTAAGAAGTTATAAAACTCCAAAATCTGAACCAGAGCATGGAGAGGGGTAATTCCAATTATTTTTTTAATCTTTTCAACATTATTTTTCCAAGTTATGAATAATAAGATTGGGAATTAGAGTCCTGACATTTTCCCACTATTTAACAGGGAAGTGATCTGAAAATCTGGTGGAAGAAGGGCTTGTTAAAAAATGTGAAATTCAAGAACAAAATAAATCCATGAACATTTTCCACTTCGCAGCTACAAAGACTTTTGGCCTTTTCTCAGAGGAAAACAATCTCACATTATTCCCAAATTATCACTCCCATCACCCTGAAAACCATGGGAATTGTTTAGTTGACTAAAAACTACAAGATTGCAAACTGGGGGAAAAGAAGGTCCGGTTCTAGCCTCTATGCCAGTCCCTGCCACCAGCTGCCCCCTTTTGAGACCATACATGGGAAAAAAAGATGAAATAAAGGGGTCAGGGTGGGCTTCCCAACCAGGATGGACCAGACAGAAAATTCTCAGGGCAGTAATCAGCCACCTGCAGGTTCTGAGAATGCCCTGAACCCCTTAACCCTGCACAAAGAGGCACAAAGTGCTGATCACACCAAAAGCTGCCCGGGGCTTTCCCTTCCAGTGAACCAGACCTAAAACTTTTCTGCCTGCCGCAGAACAGACTCTTTGACAATTCCGTAAGCCCCTTGTGGTGAGCAGGCGAACCTGAGGCTGATGCCAGCGGCGGGGGGGAAAAACACCCCAGCCGCGC
>NW_005054298.1:10081172-10086705 GCF_000277835.1 Geospiza fortis | reverse complement strand
AGAGAGAGAAAGAAAGAAAGAAAGAAAGAAAGGAAGAGAGAGAGAAAGAAAGAAAGAAAGAAAGAAAGGAAGAGAGAGAGAAAGAAAGAAAGAAAGAAAGAAAGGAAGAGAGAGAGAAAGAAAGAAAGAAAGAAAGAAAGGAAGAGAGAGAGAAAGAAAGAAAGAAAGAAAGAAAGAAAGAAAGAAAGAAAGAAAGAAAGAAAGAAAGAAAGAAAGAAAGAAAGAAAGAAAGAAAGAAAGAAAGAAAGAAAGAAAGAAAGAAAGAAAGAAAGAAAGAAAGAAAGAAAGAAAGAAAGAAAGAAAGAAAGAAAGAAAGAAAGAAAGAAAGAAAGAAAGAAAGAAAGAAAGAAAGAAAGAAAGAAAGAAAGAAAGAAAGAAAGAAAGAAAGAAAGAAAGAAAGAAAGAAAGAAAGAAAGAAAGAAAGAAAGAAAGAAAGAAAGAGAGAAAGAAAGAAAGAAAGAAAGAAAGAAAGAAAGAAAGAAAGAAAGAAAGAAAGAAAGAAAGAAAGAAAGAAAGAAAGAAAGAAAGAAAGAAAGAAAGAAAGAAAGAGAAAGATAGATGGGGGAGGGAGGAAAGGAAAAGGGGAAAAGGAAAAAGGGAAAGGAAAAGGAAGTTTCTAAACGAGATTGGGAGAGGGCAGAGCCTGCTGGTTTTTGCAGAAAAGACAGATGCTCTGAGGTTGGGATGTGGTGTTCGGCTCCCAGCCCCACTGCCACCACAGACTTCATCTGCAGCCTTGTCTGCATCACTCAGGGGACACCATTTTCCAGGGAACTCAGGTCATTGCCCAGCAAATGGACTCTGGAGCATCCCTGCTCCTGCTCCCCAACTTCTCCTGGCAGCCCCCCAGGACACCCACCATCCTGACAGCTCCTGCAAAGACTTTCAAAGGTCAGAAATGTCCTTCTGCTTGTAACCAAAAGGCAAAACCACAGCTTACCTAGGGAATTTGGGGATCCCTGGGGGCTGTCCCCCAGGGCATAGTTAGAGTTTGCCAGATCTGAGCCCCCTGAAAAAGAGCTCTGTTGCTGGCCCCAGTGGGTGTTCCCAGAGGTGCTTCTTTAGACACTTGCTTTGGTAGGTTATAAAACTCCCTTACAAAGTAAATGACTACAATTAACTCAGGTTTTATAGATGTGGAGTGCTCTTTGATGGTGTTTGGCTCACAGGAAAGAATAAAATAAAGTGAATGATGCAAGTGTGCCAGGGCCAGCAAGGCCAGGCTGACCTTGCAACAGATTCATTCATCTCCCCCACCACATGCTCAATACAGCAGCACCTCAGGTTGTGAGAAATTTTATAGAAGAATAAAGCAATAACTGAAGTGTGATAAGCTCACACACAGCCCTCCTTAGCTTAATTTTTAACAGTGACAGTGACAATCAACCAGCAGAATAAAATATCTATGGGGGGTGGGTGGATTTGACCCAGATTTGATCCATTGATCCCTCAATGGATCAGATCCACATCCTCCTGTGGGATTTTCAGGGGTGGCAAATTCAGTTTCTGGAGCAGGCCTGGCTGACACCTCAGTATCTCACATGGGCATACATAAAGCATTTTTAAAAGAAGTCCATTTAAAGATAAGCTGCATGCATGCTGTTAGATTGAACTCACACTACTGCAGTGCAGTTCCATGTACACTATGCTGAGCTCTCACACCAGCCTAAGAGCCTCAGCACAGGGCTGGGTCCCAGCCTGAGCTGTCACAACCCTGCACACATTGGCAAGCTTGGATGAAGCTGTTCTTCAGGCCAGGCCCAGGCCATCCCAATTATCATCTAATTTAGGGGCTCCGGGCAGCAGAAATGGGAGAAGATTTTTGCTCAAGGCACATGCGAGCCAACATATGACTGCAATGGCTCCTTCTCACATTCACATCTCTGGAGTGCTTCTGCACACAGGAACAGTAGGGAACTGGCTGTTTTCTCCACGAGCACAACCACAGCCTAACATTGCACGGAACACGTAGGAACAAAAACAAAAGCGTGTTCTAACCATGTCGCAGCTATTGTTCTTCCACAGGATTTTCATCTCGTGGCAATTTCTGAGGGAGTTGAAGTCTTTGTGGTTTCTTGCATTTGGGGGGAAAAGAAGATCAAAGCACAACACCCTCTGAGATCTGGCCCTGGCGACACTGTCCCCAGATGACTCGGTGTCGTGTGACAGTGCATCCTGCAAAACAGGCTTCAACAGGGCAGGACACACCAGTGGCTCAGTGCTGGCTGCCCCACCGTGGGGATGAGCAGCACGAAAAGGTGGGTGGAGGCACCTGAGCCCTCCATGGGCTGTGGCAGAAAGAACAGCTGTGTCCAGAGCAAGGGCAGCACAATGTCCTAAAAATCCCATCCTTTGAGACTTCTGCCCTGCTGCATCCCAGAACCATCTGCCCTGGGACAGGCAATTTCCTCACACCCCAGGCCAGCTCCCACTCACCAAGAAAGAGAGATTTTAAAAAGTTTCTTGAAGGAAAACAGCCTGGGAAGCTGTGGGTCTCAGGGTGGGTGTCTCACAGTGCCTTGCCCCCCTCCACAGGCTGTAAGCATCCAGCCCCTGCACTTCCAGCACATTTCCCTGCAAGGGCCCCAAGTAACCTACCCAAAATCAGCACTGATTATAGCAGGGAGCTGAACCAGAGACCTCCTGAGGTCCTTCCAGCCTCCTTTACTACGCAGTGCTACTTTTGTGTGCCACAGGAGGTCATCCCAGGCCACCACTACCTCTCCTATGCGCTGTCTTTAAGGCTAAACCACTCGGTGCTCCAGACCTCGTCCCCAGGGCTCTGCAGGCTCTGATATTTAGCTTATCCCTTTGGCCAGCTCAGCTGGTACAGATCACTGCCTGTGCTGTCACAGGATCTAGAAGAGTCCATGCATCACAGCTGACTCAAGCCCAGCCTTCCCAGGATTTGTTCCATTTGAGCCAAACCAGAACAAGCCCACATGCCCCAGAAACATTTTGCTACAATCAACGAAGATGATGCAGAAAATCCAGGGCTTAACTACTGAACCCCTGTTAAGTTTGCAAGGCTGAAGCCTGAGGGAACAGACATTAAAACCCTTCATACAGCAGCCTCAAGAGGCAGAGCAGAACTTTGAGCCTGGGAACTTTGATCACTTTGGTAAACAAGCAGGCAGGGATTGGGAGACTGGAGAAGGACTCCTCCAACATCCTGGTGTGCCCATAAAGTGAAAGAATAGGGTGTACTTTTAAGAACTTTGCATGTTTTATGACATTATTGTCTGTAAAGCTTCCTAGTTTCCTTAGTAATCAGAAAGCCGACGCCTTTAAAGGAAAACGCAGTGTACTCGCCATAAGAGCAGAGAATGAAGATTGGTCTCCTATGCAAATAGTTCAATTATAATCAAGCACAAACACTGGAAAAGGTCAGGTTCCCAAAAGGATGTGTGTTTACATTATAAATAAGGAACTGGGAAACAGGAGCAATATGATAGCTTTACTACATGGGAGCTGTGACTTGTAAAGGTAAGCTGCAGTTTCACAAGGGGGCTCAAGGTGTGACAAACTCCCAGGGGTGGCACTGTGCTGCCTTTTTTTCTTTTTCTTGTGAAAAGGTGCAAAAAGTCTTATTCTTTCTCACAAAATCATGAGGCTGAATCCCAGAAAAGGTAGCAGGGTTTTTTATTTGGATTTGTCCTGGGTGTTTGCTTAGTTGACCTGAAATCAGCACAAACAAGTCTGAAGAAAGCAGAATCTGTCATGCAAATTCTTCGCTGAAGATAAAATAGTATCAAAGATGGGTCCATCCTCAGGTACAAGGTGAAATCAGTTTCTTGTAACTATTTTTTAACTCCTTTTGGTCCCCAATCATGGTTTGTTAGTACAGACTGGCTTTAAGTCATTTGAGCTTTCTTGGAGTAACAAAATCAAAACCACTAGATATTTTACTATTTATAAGTAATCTGTTACAGGCAAATAATGAAGCCCTACTATAGCTTTGAATTAATGTATAACTGAAATAATGGCTAGCCTAGTGCTGGTGTGCTGGTTTACATCCAGGAAGGCTTTAGGCAAAAGCAAGGCCTGATGGGGATGGTTGAGTAATACAATAGAAAGAAAGAAAGCCTAACATCAGAAGGGAAGCAAGCCCAGTATAGAGAGTTACAAATATAAGACAAGAAATATATAAAGAAATATAAGAAAGATTGCTATAAGCGGACAAAGATTTCCCTCTGTCACCTCCCAAGAGGAGCCTCAAGTTTTGAGGGCTGCAGGCTGAGCACAGAATGAGCTCTCAGCTCTCAGCTGCAGGAAGAGGTCGAGGCTGGAGATGATGCGTCACAAACACTGTGTAGGTGTAAAGCACTCCTCTCAAGAAACATTAAAATGAGCTCATGTGCCCAGCAATGAGCCATGACAGCTCTGCCCCAGAGCACAGGAGCAGCCCTTTCCCAAGCCATCCTCATGCACTCTAACACACCCACTCAGAGTGGGCGCTCCCAGACACACAGCAGTGCTCATATGCCTCCTGTCCCACCATCCATGCCCAGCTCCTCAAAAAGCAGAGATCTTTCAGGAACGTTGTATCTGTGACAATTTATCCTGAGGAAGGCAGCAAAACCCCTCCCATGGGACATGGAGGGCCCTGTGCAGGCCAGTCCAGCCTGGCCCTGCCCAACAGGTGATGTGTTCTCAGCTCCTTGCGCTTCAATATGCTTTGCAGAGCGAGACATGATTCCTTTGATCAGCATATTTTAAACTGCATTAGCAAAGTATTTTCTGTACACCATTTTACAGGTGGAAAAACTGAAAGAGAAACCAAGAACCTTCACTTTTGATACACTGAGTAAATTTCACTGATTTCAGTGTTTCTTTGGGAAAAATCCACGTGAGGAAAAACTGTATGTAGCCAGTAAAAGTGACAGACAGAGCCCACACGAGTCGGTGCCTCTAACTCCTGAATCAACTCCCCTACCCCCAATTAATCAGCATAATCACCAAATTTCCAGCTCACTAAAATCACATTAAGCATTGCAAACTTTCATGGGCACTTGCAAAGCTGAATATAATTTCCACTTCTAAACAAACAGAACCAGACGTACAGTGCCTCCTGCCTAAGGCCAAACTACCAACAACATTGTTCTTTTACCTCCCTTAAACAGCTCAGGGTATTTTAAGCTTCAGGAGAGTTTTGGCCAAGGTATGTCCCTGCTCCCAAATGCAAATTCACCTTGTAGCTCAGAGTGAATGCAAAGGTAAAAGGACACAGATCCACATGCCAGCAGGGCTCTGAGCCTGCCTCCTCTCCCCACACACAGCTGAGGTTTCAGCTTTCCCTGGGACAGGCAGGGATCAGCTGCATCAGGCACATTGGGTCAGACTGGTTCTTGGCCCAGATGCAAATGTCAGAAAGGGAGGCAGCACACACAGACCAAAACCAGCTTATTGGAAATTCAGGGCGGTGGGACAGACCTGCGAATGCAGAAGAGCTCAAGCATTGAAAACACCCAGAAGAAGAAAAGGGAAGGCTTGGGGGGCTGAGTAATAGAGTGTCTTTTCTCCTCAGAGTCTG
>NW_005054298.1:10002829-10081113 GCF_000277835.1 Geospiza fortis | reverse complement strand
ACTGCTTCCAAAAGGAAGGACCCACCAGTAAATTCAGAGAGATTCAGCAAGGATCACAGAGCAGGACCTAGGTCACTTGGACTTGGTGATCTTTGTGGGTCCCATCCAACTCAGGATATTCTATGACTGACAGCAGTTGTTTACTGTAGGCTCATACAAACTTCAGCAGGGCTCTGCTTACTTCTCCTCCTCTCCCACACGTTACCTAACCCTGCTGTGCAGCATTTAACAGCTGCCATCCCAGATCCCAGGAGGTGCTGCACACCAGCAGGGTGAACATGGGCACACAGCACATGAAATGACAGGTCTCTGTCTGTGCATTAACCACTGCTCCAGGCTGGCTGCAGAGTGACAGCTGTGTGACACTCACTGCCAGTGCTGCACAGCCATGTGAGTAGCTTGAAGGAAGAAAAGGCACAGATGTTTTCCAAAATCCTTCGGGACATTCTGACTGTTACCAACAGCTGGGCAGCCTTTCCCATGGTAACATCACAGCAGACAGCAATGCAGAAGTAAAGGAGGAGCTGGGGTCTGAGCTGAGCTGCCAGCATTCCAGCAAGTAATGTTATTTCAGTCAGGAGCACAAATGCAGATGCTGTTTCTGAGCAAAGGAGAATTCTTCCCCACCAATTCTTTGTTTGGAGTTTGAATTTTCTACCATCTGTCCCATAATAAATGAAGTTATTTGTGTGATTTTTGTTACTGTATCAATAGCCTCATAAGGGGAAAAAAATAAGAAGGGCAGGCTTAGGTGCCTCTTGCACCCAGGTCTCTGTCTGGCTGCAGTCACTTGGTCTCCACATGTACTGGGAGATCCACAGGATCCACTCCATGGTGGGCCCTGTGCCACAGAGAGCAGAGGGGCTGCTGCAGTCAGGATCCCTCTGGGAAGCCCAGGGAGGGGAACCCTTTGCCTGTGCATTACAGTCACAGGTGTGACTGTAATTACAGCAAAGCCATTCTGCAAATGCTGATCTTGTTTTCTCACACCCTGCCTCTCCATCACACAGACAAAGGCTTGCCAAGATCTCTGTGTTTGCTGAAATGAACCAAGACCTCAGAAAACTTCCCACCAGCCACACAATACCAGAGGACCAAAGTGACCCCTCTCAAAGAGGCCTTCAGCATGCTGAGAAATGCACACAGTTCTGCCACGTCTTTTGAACAAGTTTTTTCCAAGAGGTGTGCAGAGGAAGGAGGGGCAGGTACTAATGGGGCTAGCTCTGTGCTTGAAGAGATGGAATTAAAGAGTGAAAGCCAAATTACATCTCAGTGCCACGTATTAACACAATATATTCAAAAGCTCTGAGGTTTTACCAATAGAAAAAAAAAAAACAACAAATGTACCTGTAGCAATACAAACTTGTATTGTCACATTACCACAGCTTCTTTCCAACCAAGAAAAAAGCATCATAGCAAGTCAGTGTGGAAGAAAGCCTTTGGGTTTGGTTTTGGGTTTTTTTGTAATTAATCCTGCCTTGCAAACACACAAAAATAGGAGATTGGCTGGATTTGTGGGAGAGTAACATCAGGGAACCCAGAGCTGCACCTGAAAGTCACTCTGTCTGTGCTTTTCTTTCCTCCTCTTCTTCATCTGCTGTCAGGCCCTATAGACAGCATCTTAATACAAATATTCATGTATCATTAATACAAATATTTACTCTACATATCAAGCAAGAACCCAGGAGTCCTCCATCACAGGCAGTGCTCTCACTGGGATTGGTGCTGTGGAAATGTGGAAACACAAACTAGTTCCTGATCACACTAGAGGTAACAGCTCTCCAACATGGAAAGCTCTACAGGACCACCCAGTCCCTATGGAGCAGAGTCAGAAATAACCTGTATCCTTTCTCTCTAGTCCATGAGATCCACAGGCAGAGCACACAGGTCCAGACAGCAGAGTTGCTTTTCTGGCCACGCCACGTCTCTCTGAGGTTTGGTCCACTGTCCAAAGTGCTTCTACTCTCTGTTTTAATTGAGAAAAATGCAGAGAGCGCCTCAGGCTCCGTTTGTACCAACCTGCAAAGCAGTTCAGTTACAGTTTAACTTCTCCTTGAAAATGAGGTCAAGAGGTGAAGCCTACAAGTCAAGGAGAAGTCCTCCAGCAAGCATATAGTTATTGGGTGCACCACATAAAATCAGCTCTGCCGTCTCTAAGCACAGCCTTATGATTCATCACGTGCACAAGCCTTTGCAATCTGTTGAAGACAGCTATTGTCCCTGGGAATACCAGCTAAATTGGGTAAGAATGTGATGACTTCATTGTATTCATTAGGGGCTTTCTCCTACCAGATGTGGTACTGGGCAGCATGAATTTTGACCCAAAAGAAGCCAAACTGGCACATCAAAGCTTGCAGGGATCTGTATGCCCTCAGCTCAAAGCCATCAGTTATTTACATTCTGCCAGGGCTTTTGGAACTCTAAAAATCTCCTAAGGCATGCAAAATACAACTGACATCCCTCTCTCTATTCTCTACAAACAGGGAAAGCCCTGTTTCCTCTCACAAGCCTCAGAACATGTCATTCATGCTGAAATGCACAGAAGACCTCAGACAAGACCTCAGAGAGTTTAGGCAGAGAGGCACCTGCTGTTGGCTTGTGGAAGGGGAAAGGCACCATGAGTGACATTTGCCAAAGCAGGGCACTGTCCAGAGAAAAGCACAGTACCCATTATCCTGCAAGAGACCTGGGCATGAGTGAAGCAAGAGGATGGGGTGGTACTTCCACAGGGCTCCATCCAGCAAGGGACATGTGCTGTCCTTGTTCAGCTGACAAGGGGACATCAAAAATGCTGAAGCTGTGAGTCGAGGCTTCATCTTTTATCTGATCTCACACTTCTCTCACATCACTCAGCATCTTAGCACAATCTCAAGCTTTTCTTGGTAAACATTTCCACAGAGCAGCAGTGGTATGTGCTAACTCTTTCCATTTGCCCTTTGTATTTCTCAGGGTTGCAGGCAATTTCCCATTCAGTGATGCTGAGGAGGCTCCCCTGAGGATATTGCCAAGCTGAGCCTGTTTTTCTCTCTCTCCCTTTCCCTCTGGTGATGGCTCTGCCCTGCCCTTCCCCTCCCTCAGCCCAGTTAGACAAGTCAGTCTCCAGTCTGACCCTGCTCTGCCTCCCTTGCCCCTGCACATTACCTTCCAGCATTTACCACAATGCAACAAAAGTGCATTTCTCCAGAAAAACTCTGCCTGACCCACACCTGCCCATGAATCCTTCTCAGAACCCATCTTCCAAGCTGGGTGGAGGTATTTCAGTAGGCTTACAATGTTCATGTGGCCTTCACCCACAGGATTGCAGAATGAGCTGACAATCCTTTGTATTTTCTGGGATCCATGGAAAAAATGGGGATTTGACAATTATATCTGGATTTTTTACAAGATAATTCTGCATCTTTGAAGAACTATTGAGCTTGGGAATTAGCTGTCAATCTAAATAACATTTAACTGGAAGATTTCTCTCTCCACCCATCTCCAAACATCTGGGCAGATCTTCAGCTGATGTAAATCTGTGTAGCTGTGCTCAGTTACTCCAGCTGAGAACCTGGCACATCTTACAGTTCTTCCAATATTAAAAACACATTCTCTTTTTATGTAAGCACAAATTTTTATGTGATGTTCTCTGCACAATTTTGCTCTTTTTTTGGTGCAGATTAGTGTCCCCCAAAGAGACGGGTAAGTAAAATGGTTGCAGCACTCAAGCTTTATTCAGTCCCTGGGTTCTCTCTTTCTTCTGATTCTTGTTTGCATCTTGCTTTAATGATGTGAAGGGTACATGAAAAAATCCATGTATGGGAAAGGAACTGATGGAAGACCAAAAGCTGTTTACAGATGAAATGCAAAGTACTTAGTGGAGTTAATACCAACAGAGCCAAATAAGGCCAGTTGAGCTAAATGGGTGCCATTCCTGAGTTGAGAACTAGATTTGGTACATTTCTAAATCTTATGTGCCAGGTCGTTGCACTGGAATATATCCACAACCATTGAGATAATGGTTATATGCTCATTTACATCGGAGGATGAACTGGCCACTTATCTATATATGGAAATGTATTCCTCTCCCTGAGATTGCCCCAAAAATTTATCTTTAGACTTAGGTCTCATTAAATTGAATTTAGAAGTGTCACTGTAATACCTGAGTTGCTCAAAGGATAAAATCCAAGCTCTAATAGTCTTTTGCAGCATCCCTGCCCTGTAGCCATGCAGGACATGACTGCAGTTCACTGCTTTTTACAGTATTCGATGGCCATCCCTTGAATACGAGGCCAGACTTGCTTGATGACTTCTGATTCTTGACTGAAGTACATCACTGTTTTTCACAATGGTTGCTGAAACAGCTGCATGTTAACTACTACATAAATCTCCTATTTCCCCCAAACACAGACAGTTTGGAATCTTCTTCTGTGTGACTATAGAGGCTTTTCCCTCCCATCAGTCACACTAGTTAAGTTATTAAAAACAGTGCTTTTAATAAATCCCAGAAAGCTCTACATGCCTGGCTAGCAAAAAAGGCTCCTTTTCAGCAGTGCAACATGCAAACCTTCCATCATCTGCCAGGAAAACTATACCTGTATGCAAAGCATCAGAAGTGAGAGAACTAAAAGAAGAATCTGTGCATATTTCCTTTACCAACCAGCCTCCAGCTGCTTCAGAAAATTTACTAGGAATGAGATTTCTACGCATTTGAAAGCCCACAGGATTCCTCTGTCAGCATTAGAAAAAATCTTATTGCAAAACCCCTCTCCATCTTGTCTTGTCTGCCTACAGAATGAGCTGGCTCAGAGACACGGTTTACTTGGTTTGTCACAACATCTGGAAGTCATAGTGACACATCCAAGCAAGCGAGAGCTGGAGACCAGCGAGTCATGGACAGAATGAACGTGTCTGGCAGACCCTCTCCCAGACACCACAGTGCCATGAGGGGAGATAAAGGGAGCCCAACAGGGAAATGCAGGTGCAGGAAAAGGGTAGTGCAGGTACACTCATCTTTATCATGTCAGGGGTCCTGACTTCAGTTTGTGTTCAGAAGGAGAGATGAAAGTTTATCCTGATCAATGTGCACATTTCTGTGCAGGAGGTTAAGGGAGATACAGAGAAACAATTAGAAAGGTAATAACTCCTAAGCTTCATTTTTAACTCAATTGATGAATTAAAGAATGGGTCTCTGTTGGCAGACTTTACTACCCTAGCAGTCATGGTTGCCGTAAAATTACTGGGGACAGCATCACACCTTGCAAGTAAAGCTCAGTTTGTACATGGCATTTCTTACAGAAAGGCTACCAACTATCAGAATTTCTATATTTCATAGTGCCTCTTTTTCCAACTCAGTATCACACCATGTGAGATGCTCCAACTCAAGCTTCATGACAATGCATCACAGCACCAGCATGAACTGCAGTTCTCTCGTGATTTTATCTATATTACATCTTTTAGGTAATCTTTCTGCTCTCGCTTTACCATCAACACTGTAATCCTGGTGTGGGAGGCTACTGCATTTGTCAGGGCTGATTTGTCCTTAGTGAAGCCACGTTGGCTGTCACTGATCACCTCCTTAGTTTCCACCTGCCTTTGCCTAGTTTCCTGGTGGATCTGCTCTATGATCTTGCCAGGAACAGAGGTGAAGCTCACTGGCCTGTAGTTCCTCAAGTTCCTCCTTTTTTCATTTATAAAAAATGGGGGTTATATTTCCCCTTTTCCAGTCAGTGGGAACTTCAAACTGCCATGACATCTCAAATAAGATGGACAGTGGCTTAGCCACTTCATCCACCAATTCCCTCAGAATATGCAGATGTATCTGATCAGGTCCCAAGGACTTGTTCACCTTAAGTCACTAGAGTGAGGCATTAGATTGATTTTAGGGCATTTGTCTTCTGGCTAAATGTGGTTTTGGGTTCAAGTTATTTATCAACAGCTTTTAGGGTACTGGAGGCAAAAATTGCCTCAAGTGATGACATGCAAATTTGGGATAAAGGACCAGATCCTGCCCCTGAAATGCTGTCTCTGAATTAGACTGGAGAGCAGCATTTGGATGGGGGAACAGCCATCCCCTGTGCAGAATTTCCTTGGAAAATGCACATTAAAGTGACTGATTTACAGTGCAAAGTTACTTCTCTATACAGCTGTGGTCACAGAAAAGCAAAGTACCTCATATGTATAGGTCTTAAGAAAGCTTGTTATTGTTTATGAAGAGTCCATATCAGCTTCTAAAAGCTAGACAGGCGGCCTGTCTGCAGTGCAGACAAGTAGCACTGCCCATCTGTATGCCTGCTGATCCCGTATTTTGCCAAGACCACTATGTTCTGGTAGGGAATAATTTTAATTTTTCATACCCAAAGGAAGCAAGGAGCTGTTGTAAAGGCAGATCTGGGCCCACAGCACATGGCCCAAATTGCAAACTGTAGAAATTTTAAGGGCGTGGCAGTTACCCATGTCTAGTTATTGCACTGAATTGAATTTAGGTTGCATTTCAGGAGCCCACCTGAAATTGAATGAGTCCAAGAAACTCAGCCTATATACTAAAATAGTCAAAGAGCAAGTACTGCATAAAATACAATGAATTCTTTTGGTCAGATGGGCAACAGACTGGTCTTGATTTGACCCAAATTGTTGTAGAGCTTTGTTGCAAACACTGTAGTTTGCAACATGGAAACACCATGCAGGTATTTAATTTGTTTCTACCCTTGGCTGTTATCATCCCTCTGGAGCTGGCTGAGGCAGAACCAGGTCAGTTGGTTCCAGTCTAACCTATCACAGGGAGAGGAAGAAGGAGGGACAACTTATTTGCACTGCTAAGCAAAGCCAGTCTTTCTATCACCATCTGCCCTGCTCTTTTGCTAGATTACTTTTTTTTTTAAAAACACAGCTTGAAAGAAAAAAAATACATACCCCACCAGGCTGCCTCCACTACATAGCTGCCCTAATCAAAGGTTAAAAATGAACTCAGGCCAATGAGATGGAAATAGAGAATAAACATGCAGAAGCATCTGAGATTTACTGCTCAGATAGGACTATTTTCCATAGGATTTGACTAAGAATTCCTGGCAGAGGAATGGAAGGCAAATCTGTCCTTTGAATGGAATGGGGATTTTCAGGTCTTTCTCTGGCTGAGTAAGTGCAGGCATGTGCAGCTTTCTGTGGATTTGAGCAGATGTAAATACCATATTCAGCTGTAAAAGGTTCAATATAACCTTGCTGCTTTCAGAGGTTCTGAGATTTAAACAAAGCCCATAAAGGCAGCAGGGGCCTTCCTTGACTCAAATGCCTGGTCCCAAAGCCTAGGGAGGCAGCATGTCACCTGAGTATGGATGAACTCCTCATTCTGAGTATGACAGTTTTCACTGAAATTCACTATGAAGTTTGCAAGAAATGTTGCAATAATTAGGGGCAAAAGGTGCAAATTTCCTTTGCTGCCCTTCATTTCAGCTAAACAACTTCAGACCTGAGCAAATTCCAGTTCTGCAGCTCAAATCCTCAGGAGATCTGTCTCAGCAGTCACAGACACTTGTAGGTAGCTCCCAGTGTAAGGCAAACCTATTTTTATGCAAGAACAGTTGTCATTAGAGCAGTAAGTCTTCCCCAGTCTGGGAACACCATACATCCCTAATTGGCATGTCACACAGACAGGACATCCTTAATTAAACCCCATATAATTATGCCACTCCAGGCACCTGAGTGAGATCTCTGCAAGTTGTTCTAAGAGATGTGGATGTACCCATCTGCCCCAGGCAGGTGTGGGTACCTCCAAAAACCCTGCCTGGCACAGATTGAGCTCGTTGCCACACACCTTCAAAGAGGAGAGGCAGCCTTGGACTCAGCCGGCCACATGCACTATGAAAGATTTCCTTGAAGCACAAGAGACCAAGTCCTCAACTGGTATTCACTGGTACTAATAGCATTACCAGCACCTGGCATTGACTGGTGAGATCCAGTAACATCATCCATTTATCTAACCCAGTTCAGTGTATTCCATGGCACTGCATCATGCTTGGCAATATCCCCCCTGTTCTATATGGGCTCTCAACCAGCACAACCCATGTTGGATGGAGGAGATTTCCAGCCAGAGCACTGCTAGGAGTCTGGGATTTGGAGGTGGCTCAGCAGGTGAAACATCCCACATGACCTCAGTTCACAGCAGTGGTCAAAAGCAGAGCTGTGCATGTTGGATGTGCCTGAGAAAATCCAGAACAAACAGCAAACAAGCCAGACCTTGCTGAGCTCAGCAAAGGGAGGCTGTGGCTCGGTGCACTTTCTATGTGGCCATCTTGGTGCATCAAGTAAAGAGAGGGTGAGAGGGAGAAACTTCTTGAATGCTTTTGACTGAGACATGAGGAATCTTCCGCTTGTTACCTCCTTCCCTCAACATATCTAAATTCTTAATATGGTTGATCCTATCAAATTGCTCAATGGGGTAAAGAAACCTCCTATTTTCATGGCACAGTTGCATCACAGATTCACAATGTCATCTTGAAACCATTCAATATCCTAATTCTTATCAGTGCACCCAGATTTCTACTTAGGAACCTAAATATCATTGTGACATTTAATCCAAATGGACTACTTATTTTCAGACCTGCTGAGTCAAACATGGAACTAAATAGCCCTTTGAGCCTACTTGCAGATGGTTTATCCCTCAACCAAGGTGAATCCATCTAGCCTCAGTGGGTCATGCAGGGAAAAACCCAGGTAGAAAATCTCATGTTCCCACATCTGGATTCCTGCACAAGAAGTCCTCACCTGCAGAAAGGTAAATTTGGTTTTTCCTGGAGATATGTTTCCATTCAAGTTCCATGCAAACTGAGCTGAAGAACAAGCTGCTGCACCTCCTATGCCCATCTGCCGCTCTAAGCACACAGGTCCATCTCTTGCTCCTGGCATTTTGCATCAAGCAAAGGTGAGGACAGGGGCAGAATTCTGCTTTTACCCCACCTCTGCACACACACAGCAACCTCCATGAATGCCATAAGCACTTAGTCTCCTCCCTTCTCCACCATATTTTGACATAAATTTGGGAATTGTTTGAATGCGAGACAACTACTTGAACTTAATACCAACAAACACAACCAAGCATTGTTTAACACCAACATGGATGTAAGACTCCTACAACAATCTTCATTAATCGTTTGGACAGCTTCTGTTCAGGTCTGTGTCCTCAGAGACATCCCTGTGTTGCTCTGTAGTGTGTTTACACTGAAGGTAGGAGCTTTTGTCCTTATCAGTGTGCTGTGCTAAATAATCTCTTGTGGCATTGCTTTTTTTGCAATTTTTTGTTTGTAACAGAAATTCAATATTCACAGGCATTATGAAAACAAGAGTGAGTGAAAACAATGATCCAAGATCACTACAGTTACAAGCTGTTATAAGGAAGCAATTACCTGAACAATCTCTTTGAATTTTAGTGTAAATATTTAAATTTGCATAAGTAGTAAGTCTTCATGTACTTCATGCAGCAACATTTTTGGGTGAAACTAGGGCAGGAAGAATATGGCCACAGACTCCTGAGGAATCTACAACACCTATCCCATGTTTACCCCAAAATATTTGTCTATCCATAATGCCTACTTTCTACTAAGATTGCAAGCTTTTGGATAGACAGAGATCAACCTTTTGTTCCACCACAATATGTTCTTTGCTGTCAGCCCAGCAGATCTTTCTGCATGATTATGAATCCTGACAGAAGGAAAAAAAATCCTTCAGTGTAGGTCAAAGTATCTAATAGAGGAAGTTAGTGTTGCAGTTCCTGGTTGACAGAGGGGGAAAGCTGAGAAGGAGAGGTCCTGCCTGTCCTGGTGTGAGAGAGCAGGTTTGAGCAGCACAGGCTCCCGCCTGCTCTTCTGTGCTTAGCTCCAGAAAACCCAGTTGGCTTTGCCTGGGGGCACAATAAGCTGCTGTGTGTGCCTGAGTGGGTGAGACCATGCCTGCCCTGGATGATGCCTCAGGCACAGGTCACTGGCTGCTTGTACAGCAAATGAGAATGGCCTGGAGGCACACATTGCCAAGCAGAGAGCTCAGACATCCCACAGACACCACTTCTCAGAGCTGGGAGAGGGACTTCATGTTCCAGGTCGTGTTCTGCCTATATCCTTCAGTTTTCCAGTCAATAGGCATTTGAAATATCCCCCAGCTAATTTAGAGAAGTTTTCTTTTCAAGGTACTGTTATCCAATCTGAGGATAATGGGTTTTGAGCATCAAAGAGATGGTCAGAGCATCCAGCACATGCAATAGTGACCTTGTTATCAATACCCTGAGTGCAAAGCAGGGGATGGTGCTAGGAGAGCAAGGATAACTTGCAGAAGGTCTCTAGTTCTCTGTAAAGCCAACCTTTAAGATATGTGTACTCTGGAACAATGGGATTTAGAAGAACAACTAGGACTTACCAAAAAGTTTTTTCTTTTCCTTGATTTGTAAAGATATCATGCCTGACACTGTTGCATGTGCTACAGTACATGAAGGCAAAAAACTGGGCCGTAGTATAACATGTTCCAAGTGGTTAAAAAGGGCAAAGACATCTGCAAAAGGTAAAGTCTGATGTTTAAACACCAGAAGTTATCATTTAGATGTCCTGATAGGAATTCTAACATGACAGAGACAGTCAGAGTACTTGTTCCAGCTTCAAGCAATGTTCTTTAGATAAGTGTCTGCTGGATATGCCACAAAGAGTTGCTCTAATCATAACGACTGTGGATTTTCTGTGCAGACTTTGAAGGCATATAAAAAGTCAGATGTAACCAGCCTTCAGTCCCACCTGTGCTAGTACACAGAACAAAGGCATCAGGGCTACTAAGAAACTAATTCTGTGTCAAAGCAGGTATTTCACACCAGTCAGGTCCTGTTTCCTGAATATAAGGTGCTAGAAATGTGTCTATAATAATTAATGTCAGATGTGGTACAGAACTTGAAAGTTCATTTGGTGTGAACACCTTTTATTCCTTGTATAGGTCCTCTCCTTGGATGAATCACTCTGAACAAGTCCTAATCACCCACCCCAAATCAGATAATGCTCTTTCCCGCACTGAATTTATCAAACTGCTAGTGATTCACCCACTACTGCAACTGGAACAAGTCAAGGGTAGAGCTTACTCTGACTCAATTCAATATCCAAGAAAATAAGAGAAGAAAATCCCAGGTTGGAAGGACAGTTATCAGGACAATATTCACTTAATTAGAGCAAAACTAACTGAGTTTTACTGTAAGAAATTAGTATTTTTTCTGCTTCACCAGTGTAACCCTTCACTATTTCATCCTCAAAATGACAGCTTTTTATATAATTTTCCGTGAATCTCAAAGGATTGTGTTAAACAATCCAAAAGTTAAAAAGCTTTTCCAAGCTATTTGACCTTCTGAAGTCTGCAAAGTCTGGTACCAAATACTTAGTCATTTACATTTCCAGCCAAAAGCAGAAGTGTAAAGACTCACACAGATGAAAAACAAAGGTGGGGAAGGGCATGCCTTGGTCACTAGAACTGATTACCCTGCTGATTGTATAGAGCTGCAGAAGTCACCAGCCACCCTTCCTTCTCATGTAACAAAGTTGTGCACTTGAAGGCATGGCTGTAACTTCTACCAAAGGGCTTTTCCAATTGGATTCTGCCCCAGCTCCCTTTTTATAAGACAGTGATGCTTTGTCAAGTCTGACCTAGAACAGAGGCTAGACAGAGTTAAAGAATAAAGTAGGGATTTACTAAAAGGCCTCAGTGGATACACCTTGGGCAGTACAAGAGCCCTGCCAGGGCTACACCCAAGATGAACCCAAAATGGTCACAAAAAATTGACAACCAGTCACAAGGTCTCTCACTTTTATAAGTTCTGGTCCATTAGCATATTGGACTTAATTGTCCAATTACTGTCCAATTACAGCTTTAGCTTATGAAGTCCCATTCTTCTTGTTTTTCTCTCTTCAGTCCACATTGTTTATGCTCTTGGGCCTGAAATTTGGATCATTTTTCTTTAGTTCCAAGCTAGAGAAGGAATTGTTTTGTCTCCCTGCTCTGTGCAGAGAGCTCACCATCCCCTAACATGAAGCTCAGAACCACTCACTATAGCAGTACAGAATCTGAAAAATATAAAAGCTAAAACCTAAGGCATCAACAGCTCCATCCTTTTTGGAAATTGCTCGCAAATTTCTTCAAGGATTCCGTTGGGAGATGAGGTTTTCTAGGCTAAGATTCAACCCAAAAGGTTTTAATTTTAGCCAAATTGATTTGACTGTTTTTGAGTAGTGAAGGAATGGAAGAAAATACTTGTCCCATATGTTCCAGACAGAGGAGCACATTTGCTGAGAAGAAAGAATCGTTGAGGAGACAGAGGGGGAGAGGGGGCAAATATCTATAAAGGATAAAAATATTCCCAGACACAACAGCACCATGAGCTCAGCCCTAACCTTGCGTCAAAGAACACAGCAGCAATGGCATTTGTGTTTACACCAGCTGAGTATCTGGCCCATAGGAATGGAGAAGAAAGCTTTCCATTAAAATCTTGGATAAGATACATCAGAATCTAAACAACATGGCAAAAGCCTCATATGTAAAACTCCCTTCCTGTTATTTCTCAAGACCAGAGGACAGTGTATTCCAATGCATGGAGAAGACAATCTGCTGCAAGCCTTGCCTGGACATAGAGAGTTTGTGCATAAGAAATCCCTGCTCAGACCTTCCACAAGAGTCAGGACCTCCCGGGATGTGGGCTCACAAACCCCAAGGGTTCATTAATGCCTCTGTTCTCCTGGCAGATCAGCTGCTGAGCCTCTCTGGGTCAGATTAAACCTCCAATATCTCATCTCACCTGCTGCCTCTTTGCTAAAGTGAGGCAATATGAAGACCAGGAAGAATATGAAAAGGCCAGTGGTGAATACAACTCAAAACTGGAGTTGCCGCAATCTTAGCAGTTCCAATGTGAAGGAAAGACAAACCTTAGAACTGCCAACTTTTTGTCCTGACCATGGAAGCCCATGGATCTATACCATCTGCCTGTGGTGCTACCTCAGGCAGAATTCACAAGGCCTGAGAATTTACATGTCCTGTTCATTACAGTGCCAGGTTCTCACAAGAACCCAGCTGCACAGCATGAAGCCTAGAAATTACAAAACATGGTTTGTCTCTTAACTTACTCTCAACAGAGCCTCTAAAGTTTGCAGATTCTTGGTGTCATATGCCAAGTCCAAGACGTTCCAGTTTCCTCAGCTTCCAGGGAGATTCTCATCAAGAAATCAACATGAAGCTGTGGATAAATGAGAACCTGAAGTCATGACCAGCACACTCATTTTTATTTAGTAATAACATCATTATTAAGTAGCTGTGTCCTGACTGACAGGTGTTACACAGAAACCTCTGCCTTAAAGAGTTTACAATTTATGAAGAAGAACAGCAAATACACGAGGAACTAGGCGTGGGTATAAACAGAAATATATATAATTCAACATCAGTTTGCAGTGTGCAAATCTACAGGTATGCTCACTAGTACCTGTGCATTAACTCCATCTGTGCTGCCCCCTTAGCTGTTGTTAATCTATTGGTTCTTATATTAGTGTTTATTACAGACAGAGACCTTGGAGGAAAAAATACCTGGTTTTGTCCTCTGTTTCTTACAGTCTCCTTTGAAGGCCTGCCATTGAGCTCTGCTGGACGCAGGCTCCTCATAAGGACACTGAGGATCCTCATAAGCTTTTGATAGGGCGCAGGTGAGTGGGGGGACGAGGCAGGTAATGAAAGGGTGAAAGGGCAAACAAGGTTTGAAATGCAAGACTGTCCCACTTGGTACAGATAGAAGTAATAATGAAA
This sequence comes from Geospiza fortis, assembly GCF_000277835.1. Classification (NCBI taxonomy): domain Eukaryota; kingdom Metazoa; phylum Chordata; class Aves; order Passeriformes; family Thraupidae; genus Geospiza; species Geospiza fortis. Next base: position 10,067,337 of record NW_005054298.1, on the reverse strand, counting down.
AAGAGCTGCAGATATCTACAACAATATCATCAGATTTTTCTCAGTGGTGATCCAGTGTTCAAACCTTTAGCAGCAGTAGTCTGTGGGAGGTTAGATGAAGAAAGGAAAGCTTGCAGAAGGCTGAGAAGGAAGAGAAAAATGAGAAAAAGATGGGAGAACACTTTCAAAATAATTTAAAAATCAAAAATATTGGTATAGGTTATATGTTTTGCAGAAAAGAGTAATATAAACAAAACACTAGTCATTTAATAGCCAGAAAGATGGTAGGAAACCAGTGGGATGGTATTTTAAATCCCAGCAAAATTTAACAGTAGCCGGTCCCTGATGATGAATAATCCATTTATATTCCATGCCATGGACACTTGGACATATGAGTGGCTGTAGGAAGATAACACGAGTCTATTCAAAAAATGTCTCCAGTGTAACTCCACTAGCATGAAGACACATGTGCAGACAGCTTACAAAAGCCCTCATGCTGGGGCAGGTTAGCCTGAGTTATACAGCTCATCCAAACAAAAGGCTTTTTTCACCATCTTGATTTTCACACAGGAACTTTTGCCAGCACAGCTGCACTGGATTTGAACATATCTAACTAATACTGGTCCACAGCTTAGGTAGGTTCTTGGAAGACACACGTGAGATCCCAACCCTGCAACAGGATTGGCAATGTGACATTCTAAGAAAGGTTTCCTGTATTGCAACCTGCTAATTTACCTGCTATTGTCAAATCTCAGTGATTAAAGACATGACTCACACCCCCTAAGAGCAGTATGTTTAGGTTAAACATGATGGGGTTTTGGAAACATGTTAGGTAATAAACATTGGGCTTCTTTTTTAACTGCCTTTTGTTTAGGGTTGTCAGTTCTTCAGGTTAAAACTTTGATTACAGATAAAGGTGGTTTTTTTTCATCCTGGGAACTGCAGCCAGAGCCAGGTGTGTAGGATTAGCTCATTGTATCCCCAGAGCAGAGCAGCACTGCAGTGTGAACCCATGGCAACACCCACAGCCTGCTCGACAAGCCACCCCTCCAGGTCCTGCCACTGCTGGGGACAGCGGCATGGGACTCACAAGGTAGGGACCCTGAGTCTGAATGGGGCACAGCTCTCTTTCCCAATCAATTAGAGGACTCATATGCCTGGGCCAATGACTCTAGGGAGGACACTGAGCTTCTTATGGGGCCTTGGCTCCTTATAGGACCCTATATGAGCTTAGTCATGTATCTTTGTGTCCAATTTCCCTGTCCCTCAAAGGGGACACTAATCCCACGTGGGACCCTACTTGTCTCAACTATTCAGAGCAGCTGAATAGTATGCAAAAAAGAGGGGGGAGCTTCTCTGCAAACACAATTCAGTCACGCTTATGAATTCTCTTTCATTTAATTCAACAGTATGCTTAATTTTGGTCCAGAATAAGCACATTGACTTGCAGACAAGCACCGAGGCACTGAGGTGTGATGGACAGCACTTTGCCACTTCCAAAATTCTCAAGCCTTGTGAGACAGAAGTTGTCTCCACATCAAAATCAGCTACCCTGAAGAAAAACAGGACAGCTCTGTGCCATTACTGCAGGGTCTGGGCTGTAGGTTGGTGAGGAAGTCCCTGAGGTTAAACATTAGCAATGCAGCAACCAGGAAAAGAAATCAGCATGAAAAGCAAGCCCTGAGCAGGAGAAGAGTAATCACTAACTTGCTGCAGCACTGCAGTAACTGTGGCTCTTGAGCACATATCCTCTGAGGACCTCAAAAGCTTCTAGAAGAAACTGGTTACCATGAAGTTTGTGGGTGAAAAGGAAAGAGAAATGGAACCCATAAATGGTTGCACTTGATGATGGGGCACACTCATCCCCACCCTTCACTTCCTGTACCACCAGCATCAAGGATTGCACTGACCACAGAACTTCTAAGACCAATCCTGATATCCAGCCAAGAGGAGGAGAAAGTCTTCTGTGGTTTGGATTTCAGGACTTGGCCAGAAGGGAGCAGAAGAGTCCTGCAGAATGCACGCCCTGGGCACGGTGCTGTCCTGCACGGAGCCCAGCTCTGCTGTCAGCGTGTGGCAGCCAGGCTCCCAGCAGGCATCACAGCTGCAGGATTAAGCAACCTCACCAACATCACCTCACAGCCTAGGAAATTGTAGCTTTGCAATTCTCTACATGTGCAAGGTGTATGCCCACAGTCACCCAGGCCCATGAAGACACTAAAAGTTGTCTATTTCCTTTCCCACTGCTCAGGTACTTTCAGTTTATAAATACATGTACTCCAGAAGAGTTCAACCCTATATAAAAAGAACACAAACCAAGTCCAGTTTCACATAATTTTAGAAAAGTGGACCTGTATCTATGCTTATTGGAAGGTCAGGTTAAGACCAAATCTCCCCTTCCATTCTGACTTGGATATCTTGGTTCCTGTAATAAAATTTCAGTCAAGAATTGAAAAATCAAGTCTTAACTGAGCACCACGAAAAAGATGGCAAGAAGGAATCTGTTTCAAATCATTTCTAGTTAGGAACAATATTTCAGAACAGGTTTCACAATAAGACAGAACAGTAAACACAGAAACCAAGGGTTTGCCTTGTGCAGAAGTGTTTCCTAGACAGCAGTTCACAAGGCCCTGTCCTGGACACAAGACTCCAGCTGCTGCCTGGCACACAATTGCAGAAGCGGTCCTGCAGCAAGTTTTACAACTGGTTTCTTGGAAGACCAACATTAGCAAAACATTCAATGTAAATATGCCAGTCTTTAACTGCTTAGAGGCCTTACAGTAGACTTTCATCTGACAGCAGCTCCCCTTAGAGCACGGCCCAGGTCCCTCTACACCATCACTGAAGAGTCAGTGCCTTACCAAGGACATTTTCAGACTTGTAAGAGGGCAAAGGAAGGTCTTGTTTGTCACATCTGGTCCAAATTCAGGGTCGCATTCCTTGGGAAGGCTTAGAACCATGGGCTTTCCTCAGCATTCTCCTGTCACCTGTGTTAGTCACACCAGTGGACGCAGTAGCTGAGAAACTTTGGACGCCCAACACAAGCATCCAGGAGCACGTTGTGGTCCACCTGCCAGAGAGCACTCTGACCATTCACCTGGATCAAACAGTTCCAGAGGCAGCTCTGAGCTAGCCCAGCTGATTTTGCCCAGTGTGAAGGAAGGCAGAACCACATCAGTACAGGTAACACTCAAGTCCTGACTGGGCACCCTCAGAAGCGTGGTCAGGAACCCCATGGGCTGAGCAGTGGATCCTGCTTATTCCCTAAACTCAAAGTGGAGTTAGAACACATCACACTGTCCTAGCAGCTGGGCTGTATACACAAAACTAGGTGTTGATGTTTACAAGACCCAGAGCTCATTTCTGTTTATTTCTATGCACAAAGAACAAAACATTTAGCTACTTTTCCATCTAAAATAACTTTGCTCTTGTCTTTTTGCCTCAGCCATCCAAGAATGAGGGCTCTGTGTGACCAGAAGAAGGGAAATGCTTGGAAATCCATTTTGTTCAACTGCTGCTGTTCCTTGCTGACATTTAGCCCAGACAATGTGAGCACCACCCTCAGTTACACCCAGCTGGGCTCAGTGACTTCACTGGGAAGCCATGGTGCAGCACGGCTGCAAACAGCAGCAAGCCCAGCTAAAGGATTTCTCTGGGCAGCATGAGATTGTTTGCTAGATTGATTCCTTGCTCCGTATATTTTGGGTGCAAAATATGTTGCCTTAACCTTGCTGCACTGCTCCTGATCCCAGGGGTAATGGTGCAGGGAAGATGAGATGGGAACACAGATTCCCTCTCCCTGGCTCTGCCCCAGGGACAGCTCTCACCTCTGCTCCTCTGTTCTTGTGGCTTTGGCAGGACCTTGCAAGCTAGAGATGAAAGAACAGTGAAGAGCTGTCTGCTGTAGCTGCTGTCATTCACACCTTCCAAAATATCCACTGTGATAGTGAATCAGAGAGGGGTGCTTAGGGGGGACATAGTAGACCCCCAGTAGACCTCAAAAATGAGCAGGGATTCAGACTGCTTCTCTGCTGATCAAGCCATGCTGTTTTAGTGCTTCAAAGACACAAATTTCTGAAATCAATCAGCGTGGCCAAAACACTGACTCAAACCAAGATATGCCCCAGCTGAACAGTAAAATGCAGCATGAGGTGGGGGATGAAGGAGGAAGAAGGGATGATCTCCCCACCAACCACCTCTAGCCAGGGGTGAGCTGGAACTGGCTCGGCATTGCCTAAAAGAGAGTTCTGAGGCCCAGTGCAAGAGCCACAAACCCCACATGTTGGGGAAAGAAAACCCCATCTGCACCCCTCTGCAGCCCTCTCCACATACCCCAGCCCCAGTGAGCCTCCAGGGATCCTCCCACTGTGATGGGGGTTTGGTTCTTGCTGTGACAACCCAACTCTCCACACACAGGTGCCCAAGTCCTGGCCGTGGGTCACCCCCTGTGCCTTGGCTTTGCCCCTTTAGGGCAGGCTCCTTGTGCTGACACATCCAGCATGGAGCATCTCCCAGCCAGGACCTTCAGCAAAGCCAGAGCTCCTTAGGAGTGACACTTTTGCTTCCCTTCATCACTGGAAGCCCTGCTTTCAATCCTGGCCAGCCTTGCACTCTCAGCTTCATGTGCACAGGGCAGAGCGCGGCTGAGCGCCAGAGCTCTGTGTGCAATCCAGCCTGCCCGGGCCAACAAGTGTCTCCCCTCACAAAAATCTAGACATAAATAAAAAATTTAACAGCTAGAACATCCCAGTTAATGATTAAGCAGGCACAGTTGCACAACTTCCCCTGGAATGTCTCTGTTGATGGCTGCGGTACACTGACAGGCTGGAATGGCAAAAACAGTCTGACAGCGAGGACAGGATGGGATCCAGGTGATGCAGCTGCCACAGCAGGAGATGGGGCTGTCCTTCTGCAGCAGGAGCTGCTCCCTCTGTCAGTGTGTCAGCCCCAAGCTCCAGGATCTGGGGCACAGGGCTGGTGGTGACCAGCCTCAGCAGGTTGTGGGACCATCACAGAGAGCAGGAAAACACAGCACTGCTGTGTGCTTTATACAGCTGGTTCATTTGCAGGCATGGGTCAGTGCAAAGCAAATGCAAACCTCATGCCTCAATGTCCTTATATATGAGTTTAAAAGCACACAGCACACTTATAAAAGGGCTGTGTCTCCAGGCCTAACCTATAAGTGCCAAACAAAAATCCACCAAGATTGATGAGTCGGGGTTTTTTTACAGCATTCAGCACATCTGACATTATACTGGACTTTTAAAAAGTCCTGCAAGAACAAGGGCAAATAAATATCTAGAATAAATACAGTCAAATGGGAGTTCAGACACTCTACTCTTTGTTTGCAGGGCATGTCCTGCACTTGGAAATGTGGTGAGCTTTCAAGTGAAATTCCTGGAAAGATTAGCCCAATGCACAACTCCCAGACCCCACAGCTCATTAGGAAGAGGCTCTAATGCAACACCTTCCAAGCAGTTCATGTGCATGCTGGCAAAGCAGTTTCTTGCACACATTTGCTGGAGACAAAAATCTGCTTGTCTGGTCATTGGGTCATTTCAGCTTCAGAGACATCACCCAGCCACAGACAGCATCCACCCAGCGCTTCAGGGTGACAAGGAACAGAGGAACCTAATGCTGCTGCTGGAAAATGGGTTAGTGGATTGATTCATCCAAAGGAACGATGTCCTTGTGACGCCTTTTGCTGGTTCCAGCGGAGGGCAAAAGGGCACACGTGTAAGGGCCAGCCCAGCACGTGGGCTATTTAATGATGTCCTGCAAAGAAAACTCCATTGCCAGCTTACTTCATTACTGAAAAAGAATACATGAAATTCCCTGACACAGCCTGCATGAAGGCATCTGAAGGTGAACAGGTCATTTCCAGTATTAGCAATTTTTTCCTCTAATAAATTTCAGAAAGGGGATTGCTATAGAGGCTGTTGAGAAGCAGGCTCACAGAGAGCCAAGGCAGAGGGAGGGAGGTGGTCCCACTGGCAATGGCTAAGAAAGACCATTTCCAGGCAGACTCCAACATGCAAGCTCAGAAACCACCCTACTTCTCTCATGCTGGAAAAAACACAGGTCTGTGGAAGGACATCTGTTGCCAATAATCCATCTGTACTGCCTGCCATCAGATGCCTAACTCACCTTTAAATGACCAAACTTCTCAATCCTGAGATCAGTTCTGTCCCTCAGCCATGCCTTGGCCACCCACTGGTCCCTGCCTGGTCAAGACTGCAGAAATGCTTCATAACTAACAGCAATTATCATTCTGGTTTCATCACTGCCTTTCCAAGCAGCTTCTGTCTCTGCTGTTTGGAAACAATGCTCAAGGCTACCAGCACCAGATCAATAACTCATCTGGGAACAAACAACTGAGATGAAGGAGGATGGTCAAGGGAGGACCTTTTTGCCAAGGGAAGGTTTTCTGCCCCATGATAGGAACCAGAGATGGTCGTGAGAACACAGGCACAGAGAGCAGAGCACCAGCATGGGAGGCCAGGCACGGAGCAGAGGGAGCCACGCACTGGGGAGCATTGCTACATTCTGCTGACATCAGTGCTCCTCACCAACTTGTCTACAGTCAGCTGAGGAGAACACATGGTCCTTGCAGCCATGGGGGCATCATATGTAAACCCCAAAACTCCAGAAAGAAAGCTGATGCAATTTTCATTATGATGAATTAATGTACACTCATACACCACTCATCCAAGTGTTTCCCAAATACTTTTCACATGTTCTTGTTTCTTTCCCATGTTCTGAGAATTGAGCAAAAGCTTTTCCCATCTAATTTTTTCCAACCAGCATATATGAGGATTTTTGACCAAATGGACAATTAATGAGTGTGTTTGCCAAGAGGTGGAGTACAAAATACTGTACATCTGTAACACTGTTATCCAAAGGCTCAGATTTTGACAAATATTCAGCCTAATGTTTGCACAGGGCTGATGTCTCATAGAAAGCTCAGCAAAGTCTCTGTCATGTATCCCCATCCTCACTGCAAGGCACATCCCTCTCCAGAAGAGGGGAAAACAACACAAAACATACATATGCACCTACCTTCCCAGAAAGGATTAAAGGATCAAAGTATCATGAACTATATAATGGCATAAAACCCACTGAATGTATCAGAAAGGAATAAACATCAAACATTAATCTTTGAGCATCTGGCCTTGGACAAGCTGGGTCTTTTCCCAGGACTGCACACTGGAGAAAGGTGCAGTCTGAACTTCATAAATGGCACGGCTGCAAAAACCAGCAGTACCTTGATAATTCAGAGAATTTAAAGCCAGAAGGAACCATATTGCTTGTAAGTTCCCTTTCTATTTACTGAAACGGCTTCTTCTGTTTAAAATAGTACTTTGGTACGACTAAAACATAGCTTTCAGCAAGGACCTCATGCAGTAGTTACCAAGAGGCAGATAATCAATGCCATCCCGTTGTACTTTGGCTAATCACTCTCCCATTAGAGGTTATGCTTTATTTTTAAGTACCAGCATCTCTCTTCAGCTGCAAGCCTTTCCTCTTGATGCTCTTTCCAAAAGAAATGGCATTCTGCTCTTGCTGCTGTGGCTACTCAGGGGGATAGTGAGCCTGCCCTACCATAAGCTAAAGACAGAGAGAGTTTCTTACTTCTCTTAGTGTAAAAGAAGACCCCTTTTTGGGGCACTTTTCTGTGCCCCATTAATTTTTTTAAAACTTCTTTTAAAAGCTCTAGAGGTGAAGGCTCTATGCCAGTGTCAGTCTCACCTGCACCTGATAAAAGCAGCATAACCCAGCTGAACAGGCAAATGAATGATAGAATTAGAAGCTACAAATCTACTGAAATTTTAGTCACATACTTGACACTTCCCCACCACTGAAACACAGCAAACTCCCAAGAGCAGTATTGGTGCTTTAAAACCACACCTCAAATACACCAGTTGCTTTGGCCGTGACAAAAAGCACAAAAATAAAATATGACACAGTATAATAAAATATAATTACTAGAACTGTGGAGATTAATATCCCCTATTTAGAAGAAGTGCCTTTTACAAACTTTAAGGACCATATCTTAAATCCTTTAACAACCACTTAATTTTATGGTAGTGCCGCTATTCGTGCTGCTGCACGTGATTCAGTCTTTCATGTACAAAAGATTATGTTTTGGTTATATTTTAACTGAAGCAAAAATACAAGTCATACAGCTCTTTCATACACAGTAGTATCTTGTTTGTGTAATGTATTTGAAGTGCACTCAGAGCTCTTATGGCTGTTAAAGATGTCTTTGGTCCATAGATTTGGACTACTGGTAATGAATCGGTTATTAAAAATCATTGTGGATGTCTATAGCACAAGGCACATTAGATCACAAAACCACAAGAACAATTTTTCTAGGTCACAGATAAATGTATTTGAAACAACTGTTGGTTCTCCCCTCAAAAATGTTTGCAAATTCCTTAAGTATCTCATAAAATCTGTATTTCTCAGACTGCCCTGGCAGGGATTTCAAGTTTGCACTTCATATCATCACTGAGGAGTTCATAAAAAGCAGACTTCCAAACTGGACATACTTTTTCACTCCCAGCTACACAGTGATCCTCAAGGCATTGCATTTTTTCCTTGGATCCACCATAGGAATCAAATCAAATAACTCACAGCTTGTCACTAGATTAGAAATTAAACATGAGCAGGAGCAACAACCAGACTGACAACTTGCTAATCCAAACAAGATGATCTGATCTTATTACAGGGAAGTTTTTTCTGGAAGAACAAGGGTGTTCATTGCTACTGCAGACACTCTGCAGAAACACGAACTTTCAGCTAGGTTTGTAATTGCCCCTCAGTGTGAAAACTGCTGTCAGCACGTGTAACTGGTGGGGCAAATGTGAGAACTCGAACCACAGACCACCTTTGCTGTGGAAATTGACGTTTTAGACAGTCATGGAAGGAGGACCCCTGTAGGAGCATGAGCATGTGTGTGCAAATCATGTCTGGAAACACAGCTGGCCAGCTCTATTGTCAATTATTATTCTTATTTTCTCAGAACAACTTAGAGTCTCTTCAAGCATGGCACATATGAAATTCTATTCACAGGTGTTTAAAGACTTCAGACTAGGACAGAGGAAATCTGTGTTTCATAAAGGAAGTTAATGCTCTGATAGGGATTATATTTTGTTGAATATATTGATTTTCAAATATATTCAGAACTTTTTAAAAACTTATTTGGAGCCCATTGTAAAACAAGCACTGTGATAAAGGAAAGAAGATAACATTTCCCAGACAGTGTCAGCATCAGCACACTGCATGTCCTATCTCTAAAAATTAAAACAGAAGATTTACAGTAATAAACTTCCAGTTACCATATCAATGTGAATAATTTCCATCTTGTCACTAGAAGAACAAAAGTCTATATAATACTGAGCAAATGACCAAGAAGACAGCAGAAAAATACGGTTGGTATTTCTATAGGTATTTGACAGCTGAAAAACGAGTCAAGATTATTTACTGAGAATTATGTAAATGAAAGTACTACCTATATGTAAGAGCACACACATATGCATACATGATGTTCATTTTGCAAAAACATACCCAAAATTTCTTTAGCCATGCTGGTTTGAATGGGTGCCATTTCTTCTCACCATCTGTTCTAAAGAGCATTCCTTGGCGTTAAACTGTAATGCGTTTATGGAAAACTGGCTACAACCAGCTCAAACAGGTCGAAATTTATGTCCTTTCTATCAGCAATCAGTCTCTTGCAAGGAAAGCCAAGGGGAAATGATCCTTGACACAGTGCTCTGGGTAGCTATGAAAATCCTTCTAATTGTACACTACTCCCAACAGTGACAATAAGCAGATACTATTTGCCAATAATACTGATTGCCATCAGTCTGGGGTTACTATACTTTCACACATGCAAACTGCATCTCAGATAGCACCTATATAAAAGCAGGAGTTGTTGTGAACGTGTCCTTAGTTCACCTCAGCATTTACTACCTCTCACAAAGCTGGAGGTGGAGGCAGGTGCCAGCCAAGGGGTTCAGGCATCGTGGTGATGCCGCTTTCCCTCATGATGCACTGAGTGTCTGTGGTCTCTCTACTGCTAAATCACAGGGACTTTCCTAAGGTGACACATGGATTTATATGTTGCTACTTTCAAATACCCATAAGATAAAAATGAGGGTGCCTGATGACATGTCTCTAGCTGGGCACACAAAATCCTCAGTCACTTGTCACTCTAGACAATTTCCACACGCTGGGGAAGACAAAGGAGTGCCACCACACTGGTTTAGGTGGTCACAGGAGAGCCCTCTCATAGCCACACAGGGGGCATGGCTGCAGCATGCAGGGAGTACAGCAGGCTGCAGTGACAAGCTGAATCACAGAATCTGTCATTTAGGTTGGAAAAGACCTCTAAGATCACTGAGTCCAACCATTAACCCAGCACTGCCAAGTCCACCACTGAACCATGTCCCTAATCACCACATCTACACAGCTTTTAAACACCTCCAGGGGTGGTGACTCAACTGCAATGTCATGCCAAACATTTCCAGCCAACTTGCATCTCCACAGACTAGTCCAAAGCCTGACAGAAGTCCTGATACCAGGACTTTTTCCAAGGGACAATCTTATCTGTGAGCATGTTTACAAGAACATCATTAGCTCTAGTTAGAAATTGGGACCCACTGGGCCATTCAGACCAATGGGCAACATTGGTCAAGTTGGCAGCACAGGCAAAGACCTCATGCTGATGGAAGGTGTCCTTCCAAGCTCAATGCACGTGCAGTTCTTGGAGTGAGAAATTAATCTGCATTTTTATTTTCATTTCCTTGAACTGGAGATAACACAGCAATGATTTTGTATCAGGTGTATTTTTTACTGGACGAAGTTCTCCTGACATGGGGGCAGCAGTCACATAGCTTACATCTCTGCTGGGTTTTAAACACCTTAAGGGGTTGGTAAGGCAAATAACTGCTTGGCCTCACTTCTAGCAATCCAACAAGCCACTTTAACACATTTTCAAAATAATGAAATAACTTCTAGAACGATTTTGATGATGCATGTTTAGCCCTTCTAAGGTACATTTCGATTCCATTAAAAGCTGAAGACATTTTGTGAAACAGAAAGCTGAAAACAAAAATGCTGGAACAGCAGAATCCAGGACAAAAGGAGGTCAAAATTTGTAAACACATTTAGAAACATATAATATCAAACTGAACAAGAAAACTGCACTGACCCAAGCACAGAAAACTGCAGCTTTGCACAGGGAGACATTGAGAGAAGACTGGGGGCAATTACCCCCTTTCCAGAACAGAGAGGGGTACACTTAAGGAGGATTGGGCTCAACTAATTCACTCTCCAGCATTTACAAGCTCATCACCGATGTGTGCTGGTCACACAGGCTCCTTCTGCATTTAAACAGGATTCACCCCAAACGTGTGGGGCCACCTGAAGCAGGCTGGGCTAGTCACTCCATGCAAGCTGACCATAGTGGGATATTAAATCACTGCTTAGACAAGATACTTGATTTTTGGAGGGCTAAAGATGACTCCTAAGCACAGATTGCCATTTTACCTGGAATGGTTTTGGCATCAGACAGTGCAGGACTAAGTACTTCCTGATCTACTGAGACCAGGTCCATTTTTCTTTATTGGCTAATCCCATAGCTTCCTCCAGGCCAATGCATCCAAGTTTTCTTGACATGAAAAACCAGACTGTCTATGTCAAGATCTTATCTCTGCCAGGCCTTGAAACACAGCAGGATCAGGCACTGGGTCTGGCAGTGACAGTAAAACTAGTTTTGGGCCCATGCAGCTCGTAAGTCACTGTCTATTTTATGTATTTCAGTTTCTCAGGCAAGGGAGATGGCATTTTTCTGGAAGGCAGATCTGTGTGGAGCTGCATCACTGAATACTGAGGGTTTCTTTCAATAACATCTGCCTGGAGTGACTCCTGACTCCTGTTTAGCTTAGCTAAAGTTATCATTTGACTATATCCAAAATATCATAAATTCATCTTCAAGGAAACATTTGTTCTGACCACTGACAGTCTCTGTCTAATAAATGTCTTCTAGAAAAGGCAGAGTATAGTACATCTCATAAAAATATAGGAGTTAGAGACATTTAACAAATCTGGATCTTGAGAAAAATACCCAGTTAATTCAGTGTGTTTGGTAACAGCATTACACTGTCACATCCCAGCAGATACTGTCATCCACCACATGCAACGTCTGCATTCCCAAGTCAAAAAATTGGCATATTTTTTCTCTGAAGGCTTGAGTCTAGTGCCTTATTCCTCTCATCAACCACCAATTTCTTCCTTAATGTTAGGAAGCACCTTATTTCCTTTGCACACATTAAATTTTCCCCCTTATTTTTCCTCAGGAAGGCTTCACTCCTTCTGTATGTTGAGCTACTTTCCCTCTTTGATTTCCACCAATGAAAAAATCATATCACCAGGTACTGTAACATGAACAACCCAGATCATTGTTTTGCCTCACTATACATTGCTATAATATTCAATGCTTAGGACCCACAATCAGGTTCACTGCTGGTAGAATTCCCTTTTACCATGCCTAGTGTCTTTATGAACTTCTCTAATTTCATTGCTCTTTGAAAGAAACGGGGTTTCTGGGTAAATAATTTCCCATCTTTGGAAGCTCTCCAATTAATATTTTATTTCTTGTGGTTTCCTTGCAACTATGTTGAGATGCTATTCCCAAAACAGTTTTAGACTGTTTTATCCTTCCCCTCCAGGGAAGAGAACACACCACATACCCCTAGCTCACATCATCTTGAATCCGTTCCTCACAGCACTGAACACATTTTCAGCACTTTCCTCCATTGTAGCCCATAAGCCATAAGTTGTCATGGCTCATGAAAATCATTGGTAGAGCTTCACCAGCTGGTACTCAAACTAACTTCATCAATTGATGAGGCAACTAATCCATGGAGTTGTCTCTTTTCAAAACTGTTCTGTCACTTAATTTTATTTTTTCATTTCTGTCTACACCTCTGATCCTAATGTCAATCTACAAGCTGCCAGCTGAACTGTTCCCACTTGTTTTGATATCACCACCTTTTTTGGTAACACTAACCATTTTCTGCTGGTCTGGGTACTTGGGTTATGCCCCTTCACTATTACCCAGTTTAGCTTTGCTGTTATGTTGCAGCTGGTGGTTAATGCCATACGTTAACATTCCTTTCTAATTAGCTTGTATGTTAAACACATGTGACAAAAAGAAACCTTTTCATTTTCAAGCACATACTGCCAAGCAAAATGAGCTTACAGCATGGTCTTTGTGCCTTAAGTGAGAGTGGTGTGTTTATGGCCAAAATACCAACAAAGCTATGACAACACAACCCAGGTGATTACAATATGAAATCTCCCTGCTGATACCACAGGCTGCATGGTTTTAGCTTGTAACTCACCCCTCTCCCCAAACCCAGGTAAAAACAAAAAACAGATAAAAAAGGATAAAGACAAGATGAGGTGAAGGAAAGGAAAGGGTTGTTTCTCCTCCACCCCAAACTCCACAAGAGGGAGAAAGGCATCTGAACAGGCAACTCAGCCAGCTCAGGGGGAGCCATCAAAGGCTGAGAATTTTTGGCATCATGAAAACATTTTCCTCAGAGTTTGGGAGCCTAGAGCATCTTCAAAAAATTATAGATATAAGATGAGATATTATGATCCATTATCATGGTAAGCCTGACCAGCTAGATCCCTCCCAGATTTCATTTAAGACTCCTGGATGCTCTGTTACTTGCTTTCCTCAGTCTCCTGTGCATTTAGTCCAGTCGGTTTCCTGTTCTTCACAACAATGACACTTTGCAGAGATGACATCATCAAATGTCAGAAGATGCTCATGCAAACCTTGTTGTTTTCTACACAAAAGAGTCAGTGAGAAAGAAACAGATGACCTTCTCTCCAAATTTCAGTGTTCAGCTTAACACTGATGACCCTAAGGTTGCTCAAGTTATCCAGTGTGCTGTGACACCTCAGTGAGCCCCATTAGCTAAGGACAGCCAGGAACCAGCAGCACTCAGTCTGTGTGAGGATGGATGGGAGCCACAAAATCTGGATGCAATCTCATGCACTACATGGGTCATGGATATATGTCTTTTATTAAATGACATAAGGTGGCTAGACAAGACAGTCTGATTCCATCTCTTTCACGTCCTGCAATAGCTTTTTTGAGGTCTCATCAGTGTTTACTCTTGCACAACCAACAATTTACTTGCTTCTTTTCCATGTTCAAGAACCACATGGTCCTTAAGCCTGCACTGTGCTCAAAACAGTCCTTAAGCCAGCACTGTTTAAAGACCAGGGGGTCCCAGTGCTCTTCCCATGGAGCTGGACTGCAGACCTGCAGGGGCAAATGTGGAAGCAGTGGGTGCCAGGTTCTCTCTGCCATGTTAGCCCCAGCAGGCAGGACTCAGTCACCCCCAGTCATCTCTGAGATGCTGCAGCAATGAGAACACAATGACCAGGTCAGAGAGAGAGAAGAGAAAACCCCCAGTCCAACAGACACAGCAAGAGTCTGCAACACCAGCGCGGGTGCACAAACCAGAGCCAGCTGGAAACATGAGCAGATCCTTGCAGGAAGGCAGACAAACACTTTAACACCACTGCTCATAAAGGGCAAGGCAGAAACAGGGAGGTTAAGTAGTTTACTTAAGCTATGGAGCAGAGCCTAGTTAGACACCCTGGAGCTGGGCTCAAGCCACTGTTAGACCAGCAGCTTTCAAATAATCATTCCCACAAACTTCTTCTGTGGTGATATTTCTGAACAATACAGGGAACATTCCACCATAAATTGTGCTGTGTTCCAGTTTCCACATTATAGCTGTGATGTAACTCAGTAACACTTTGTCCCATCAAGCCCAACAACAATAGATTTAATCAGAACATTTGTCTCAGAGAGACAATGGGGAGTTCTGATTAACCTGGCACCAAACTCTGGCAGTGGCCTGCAAGGGATTTTTTTTCTTTTTTTTTTTTTCTGAATGCTTGCCCTTGGCAGCTCTTCAGCCTGCAACATGCCAAGCCTGTGGCTGCCAGGAGAGCTGTGAAAATGCCCCGTGCCATTTGACATGCAAACAACATACTTCATTTCAGAAATGCAACATTTCTGCAGAAGCAAGGAGGAAGATACTGTTCCCTGAGCATCCCACCAGCCAACCACATGGACATCAAGGACATCAAACCACTGTCAGATGCAAAGGGTCTGTCCTGTGAGAACTTGCTGGTGGAAAGTGAACAGCAGGCGCTGGGCTCTCAGAAGAGGGAAGAGAACAAGAGCAGCACTGCAGCACTGCTCTGCAATGGCTTTTGCACCTCTGCCCAGAGCACAGAGCCTCTCTGGGCTGCTGCAAAGCAGAGAGGCCCCTTCACATAGAGCAGGTGCAGGTGGGAAGCCAGGCGAGGCAGTGATTGACAGACATCAGTCAGTCATCAAAGGCACAGGAGCACAAGCCACAGCCCAGTGGGACTGTGAACAAAGCAGGGCTCAGTGCTGCATCCGAGCAGCAAGTTGCACCAAGCAGTTCCCTGAGGCTTCCAGGGTAGGATATTTTTTAGGTTTGGCTTAGGGGATATCCTGTATTGTCCCCTCACACAGCCCTCTGTGCTCACAGCCCGTGCCAGACAGCTCCCTCCCTGGCTTGTACGCAACCAGCACCTCCTCATCCATCCATCCATCCATCCCACACCTGTGCTGCTCACATCCCACAGCCTGGCTGCTTCCCTGCATGCAGCTGCCCTTCTCCCAGCAGTGCAGTCACCAAAACCCTTTCCATAAGGGGCCAAATTATATCAAGGCTGAGCCTAGACTTGTCCTGGAGCAGATTGCTGCTAGGCAGTAATGCTCAGGAGTTGAAAATGTAATGGGAATGTAACTCAAACTAGCCCTTGGTGTTTGTAATCTAAGACAGTTTGACATAAGTTGGGGGGAATATGAAAAAAGAAAACAAAACAGCCAGAAAGAAAACAATGAATAAGAAAGAAGAAATGCAATAACCAAAGCAAGAAGGTCCCAAAGCAGCTATCAGCCTCCAGCTCTTACTCTGTCCTTCCTCCTGCTCAGCCTTGCTGCCACTGCTTTCTCTGCAGTAGCACAAAGGAAAGGGGACAGTTCTGCTAGAGGAGATTTGGGTCCAGAAAAGGAAAGGGGGCTTGCCAGGGCTCCCCACTAGAGCAACTACAAATTGTCCTTTGGCACAGCATCTTCTGCATATCCTTCTTTTCCACTAAAAAGGCAGTTTCTCCAATACTAGACAAAATTCCAGATACCCTTGTTTTCACCAACAGCCACTTCCATTCCCGTCCTTTTGCCTTTCTAATGGCTGGCATGAGCGGTACTTCTGCAGTTAAGAAGTTCTTGTGCGTGTTGATGGGGTTAAAGGAACTTTCTCTGCATGGATCCAGTCAGACAGAGAAGTTTGAGACTTTTTATAAGCATGTTACTCATCCTGACCAGCTCCTGCCTCCAATTCATTTCAGTAAAATATGTTTGTTTTGTTATAAATCTTGATTTGATGTCCACCACTGCCAAGAAAAAAAAACTCTGCATTCTGCATATCACCACTATGTTCTCCTCTTCTTAAGAGCTTGATGTTGTGAAATAAAAAGATCAATTTATATTAAGGCCATATTTTTATCAGGCCTAGGCTTTTAATGGAAGGAATCTGTGTATGGTAAAATATATTAAAAATGACTGTTACTAAAAAACCCCACCAAAACAGTCGCTGTTCAAAGCATGTAAGCACCTTTTTTACTCTGTAATTTATGCAAAAACCCTAGCAATCTTATGGCAGTTGTACTATTGTTTCATCCACCACCAAAGTAACATCCTGATTCTCAGATTCATTTCAATAGCTCTGCAATTATACAGCCAGATTGCTATGTGTGCACCAAGGAATTTTAAAAAATTAAAATAATGAAGAAGACCTTGTCTTGAGCTTTCTTAGAGGGCCTTAAGAGTGGAAACATTCTCATTTCTTAAGGACTTGGTTCATTTTAGGAATTATATTCCTTCCACAGAGATGTACAAATGTTTCCAGTCCAGAGTTTTTGGAGCTATGCAATAATTAGAATTTTTCTCCAAGCTCAGGAGGTATTGGAATATTCTGAAGATACCCAGATTTAAAATATAATAAAATCTTCTCCACATGGTTGCAGAGTGGTTTGAAAGCAGATAGAGAAGATCCAGCTGTACAAACAATTATCTTCCAATATGATCTGGAAGCCATTCAGGAGCTGGTTAGAGTGTGTATAACACCATTGCTCCGTTCCCCCACATCAGCAGGCTAATCCATATGCAATTACATTTCCAACCATCACTATCCACATTTCTAATTCATGGCGTTTCAAAGAGATTAATGTCACATTTATCCTCCTTTTTACCAACCCTATGATATTTTAAAACCATCTCTTCAGTTGATCTGTACCTTCTTTAGAGATGGTTTCAAATCAGATTTTTGATGCTCCAGCTCTGCGGTCATTCACTATGTAGACCTCAGGTCTATCTCTTCCTATAGATATGACCTACAAACCAGGGCCCAAAGCCAGTGATCCCCTGGCTAGTTCATCTAGATATGTTATTTACTCACTCCTCACTCCCTTTAATAAAGTTCTACCTCCAGAAATTTTCTTTCCATATGCATTTCTTTCTGAGTCTAGTAGGTTTAATTATTTCCAAACCTTGCAGCCAAAAGTGAGAGAGACCTAAACCATATGATTCAAACATTTTTTTCTTCAAACACCACAAATAATCCATTACAATTATTTATGTCTTTGGATTGAGACAAAGAAAGAAAACAAGTATGCCATAAATGACAACTTGATGTATTTCGGCACGCCGTAGAACTGCGTCAATGAAATTACTTCTAACTTGTTCTGCTGAGGTTCCTGAGAAATCTTATCAGGATTATTGCTGAACACAAAACAAAGGTGATACTGTTTGTATTTTGAGTTGCAGGAAAAACAAGAAATGTTTTGGGTATGCTTGAAGACAACCAAGAAAGTGACTGTTTTGAGAAAACAGAAGTGGTTGTGATGGTGTAAGGGCAGAAGCAAGGCACTGTCTGTAAGGAGAAGGCAGTACTGCTGAAAACGTCCCTTCATGCCTCAAAACCTGCCAACTTTTTCCAAATATAATACCAAAAGATTATGTCTTTACCACAGATTTTGTCCTGATCACCTGTACCCTACCCTTCACCTGCAAACCTTTGCATCCCCTCAGGGAATCCAGTTGCTTTAGATCAAGTGGACTATGAGCAAAAAATCAAGTGATGCTTCTTGATTCACAATAGGTCATAAAAATAACAGTGGCCACAGCATTTAGAAACACCTTTAGATTGTGATGTGAAGAACATCCCAAATCATAGCATGTGTCTACATCTCGTCCATAGCAAGAAATCACAGAATTGACTGGTCTTGTTCTCAACTTTGAGCTTGTCATCATAGGATAACTCAAACCATTCTTTCCTTTATCAGAAATTTTGATGATACAGTACATTCTTCTAGAAATAAAATGGTCCCTAATAAATTCTCATTTGTTTGTCCTGCAGAAAAATGCTAATTGTATTCAGCAAGCAATACTCATACTAAAAAAAGAAGAAAAAGTAAATTTTTCTATTCTGAAATACAATTTTCCAAATCCGGTGTTACTAGCAGCTTTCTACCACTGCCCATATTCAGAATTTACAAGGAGGAATTTCTGCCTCTGCAATTTGAATTTGGGTTTGAAAAGGTCTGTGAGCAACCTAAAGCAAACTAGTTTGTTTATTCCATGCTGCCTGGCAGAATGACAAGCACTCTGCATTTGGGGTTTTTCCCAGTTAATACCTAAAAAAAAAATTCTGCAGGCTAAGGATTTGGTCTGTGCATCAACTGCCTCACTTTTGCCAAGCCACCACATCTCCCAGTTTGTTTTGTGCAGTGCTAAATCCCATCTGAAAGCAGTTTTGCCACAGCAGGGCTACCTGTGATGATCAACCAGAACATGCACTAAGTCTCCACTGCGGTCATGCTGTCTTGCTAGGAATTGATGCATCCATAACTCATCTCAAAAGAGCAGTTCTGAGTCAAACCTTATGGAGAAAGTTGCACATAAGCATTTAAGCAAAATTAGTGGTGCTGGCATTTATGTGTCATTGCAGGTAGAAGATCTTGGGACTTCTATACACCCCATGAACTTTAGTAAACTGACACATCTGGAATGCTTCAACACATTGTTTTGGTTGAAAGAAAAACCCACATCAAGCTGTTTTGCAGCTTTATTCCTAAAAATCCATGACACAATGTCTTTTTTTGCAGATAAAAAAAAAGAGAGCTCTGTGTCAGGTTTCCTGGTTTGAGCAATCCCAAAGCTTTACATAGTGTGAGCTTTTGAGAGCACTAACAAAATCACTGAGAGACAGTGAGGGCTTTGGCTGTTTTACAGCTTTGTCTCAAGGGAAAATAAGAAGAGACCACGAATTTGTTTGTCTTTTAAGAAGCTGAACTTGGTGGAAGCATGAAAATAGTGAGGGCTCCACTGGGTGATTAATTAGTAGCCCATATCAAGTAATAATGGTGCTGACATTGCTTTTTAAAGGAAGCTCAAGTGTAAGGAGCTGGGGCTGCACTGTGCTTGCTGCGGAAAGCTGCACACAACTCTGGATCCACAGTGCTGCCTGCTCCCTCAGTAAACTTGGCTCTGTCTCTCTATGGGCCTGTGGATTTTTACTAATTGCCTCATCCCTGGCTGAGGAGCTCCATCAGATACATAAACCACTTGATGAGTTCATGCTCACCTTGCCTAAGGAGCAGCAAAGAGTTCAGGTTAGCCCTGGCTTCACAGGGCACAGCCAAGCCATGCACCCCAGCTCCTCCTGCTGATGAGCTCCAGCACCTGGGATGGGGTGGTAAGGATCAGATCAGGCACCTGACCCTGCATAAAACATTTTCCTTCAGGTGTTCACCCCTCTCACAATCCAGGTTTGCCATGACCTGTGCCAGAGACATCCTGGGAGATGAGATGAAGGGACTGAGAGGGCAAGCACAGCTTTGTGGTTGCAATGTGGTAGGATGATGGAAGTTAAACCTTCACAGGGGTTACTCACAGAGGCTGGAGATGTGGCCCCTCATTCACCCCCCACAGAAAACCAAACCCAGCCCCCCAGGGTGCAGCACAACTTTACTGCTGACCTCTCTGGTATTGTCTGAAGGAAGACAAGACACACACTCTTCATCTGAGGCTGCTACTGTCAAACTTGAACGTGCATTTTCTTTCCCCAGCCACCTCAAACACACTGTCTTGGGTCAATATGCCCATTGTTGTAGCTAGGAGATGAATCAGATTAAGAAATTCTTCCAAGTCACAGCCAGTCATTTATTTCTAACCTGGAGTAGTCTCTGCAGACCCTGGCACAGGGCTCACACCACAGCCCAGGCACAGATGGAATGCAGGGCAGGAGCCTTTGTGGGGCAGTCCTGGTGTGAGAGCCCATCCCAAGCACAGACAGCTCATCCCAAGACAAGCAGTGCAGGGGCAGCAGCAAGAGTAGGGCAAATTACACAAAGAAAACCTGAAAAAAGAATAAAGGGGAGGGAGGGGGGAGCATGGAAACAAAATACTGTGGAAGAGGAAGCACATGGCAAGTGTTTTTCGATCTTACCTACAAGCGTGTAGTGAGTGGCCATTAACACACACACATCAGCTCCTGGGACTGTCTGGACGCACAACACCTGAACACAGAAAATGTACAAGGCCAGGGAGGAGGAAAGATTTACTTTGATCAGCAAAGCACTGAATAACAGGCTCACTATGTCTACATGACATAGTGAGCCTGTTATTCAGGCTCTTGGTAGCTCACAGGATCACTGAGGACAAAGTCTCTGAGGACATGTGGGGCACAGACAGGAAATGTCACTGCATTTGCTGGTGACTGCCCATGGCTCCTCCCTTACCTGTGCATCAATATCAAATATTGTCCCCCCTCTGAACCCTAGATTTCCAGTGACAGTGGGAACAGGTGAAGCCAGGGCTCTCTGCTCCTTGTCCCAGGAGCGTCCTCGGCTTCATTTTCCCATGTGGAGGACCCAGCCTGTTCAGTGTGATAATCTGTGACTGCTCAATGCTGATCCAGCACTCTCCAGCTCCTCGTAGAGTGCACTAACCTCTGGTTTTTGACCATCATCCAAACACACTCTTTGCACCACACTTTTTATCTCCCCAGCTGGTAATTGCACCAAAGGAGGCTCCCAGACAAATATCAGTAGTAACAGATTCTCCCTCACTTGTCATTGTTCTACCATGATTCAAACAGCTTCAAATGACAGGCTTGAAAAATGGCCAGGGCTTGCAAAGTGTGGGAATGGAAAGTTTCTGAATGCTGGCAAGTGTTTATCAACCCCTACATCATAATTTCAGCAACCAACTGGCAACAGAGCTGTGCCAAATTAGGTGGAAAAGGAGCACACACAAAGAAAGATCAATAGATCTAAAGATAGAATTGCTATAAGCATGAGTACTCCTGAATGACTTCACCCACTATTTGCTACAGCAGGACTTTCTCCTCAGTAGCATCTCCAAGTGCTGCTCCAGTGACCCTCAAGAAGACTGATACAAACATCCAAGAGTTTCAGCTGCAGTACAACATACACCTCATCCATTTTTGCAGCTGTCCAGCTAAACCAACCCTACAGCTCAGTCATATCTTGCTGTGGAAAATATTTTATCAACCCGTGAATTCTTTGGATCTACTTGGGAATATCTAAATACTGAGACAAAATATGAAAAGAGAAAATATTGCTGGGTATCAAGTGCTACACAAAAATTCTTACTCAAGAGTACACAGGGCAGATGTTGGTCAGCGTGGTGGGATGCACTGCCTGGCCAGCACACAGGGCTGTTTCACTGACCACCACTGAAGGGATGCTTCTGGCTTCAGTGTGTGCAAACCTCAAACACTGAGCAGTCACACCCATCCCATCTTCTCCCAGTGGAAAAGAGGGATTAGCCATGCTTCCCTAGTTCAATTACTGCCACAGGTTTCTGACAGACCAAAACTATGTTTGCACTACACAATTTCCCTCTTCATAAAGATTACATGGAAAAGAAATCATCAACCCCCCAAAAGTCCATCTGAACATAAGTGTAAAAAAAAATCCTGCCATTTTCCAGCAACTTCTGCAAGAACTAGGACATCCCAAGCATGGCTGCCTCTTATATGCTGAGAAAATTCAACATTAAATTTCCCCAGACAAACACCAGGTCTTTTTAAGGTCTTTCAAATGCACTCCACTAAAAATACATAAAAAAATAAAATGTTACAGATTAGTTAGTAAAGGCTGGCCTTAAACCTAATTCAAAGCAAGTTCCTATTAACCCTATAGATCCCAGCTGAGCTGGTCCCAAGGATGCTGCAACAATACTCAGGAGGCATCCAGACTTATCAAACATAATTCCATGGGTCTTGGGGCCAAGCCATCATATCAAGTAACTGTTCAGAAAACAGTTTGTGTTCTCAAAGCAGTGAGAACAAAGTGTACAGGCTAAATAACTTGATAAATAAAAATGTACCTTAAGCAATTGGTGTTCTACCCTGCTCTGTTGCCTTTAATTTACTGAGGTGAACAATGAATTAAATAATACTCTGCCAAGGGGAAAGAAGTCAGTGTCAGAATATCCCATTTTAAAATTGAGGCAGGAGTAATTTTGAATTGCAAAACCTAAATTTATCATTTGTTGGATTGCAATTTTGAAGTAATATTTTCACCCTAAATATCAATTACTCCAAAAAAAATTACTATGAAACAGAATAAATCTTCTCTTTCCCAGAAGCTTTATCAGTCACAGGTATACTGTTTGAAGGAAGCTTGAAATGAAATTCCATTATGCATTTACTACTGAACAGACCACAGTATCTACAGATGCTCAGTAATGTTGGCAGGGACTATTCTGAGTAGAAAATGTGTCAAGTAAGATTTTAAATTGAGAAAACCTGAAATATAGAACTGATTTTATTATCATCATCAGATTATGCCATTTTCCACATTTTAAATCTTCCTGAAGTCAAAACCCTTTCTAGCATGTGTCTCACATTCTTCTGAGAGAGTTGCACTTAGAACAGGACTCTTCGGTGTGAAGCCCATGGTCACAACTTGGGTGATTTAGGAGTTTTCCCATCAAGTTCCCTCTAGAATTTCCCCCTTTTTGAAGGAGCACGATGATGATTTTCCTAAAAGAAGACACATGAAGGCACCATGTAATGCTTCTTGTGCTTACAGCCCATGATCCAGGCTCAGCTGGTAAGACTCTCCTTAGTTTCAGGGTAGAAAGCCCTGCCAGCTGCAGCCTCTCCATCCAAATTAAAAAGCACTGAAAACAGCTCACGTGTTGATTTACAGCAAGACTGTAACTTAAGGATAAGCATCTCTTATCCACCAACTCCAGAGCCACTTCTCCTCTTGACTGTGTGTTCTTTCATCATGCACTAAAAAAATAAGCCAAGTTAATGCAACCTCTCACATCTGGAGACATCAGAACAAGCAAACAGAGCTGAGATTTGCAGCACACATAACCAACTGCACAAGAACCTAGGTTGGAGATTTAATGCATTCACAGCACAGGTTCCCCAAGCTCCCCAAAATGTCGACTGCTCTGCCAGACACATGTAGAGCATGATGGCATCTGCACAGTATGGAGAAGCTCGTCCATTGAAGTTTCACCCCAATTTAAAGCCCCCCAGACCCCTCACACTGCCAATCCCACCCATCATTGTGAAGCAGTACTGTCAGCAAGTAAAACCTTAAGGTTTTAGTGTCCAGCTCTACCTTTAGCTGGCAAACACACCACCACACGAACTGCCCAACTTGGTAGAAAGTGGTTGCCAAGCTATACTTTTTCCTATTCGCTGGGGAAAATTAATAAGTAAATAAATATATCCCAAGTAAAGTAAAATATAATTTTTAAATAGACATTCTTAAGGGATGAACTGAAAGATAATTATGGCTTAGCACACCTATGTTGTTTTACCTTTCTCCCACCCAACACTGGAAAGACAAAAATCTTTTCTTAGTGATTCATAAATTCTCTGAGGCAAGAACGGGATATTATAATCTCTGGTTGGATTGCCTGGCTCGCACTGGCCATGGGCTTCCCCTGGCTGACCCTGCACAACAAGCAGCCTTTGGCCTAGCCCCACTCTGAGCAAGGCCTAGCCCAGATAACTTTTGAAGACTCTTTCCACACTAAATTACTTTATGAGGCTGTGAGTTTATAGCCTTTATCACAATAACAGGTTGACGTCAATCACACTTTCTGGCAAGATACTGAAACCTGATATTAAGGCTGGGAGCAAGTTTCACCCATACTGCCAGCTTTCAAGAGTAATTATTCCATTGAATGCAAAACCACCAGCCTGTAATTGATTTAATTGCATCCTCCTCCAGCTCCCAGCAGTGCCAAGCATGGCACAGCCAGCACTGGGCTGGCAATTCCTTGAGCACCCACAGGTGAGGGAGGTGTGAGTCTCACCAGGAGGGATCAGCACAGGTCACAGCTGCAGGGGATGCTGCTGGCTGTACCAAGGCTTTGGCCTGAGATTTTGGGGACAGAAAGTTACTTGGCTTTGTGACCATTTTTATGCCGTGGACAGCTTAGATGTGATGACTTTTGCTCTGAATTGCTCAGGATTTGTCTCATTTCCACACCCAGAAAGGCAAAACCTAGAGTCACACAGGCCCTTGAGGAACACAGCAGAAAGAGCACATGGAGCACCACTCACTAAAAAAACCATCACTAGATGCTCCCATCAAAAAACTTCTCCAGACTATGCCATAGCTTCATTCCCAGCATTTTAACAGCAAAAACTTGTATCACACCCGGCATGAACCATGTACTGCCAGCCCCTGATGAAATGAGAGAGACAAACAGAGAAGTGGGGAAAATACTGTAAGGGTGAGGAAAGCATTAGGGATTTTCATGCTGTAGGACCTGGTACAGGCCCTTATGGAGCTTTATTGCAGCTTTCCATATTTAGAGGGCAAACATTTTAGCAAGGCTCATCACAATGGGACAAGGAATAATGGCTTTAAACTAAAGAGGGTCAATTTATACTTTAACCACAACCACTCACCTACAACGCCATCCCTGCTCTCCCCTCAACTGCAGCACCAAGGGAGGGAAGCATGTGGTTTATAAAGCCAGGTCTCCTGAGCAGGTGCAAGGAGACCTCCTTGTCTCCAAGCTAGTCAAGCTGACCCCAGCATAGGCCAATTTGGGAAATTAAAACTCCCAGAACACCTGCTGGCTCATTTGCACCTCCCAGGATATCCTCCCAGCTTTGGCACAAAGGGTATTTACAGCCCTGGCTTCCTTGTAAGACCTCCTAGAAAGTCAAATGTGTAGGTGAAAAAGTGTCATTCACTCTTAATTAAGGGTCATCAATTTCTTCCCCAACACCTCCTAGTCGACTTCCTTGCCCTCCACCCACCTGGCACCCTGCTTTAGGTGACAAGGAAACACCCGAAGAAGGACCCTGGCTGTGACACTCGGTTGGGATGGGGCTTAGTGTCTTGTACTCCTGACTATCAAAATGGCCTGTAAATATTTTACCTAATGTCTGATCCACACTTCAGCTATAAATCTCCACAGGAAGAATTAAGTTAAAAATCAGACACTGCAGACAAAACACATGTGGTACAGTGCTGCCGTGGTATTTAAATTCTTACCATTCTTCCTGTGCTTAGTGGGTGTATAGAATGTAATTTCTTTTTTTTTTTTAATGTATATGTCTTATATTTATTCCCTTCTCAAACCTGAAATCACCTCCCCACATATTCCCATATTTGTCCAACCAAGAGTGGTGGCCACCGGTCAGGAATGTACCAAGAGTCCAGTGGTTTGGGGGTTTCTGAGTTTCACATTGCTATAATGTCCTAATAATTTAATTTTATAACAACTGCCAGGCTAGTTTTTCTCCACAGCCCCAAGTCCTGATAAACTCATCCATCTCTTTGGCCCAGGGTCTGAGTTTGAGCTTTTGGTCATGCTTTTTGCACCAATGAGGCTCAGGTGCTTTGCACTAAAATATAATTTTAAGGACATTTTCACAGAAGGAGACACAGGGTCATCACCTGTGGGCATGGGAACCTGAAAGGTGACAGATTGACACCACTTTGTGATGCTCATGAGAGAGAAAAAATTGTTTCATTGTTTTAAAGTGGGAGTCTCCAAGAATCCAAAGGTTCGTTTTCTCAATTACTTTGCTTGCGTAGCTGGCCAGCAGTGACCAAACCATCACCATAACTAGATCAAAAAATCAACTGTTGGAGAATTGAAAAGTGCAAAGCCTTTGGCAGGGGCTGGAAGAACCAAAAGGGAGCCAAAGCTTTAGAAAAAAAAGAATGTCTCTCCCTTTCTTCCCCCAGTAATCACTTCAACAATAACCAAAATTATCCCCACGTTTTCATTTGGGGATACATTTCTGTCTTCATTTCTTTCAAGCCATGCATGTGACAGTAAATAAGTATGGCTGCTGGAGGAACAAGAGTTGTGGCCTCATAGGCACTGCTGTGAAATGAGGTGAATCTGATGGAAAAGGGAAACTGTGGGCAGCTCTGGAATGATTTTGTCTGGGCCAATGTTTCTGTCCTCAGGACAGCTGTGCACCCTTGGCTCAATGTATGTGGCCTGCAAGCCTTTGTGCTGGGTTTGCTCTGGCCATGCACCCTCAGCCAGGATTTCCTTCCTGCACTGAGTCATGTGTTCACCTTCTTACCTAACTTTTCCCTTGTTTTACTACCACAGGTTAAACCATTAGGGTATGTCATGGAGATCTTAATTCCCAAAGTGGTGCCAACCCATCCAGGAACTTTCTTCTGGGATATACATGGCTTTGAAAATATTTTCAAGGAGGAATTCCTCTCAGCATTGCCTTTTTTTTTTTAAGTGTATCCAACATAATATTTCTAACACGTCTCTTCTCTACATCAAAGTCTTCAGCATTTAAATTTTCACCATTGGAAAAACTATTTCTCAGTGCACTAATATGCTCAGCTAAGTTTGGATACTTGCTAATCAAACTTTTTTCCAGCTGCATCATACTTGCTTATTACTTAATATCAGATAAATCAGAACTGAGGCTTTTCTAGACAGCAAAATGGATAGTGGCACTGTTTGCCACAGCCAAAAATAGAAGATTTAGGATGGGACAGGATGAGACAGTCCTGCCTCCCTGGGCCACACATCCCTGGGGAGCAAGGGGAGTCAACACTTGTCTGAAACTCCAGTTCGATCAGGACAACCAGCCTCTGCTGTAATATACTAAAAAAACCTTCAGCGATTTAATTTATTGCAGGATCAAATCTTTTCTACTCAGGTATGCCTGGAAGCATTTAGCTTTTTACAGAAGGAGTGAGACAGGTGGTATTTCCCTGTCTGCTCCATGGTTGTGACTAATCTAGCTGAAAGACTAGTTTTGGGAATTAGAAAGTCTTGTTTTGGGAATTAGAAAATTAATTTTAAAATGTTTACTTCCCGTTGAGGATTTAGATGATACTATGTCAGTGCTTTGACTAAACAGCTCCAGTCCTAAGTCTTGTTTCTCCTCACTCATTAAAAGCTCTTAACAATTCCTGTCCAAGCCTATAGCTGCTGCTAACTTCTGGATCTTCTCTGAGGTTGTTTACATGCATTTCCCATAGAAATTAAATTGTGCAGAATTACCACTTTCCCAGTCCTTGAACACTTTTTATTACGTAAAAACCTTCCTAGTGTTCCTTTCTGCATTGACCAACCCCTGCCAGCACATGGGTCAAGCTTACAGAAGAAGAGGGATAGTTTTGTGTGGAGTTTGGCAGGAACTCTCCATGCACATGGCACTCCCTTGGCACCTCCACTTTGCAGGATCAGGGAGGGATTCACCTCCAGCTCCCAAGAGCCCCAGGATGGCCCCTGCAGCTGGCAGGGGTCATACACCCACCAAGGCACCAAGCATTTGCTGCCAGTGACCCCCCACACTTAGCACCCTCCAGCCAGCCCTGAAGAGCCCAGATGCCAGCCTTGGACCCTGGAGTGCCTACCAGCATCCTGCCCTCAGGAAACAACCCACCCAAATTCCCTGTTGCTGCCTGGATGTGGGTTTGAAGCTGCACTGAAGCTATGTTGAACCCAGGAGCCCTGTGGCACACAGTGCTGCCTCACCATGCATGGAGCAGCTGAATATAGTATCAGGCCTCAGATGGCTGGACTTCTGCCTCCAGAGGAATTTTAAACTAATAGAAATTGGGGTAGACAGTCCCTTTCCTCTTCTCAGGGATGCCTGAGTCAGTGGTAGGAAAAGATATTAAATTCTCTTGAACCTCTACCTAGGAACATTATCTGTGCCCTTATACTTTGCATATGAACTGCTATTCACACCTAAGGCCCAAGTTGTGTTTTCTAATTTTGAGATTCAAATACTTCTTCAGCAAAGGAAAGGAGCTGAAATGGCTTGAGGTCAATTCAGATTAAGGAGCACCCTTACACTGGTTGTACATCCATTCTCACTACTTTGCCTTGACATGAAGGTTGGCTGCTGGAAGAGTATGCCATCTCCAAACTGGGCTCCATCTTCTCTGACTGGAAAATGACTGAACATCTGCTTATTTCCTGATTATGTAAAGTTACTAGATCTATGGTTTAAACCTTAGAGGATACTGGAGTTCTTCCAGCCAAACCACTGTGAATGCTCCACAATCCAAGCCTCACTGCCAGCATGTGTCTCACAGCTGCTCAATGGGACAGAGCATTGCCATGAGGAGGGACTCTGCTCATCTCTGATGTCAGCCAGGACAGGCTCTGAAATGGCTGTGCCTTCTGCAAGACCAAAGCCAGCTGCCATCTGACACAGCTGGTGCCCCCAGTAAAGCACATGCCCATGGTCACAGCCCCTGCAGGGACGAGGCTTCTCCTCGTGCCGTGACCCGGATCAAACACGAGCTGGTCACTGCACTGTGGGGAAATGCAGTCAGGCCCAACTCAAGGAAACTGCTGCAGGACATCTGGCTGCAGCCAACGTTCTCTGCCCAGCACTTGGCACCCTCTGCTCCCCCTCACCCTGAGGTGGTGCCCAGCCCCTCACAGCTGCACGCTGAGCAGCAGCCGATGCCGAGGCGCTCCTGTGCCCAACCGCACCAAATAAACCAGAGACCAAACCCGTGCTTCTTACAAACAGATTTATTTGCATTTTGACTGGAGCACAGATTCTAGATACAGATTTCTTCTGCACAACAGTACAAGAGCCAGTGCAAAATATGCTTTTTTTATTATTTATTCATGTACAAAAAACCCCAAAAACCAACAAAGGAAAAGACAAAGAGTGTGGCAGTATTTACTCACAACTGGTATGCCTCAGCCTCCCAATGACCCACCTCCACTCGCCCTTGCCCATCATGCCAACTTCGTGGCCAGCACTGCCTGCCTCTAACAGCTGCATTGTCAGTGAAGAGTGGCAACTCCCCTTTGAAAGATAAACACTCACCCCAAGCAAACCGGGACAGCAGGCTACTTTAAAAAGTTGGGCACACCATCTGGTCACCAATGAATCCCCCACCAGGGAGCAGAATTTTGAGGGAATGGGAAAAAAAATACAAATCAAAAATGCACAAAAAATTAGGCACTAGCTTAACCATTTGTTAGAGAGAGCCAAGGATGTTAGATACACCTCCAGTCTGCCTTCTCATATTCACCCACAGTAGTGATGATCAAAGCCAAACACTCCCCACTCTGAGTACCCTGTGCTGTCAAAGAGATTATAATCTAATGAAAATATTTCCATTACTAGCATAAAGTTAAACCATTTCATAACTGGAGGAGAAAGAGAAGCTACAGTCTGAATATAAGCATTTCTTTGAAAAGTAAAGAAAATCCCAACAGATAAGAGACAAAAAAACCTATTTGAGTCATCCACCAGATGATAGAATTACAGCCAATGCTTAAGCAATACAACACCGAGCTAGGAAAAGTCATCGTATGGTTGTTCTGCTTATGGAGTAGCCTTACTAGTTCACTAAGCATTGGGCAATCTATTTCTCTGTTACTCTAACTAATTTTCAGAAGCTGCAATGTAGAACTGCAGTGTTAGTGAAAGAATATGCTCATCTTCACCAAGGCCTGGGATTTGTATCACAGAAATTCATCAAACTTACATCACTCCAAGTGTACCGTGTCCAAATCACCTAGTTGCTACTATGGACTTTTACATTTCTACCCAAGGAATGGCTGGGTTTTGAAGCTTGATCAACCAGAGTCTTTTACATTGAACTGCAACTAAACAAAGCAGAGTACCAGTTAAAGCCAAAGAACACGTGTACTCAGCACAAATATGTGTTGATACAGTACAGTATGTATGTGGATATATATGTATAGATATATGCATATATATGTATATGTTACATTATAAGGAGAGTGCCATTCAGGGCTTCTCAAATGCAAGAATCCTTTTACCACCTCCGAGTCTTGAAACTTCAGCCCATTAAATTTCACACTAAGACAATGAGAATTCCAGTATTTTCCATATTGAATGATTATTTCTACTTTAGCCAATTAACCATGCAGGGCCAGCAGAAAGAACAGGAGCTTTAATTTTAAAGCACCAGTCCTGCCACCTCAATCAGATGGCCATGATTTTATCACCAGATCGTATGCCCTCTCCCTGCCCTGCAGTTGTGTATCATGGGCATTACTGAGAGTTTTCCAGACATCACCAGAGTCATATTAATTGATCTCTATCAATTTACTCAGTTGATAGAGAAAATGCCACAATTTATGAAATTTCAAACAGACGGTACAGATCCGACAAGAATGCAAGTTTATACTCTGCAGTACTGGCTAGAGTCATATTGGTATTCATCACATAATGATTCTGCCTTTTCATCCCCAGCAAGCCCACTTTTACTCATAGTGGCTGTCATCATACACACAACTGAAGAGCTGGACAGCTTGGGAAACTGTGTTACTCACTGTCATCCTAAGCCCCAGTCCTTATAAAGTTCTGCTGCACAAATTTCACATATAGCTGTAAAAAGTTCCAGTTAAATCACTTTGAGTAGGTTTTCTTACTTTTTTAAGAAAGAAATAGAAGCAACAACAATAAAAAAGAGCAAAAATAAGTGTAACAGGCACTTAATAAAAAACTAAATGCTATTTAGATGAGTGGGAGCTACTCACCTCCCTTGCCTTTAGTCTATCTAGAATTTAGATATCTATCCCAGACTAAACATTTGTGCTTCCTCCACTCTTGAGGAAACAAAAGTTTCCCTCTGGAGGCAGGCTGTCACTTCCACAAACAGGTCAAACAAGTCCCTCCAGGGATGGCAGATCCAAGGCCAGTCAAGGATTACCTGACACACAGGTGAGACAAGTCTTTCTCTCTTTATCCCTCTGCACTTTCCTCAAGGGCAGCAGGGGAGGGGAGGTGCTGATCTCCCCTCTCTGGTGACCAGCAGCAAAAGTGAGGTAAGGGAGTGAAGCTGAATCAGGGCAAGGTCAGACTGGACACTGGAGAAAGGCTCTTCACTGGGAGGGTGGTTGGTCACTGGGACAGGCTGCCCAGGACCTCCCTTGCCCCTGGCCATGGCACCAAGCCTGCCTGAGTTCAAGGAGAACCTGGGCTGCTCTGGATGACACTCACAGTCACAGAGATCAGTTTTAGGCACTCCTGTAAGGACCAGGGCATGGGACTCTGTGACCCTTCAGGGTCCCTTTCAACTCAAGACAGTGTGTGAGTCTAAGCTGAACTAACTCAGCAGCCTCCTGGACACCAAACCAGCCATGCTGTGTCTCCATGGATGTTTATGTTACTTAACCACAAACCTCCAAATTCCTGTTGGGGCTACAGAGGTCAAACAAGGACTAGAACTACTCTGTCAAATAAGGGTAGGTATTACACACACCCCTAAGCCATACAGCTTTACAACAGGCTCACACAGAGCCAACCCATAGGAAAATATACATAGACTATAGGATTGTTTACTCTGGTATATCTTTTTAGAGCATGAGACCAAGATCTTTTGTCAAATTCATCCTCAAATTATTTGTTTTATTTATTTTTAAAAATCTAAATACAGGAAGGCCCTAAGAGACTTCTTTTTGTTCAAAATTCATCAAGCAAGTGCTATTGAAACACAATGAGGACTTTGGCATATAATTCCTTATAGGCAAGAGTTGGTTTTTAAAAGAATCAAGAAGTTAGACATTTTATAACAAGCAAACAGTTCTCAGTCCCTAACTCTGGCAGCAAAGCCACTTCTATCCTTTCTTCACTCTACTGTATCAGTATTGCTGTGTCCCCTCAGTTACAGGGCTATCACATCCAAGTGGATATATGATACAGGCTACACTCCTGGCAGCTTCAAGGTCTATTTAGAACCCTTCCCACAAGGTGAGATTCACCTGAGCTGCATGCCAATGACAGCCACACCATGCACTGGACCAGTATTACAGAGCAGGATGAAAAACCACAGCCAACATCCATCTTCCAAAGCACCTTCTAGAAAATAAATCAAGCAGCTCCTGGTGCACAGGAGCACACTGGGCCCACCTGCTCAGAGAGGCATCTGGAATTCATTCACTGTTTTAGAAGGCAGTTGTGTGTGGCCACAACCTGGATTCCATGGCCAGGAGCTGCTCCTCACCAACACAGCTTGGTTCTCAACCAAGAAGCCTCAATTCCTTCATTTCAGAAGGGGGAACCACCACATCCCAAAGCCTAGACACCCTTTTTGCATGCCTACAATTCATGGAGCATCCAGGACAGTCAGTTGAGCAAGATCGTGCCTAAGGAGGCATTGCTGCTCAATTAGCTGAGTTGGCTGAAGGTTTTCCCATTGTAACACAAGTTTTCTATTCTAGTATTATTTTCGGTGTAAAAAAAAAAAAATCAGTGGAGATGGGTGGGGTTTTTTGCGCAAAACTTGATGCTTTAATGAAAAAAATGTTGCTTTTCTCAATATTTTGCTGTTTATTTCTGTTGGGAACACTTGAAACACATAACTTTTGTCAGAGAAATATCAGTCCGTGTCTGTCCGAATTCCTCCAGTGTCAGCTGGGAGCTGTAACTCAAGGGCTCCACAGCCCCCTCTCTCCCTGGGCACCTCTCCAGCCCTCATGACGCATTCCCTGTTTGACTAACCCAGGGTAGGAGCATCATGGGATCTGTAATTCAGCCAAAGAGCTCAGCCCCAAGGGAGACATGGCGCACAAGGCACTTGAATGACAATTTCTGAGGGCTGCAACAGTAGCTCAAACTGATGCTGCTTTAAGGGCCAAATGGATTTAATTAAATGTTTCCATTTCAAAAGGCTGGAACATTTTATTCAGTGTTTTCCAGCTGACAATTTCTCATTTTTTGAAAAATTTCCATTCCAGGAAAACGTTTGGTATTTCAGCTTTCCATGTCAGTTCAGGATGAAATGAAATGTTCAAGAATCAGATTTTGATGGTGCATAGACACTCAGTTTGGGGAAACAGCCATATTAGCTGTCAAAAGTGAAATGGTTTCATCCATGCAGAAAAGGTGTGATCCAATTTGCCTTTGACTTCAGTGGAAGCCACCTTTTCAGCTTAATGCAGCCTGGATGGAGTCCCAAAAGACCAAGGGAGGGTGGAGCTGATCATAGTTACAGATATGGGAAACAGGGGTCAAAGGTGAAAGAGCAAGAATATAAGAAGCAGCAACTAAGATGATCTGTTACTTGGTCTTGATCAAAACAGTTTTACTCCAGTAACAGGATGAAAATCCATTTAGATTATAACTTCTAATTCCCAGTTACAGTAAAGATAGCAGTTAATCACTAATTTGTAGAGTAGAATAAATCCATAGTATGAATTTGTCATGAGCACTAGAGCTTCCAATGCTCAAAACAGTTCCTCAGAAAACCTTCACATGCTTCATTCAAGGAGCCTACTCTTAAGCCACAGACAATAATATGGTACTGAACTGCTCACCACAAGTTGTCTGTCCTCCCTTGAACCCCCTCAGAACTGCTCTGCCAGATTGGTACTACAGAAGGTCTGTCAGGAGGGACCAGGGTCTCTGGACTAGGAGCACACCTGCAGGTGCAGAACAGCAAAGTGTGGGCTTCCAGAGTTGACACTGTGGTGAAGGCTGGGCACTAAACCCATCCTCTGCACTGCCCAATCTGTTCTGGGAGGTAGCCCCACGCCTTCCACCTCACAGAGTACAAGGGGAACCCTGGGGAGTCCACATCCATCAGCATCAGGGTGTGTGTTGAAAGCAAGAGAGCACTCAGAACTGTAAGTAAATAAATTCATCTGAACATGAGGGGTGAAGAGAATTGGGATTTGTTTATCTTTCATTTCCCTTTAGTACAAGGCAGATGTTTCTAAGTAATAAGCAGAAACCTCTACAATTTTCAAGACTGAAGAGGAAGGGAGGGAGGAAAAAACATGTACAAGCTTTGAGGATGTTCTCAGCTCCAGCTTAAAAAAACCAAAAGAACCAAAACAAAAATCAAACCAAACAAACAAAAAAACCAAACCCACCAAAATCACACACCACCAAAAATTTCTATCTGTAAAAGCAAGTTTTTTCTTAAGCTGTTTGGTAATTCTTAGTTCATAGGAGCATTTATCCAGAAGGTTCTTCATGTTTCCAGTCTAGGTTGTAGCAATCTCAGTGAGGCACTAAGTTTTAGGCCGTTAAAGTCTCTCTGTGCAGCACGGTCATTTTAAAATGATGTGGTAGCCATCATTGCTTTCAGCTGTAACAAAGAAATGCAAAGCATATTTTCATTGCTTTTAAGAAACACGAGAGATACAGATCTTCAAGTTTTCTTTCTAGGTAGTTTGCAATAGTTTATACACTTGTTTCACGACCCACTCATGAAAACCAATGTTGAACACCTAAGTCAAATAATTTACATAAAAAACCCCTACATACTATCATATTTTATCATTTTACTCGAAGGCTTCCTGCTCATTTATGTCAGTGGTGTCAATAGATTTATGGAATTTTTGTAACAGTGTAACTGGGAGTAAAGCATTGATCAGTCTATCATAGTGTAGGCAACAGCTTGACTTACACTAGATTAGATTACTTATCTTTTCAGGATAACAGCAGTGAGTTTGTGATAATGTTTAGTGCAATTGAAAGGAGGAATTATCTTTAGAGTAACAGGTAACAGCAGCAGCAATACACACCTTTCAATGTACTGATAACAAAACAGGATTCGTCTTGGAAGTTTTGCACCATCTGAAGGGCAGAAGAAAAAAGCCAACACAATACATTTTTAGCAATTAAATTCACAATTCTTTCAGAGCCAGTATAGACTTAGAGGAGAGGTATTAAACAGCACTTGGTGTCTAGTCCTGCACAGTCCTGAGTAACCCTGCCCATGAGGTTATTAACGTACATGACTGATCAATTAAGGTCCTTGCAGTTGCTAGCGTGTTTAAGGGAAGCTCACACTAAATGTGCTTGCCTGAAACTGATCTAGCTTATCCAGCATTCTACCATCCTCTTTGCAGCTCTTGATCCTGAAGGCTCCTGTACCACTACAATGCTTCTATTAAAGATCACTCTCTTTGCTGCTTTCAGTGAAGCTGTACTAGTTTAGACAGGATTAAGGTAGTCCCTTTCCTAAAATCCAACAGTGGTAATTATATATTGAGCTGAACTATGGAGCTCAGCTGAACTTACATCAGCATTTAGAGAATACCTGGGGAATGGAAAACCCCAAGAAATGGACTCCCTGCTGAATAAAGGAATTGCTACTGAAAAGCCACCTCAGCAGCATCCATCTGGCTATTTTGATCAGACATTAGTACACATGCTGTGCTTGCAGGATTCATTTACCTGTTTGTATTTTGTCAAGGAACAAGAATTGTAATGAAACGGTTGTAAGAAGCAAGACAAATCATGGCAAGAAAGACTAGAACCTAAAGATATTTGAGCTATTCATGAGAGTCAACTAGCAACTAGATTTTCAGAAGAGGTGCAGATTCTAGCGACAGCTTTAAATAAGGAGATAAAGATTATTTCAGCTGCAATATCAAAAGCCCATTTAAGATTCATCCTTAGTCAATTCATCCTTAGCTTCCTCCCATCTTAGAGTAGTTATGTGGGACAGAGGAGGTGAATTACCTTCAGGAGGTGTCTCACACAGTTGAAGCAAATGCTGGACACAATTCCAGAGAAGGAAACAGTGACCTGAACCCCTCTGATCAGTTCATGAAATCCAGTTTTGTGAAAAAGCCTTCTCCTAGCTACTGAGTATCATTCAAGAAGTGCATTTTTCATCTGTAATTTCTCACATCAAAACACCCTTTTCAACTTAGACTGATCTCCCTATACTCTTTTGGATTTAACATCCAGCCTCTACTCCTTCAAATCAAGCTTCTCTGGCCAGTTTGTGTGTCTTTGCCTAATGATGCATGAAGTACATTCACAGAGTGCCACACTCTTGCCACTATAGTACTAGAACAAGAAAAAAATATTAGAAAAGCAATAGAATTTGTTAATAATTGACTTGAGCAAATACTTAAAGCCTTATACCCAGGCTGGTTCATGCAATTCCCCTACCAAGAGCTGCCTCCAAGCACTTTGCATCCATAAAGCATTGAAGTTTCAGATTTAATCAGGCTGGAATAGCAAGGAGACTTCAGGAATAAGCATTACAGCCTCCATTTAGGCTCCAGTTGAGACCTATGCTCTGCTTCATTTGTTTTAACAATGCTTCTTTAAATGAAGCTCCTTAAGTGATTCTGGTGCATGAATGAGTAAGTAATTTAGCAGAGGAAAAAGAGGAAGAAAGGCAACTCACTATTAACCTGTAAGTTAATGGAATGGACTAAATTAAGGCATCATATAATGGGAGACAAACCGTATCAGAGGTCCATGAATTATAGTATGCATATAGTGACAGACCCAGTGCCTGGAAACATGGGCCAAGATGTAAAACTAATTGCCCTACAGATTTTCAAACTTACCTTCTTTGGGCAACTTACCTACTTAATTTTTAAGGTTCTTTAGATTCTCACTTCAACATGTGTGTAAGTAGCCAAAATTAAAAGAAATTCGTAGAACCATTTAGGCTGGAAAAAACCTCTAAGACCACCATGCACAAACATTGACCTGGCACCAGCAAGCCCAACTCTGAACCATGTCCCCAAGTGCCACAGCTACACGACTTTTAAACACCCCCAGGGATGGTAACTCAACCACTTCCCTGAGCAGCCTGTTCCAATGCTTGATAACCCCTTCAATAAACAATTTTTTCCTAATACTCAAGCTAAACTTTCCCTGGTACAACTTGAGGCCATTTCCTCTCATCCTGACACTTGTTACTTGGGAGAAGAGACAGAGCCCCACACTGCCACAACCTCTTTTCAGGTAGAACGCAGTAAATGACCAATTTTGTTTTGTTTTGCTTTAAAAAAAAAACCAAAAAACCAAAAACCCAAACATCTTTTACAAAGCAAAGGTCTTGAAACCACACCAAAATCAGCGTTGTGCATGCTGATTCGCTACTTTGACTTGTTGGGATTAATGGCTTTACAATTCTCGCTTGAAGATGCATTCCGTAATTTGAAAGTTCATTCTAACTCCAAGAAGTCAGACAACTGTTCCACCTCAGACAAAGCTGCAGCCCCTTCAGCCCCTCACCTCATTGCTCACTAGGACGTGGATGCCCGTGGGTCCCTGCCGGTAGATGCGGTTGATCTGCTGCGGAGAAATGCTGTACAGGTTTGCAATCTTCTCCAGCAACTCCAGCGTGGTCAGCTCCTCTAAGAAGATTGCATGATACACTGCAACAAGTGGAAAGCAGCTACAGAACAGCAAATACAGATGGCACCAACACACTCAGCATCAACAACCAAATGGGTTTAAGATGAGGGTTCAAATGGAATAAACAAGATTAGTATTTTAAGGCATCCCCCAAATATCTGGCTTAATAATTTGCTGAAAAATACCCACTATTCCTATGCAGCAGGCAATTAAAACACACACAACTTCTACCCAGAGGAAAACATGGGGACTAATTACAACTTGCACCATGAGGCACTAAAACAGCCTTCTCATAAAGCTGCTTATATTTTTGGATAATCTTCTTTTACTGATTTTTGAAGTTTAAAAAAAAGAATTCAATCAAATAGTAAAACACATGCTATGTCACACAAAAGCAGTATTTTATTAGACACCATTCACTGATTCCATAGGCACAAACTCGAACATACAATATATAAGGATGACAGTATTGTTTTAGAAATCTAATCCAAATTATAGCTACCAGGTAGGAAAGCTGTGCCTGTTTATTACTAAATGCAAGATTTAAGGATAATCTTTGTTCTAATTTGATTGTACATTGTGTCATGAGGGATGAAAAATTCCCAAAAGCTGTGAACTTTCAAGAATCATAACATTACTTTAAGACCTACCGACCTTCCACTTCCCTGATTTTTTTCAAACAAGACATAATCTAAAGAAAATTGAGGTTGGAAGGGTGTTTTTTAATGTTGTTGTCCTTACTAAGAACTGAATAGAGATTTTGCTGTGGCACTCTGCAGATAATTTGTAAGCTGGGTCTGTCCCCCAGGCAGACAGTGCCATTTGGAATCTGTAGCTGTGAAACCATAACCAAAGTAGCAAAACTGGGATAAACAGGATCCCTTCAAACACTAAGGACACCAAGCTGTCCTGCACAGGAGCTCAGGCAGAAAGCAGCATCCTCACCAGGTAAGTGTTTAACAAAATCCATACATAAGAACTTACCACAAAGACTGCCATCTCCATTTTCTCGTTTTTGGTGGAGATGGGACCTGTTTTGCTCTGGTTCTTGACAGACATAAATTGTCATCTTGGGCCTCACATTTCTGTGGATTAATCAAAACCAGTAGTAAGTTATTTAGTAGATCTGAAATAGTTCCAGGTCAGTTATCAAACAGTAAGAGATGGAATCATTCAGGCCATGCATAAGTAACAAACTAAGGGATAGTCTTGATGCTGGTGACTAGACAGCCTAGGATGTCCAGCAAGAGAGTCCTGGGAGGTGATGCAGAGCATCTTAATCTTTTCAAGATCAGGTAACAACAAACAGTTCACAGCACTTGCTAAGCAGTTCATCATGCCTGCCTCTACTGATTTAAATCCTGCTCAGCTGTAGAACTTATGAGCAGCATAGGATATTGTACGCTGTGGATCTCATGAAATGGATGCAAGCTATCAGCTGGTAGCAAATAAACCACTAGAGATCCACATTATGCTGCTTTGTTTTGGCAACATTTCTGAGCTGTGCTTGGATTTGAGTATCATTGTGATCTCCAGTCCCTGAGAAAACCTCTCTGAAGTATTAAGAGGGAGTCTAAATGCTACAACTTCAGGATTACCTTCTAGTTAACACTGAGATTATCAAAGGATCATAAAAAAATAGGAAGGAAATAGTACAAACCTTCCTTTAATTGCATTAAAGAGCCGAATTCCATCAGCAGGTCCACAGATTTGAACAAAATCTTCTTTGGACATCTTCAGTAAGTCGGCACCTACATATTTCAAATTGATTTTTCTTCAGAAGTTAAGCAAATCTCAGCTTCCAAACAGGATGTATGGGCAGCAGAAAAGGGCAGGGGTAGAGGGCACAGAGAATCCACAAAACTAAACCAGATTGATTTATACAGAGAAGTTGCAAATTGAGAGAGGTGTGCACTTTAAATCAATCACTGTGAAACAGAAAGCTGGCAGCTGCCAAAAGAACAGTGCTGCATTGGAAAATATTCCAGCCAACTCGTAAATGAGCTAGATATTTCACATTGGCCATTAAATGACCTGGTCTTCTGTAGCTGTCACATTCATTGAGTTATTTCATCATGCTGCAAGTCAGAGAGAGTCTCCTCATGGTTTCAACACCTCTAACAACTGCCCCTTCCACCATCTTACTGGTGTGTACAACTATTGAATGGGAGGGCACAGTGAAAGTGCCAGATGCTTCTTAAATGCGCACATGGACAGGATGGGAGGCAGCAGACAGAAGACAAAATGCTGATTAGATGTAAGAAGAAACATTTTCACTGTCAAAATAGATAAGTATTTGAAAAGAGATTGCGGAATTTCCAGCTTTGGAGATGTTCAAAGGCAACTGCACAAGGCCCTGGACTTGCTTTGAAGTTGCACTTCATTTTTTAGTCTACAAACTGTTTTGACAAATGGTAACTAATCTAAGAACCAAAGAACAACCACACTGGATCAGACCAAGGATCCCATCAAACGTGGCCAGCAGCAGATGCTACATGAGCTGCACTTACAGAAGAGAAAAAAAACCAGAATATCTCTGGACTGTTTAAACTCACCCGAAAAACTTGAGAAGAGTCTACAGAATGGAGAGAACCTATTACGATGAAGCCACTGCTGGGCATCTTGAATAGAAGCAGAAGGAAGGAGATGCTACATTGCAAAAAGAATAAGAAGGTCTTGAAATGAACTGTTCACCAGTGTCCTAAAAGAGAAAAGCACCACATTAACATGATCTCAAGTACTTACATCATTGGTGGGAGGCAGGAGCTCCATTTGGTGGGTTGGAGAACTGTTGCTAAAAGAAATTATATAAAGTTGGAAGAGAAAAAAAACACATTATTTTAAATTTTACATTGCAGTGTCCATCCTCTTCCCCTCCTCTATTTGACTCAACTTTCACAAGTTACATCCAATTTGGCTTTTTTTGTCTGTTACATCCAACTTGACTTTTTTTGTCAATCAGATCTTTAAAAAGGTGTTCAAAATTTGGAACAAGAACAATAATAACAAAACAAAGCTCTCTACCTGAATCTTTTTTTGGTCAGTTGAGGTCCTCCTCAAAACTGAGAGAAAAAACTCAGGTTTACTGACCGCAGTCAAGCTTTTCCATATGGTTGACTCACTAATGTGACATCACCTAAGCAAGAAAATAGTAACCTACAGGGTGGCTGAATTTGAAATTTCTATGAGCCAGAAATATCCTAACTAAATCTACTGTCAAATAATAATTCTTTTAAAAAATTGAAAAAAGGACCTTATAATTCAACCCTGGTGTTATCTTAAACATAGTCAAGTGCCATAAATCATGCAAAACCACATTTCTACTAAATTCTCCTAAACACAGACAGGACTCCTAAACATACCAGGGATTTTACCAAAGGAAAAAATACTCAGCAAATCTCTCTATTAACACAAAATTTTGTAATTTCAGTGTTTGTTCTTTTTCATGGTCTGACGGGATTAGTTGAAAATTAGTGATACAACATGGATTAATACAACATGGTAATTAAGTTGTGTGGGAAGGCAATAAGATGGCAGAGTCCTACCAAAAGAAAAAGGCCTATACCAAATTCCTAAGGGGAAGTATGCACAATGGAGGACTGATAAGTACTGAGGGACACCAGTTATCATCTTCAGCATTTCAGAATCACTAGAGCTGTCTCATTATGATGGCTATTTAATGAATTAAACATGCCTTCATTAGTCCTTTGTTCTGAAACAGCATCTCAAAACCCAGGCTGTTTTGCCCCAAACAGGATTTCTTTACATGTCATTCACCTAGGAATTCAGCACCCCAAACTACCTCAAGACAGAAATTAAGGAAGAAACACCAACTCTGAAGAGGTGCTGAAAGCCTCTACACACTTGTGAGAAGATACTGGGGTTGGTGGCACAGGGCATGGTGTGTTCTCACCATGAGTTGCATGAGGCCCTCCGATGCTCACCTTCCAACCACATAAACAGTGCATGTACAAACAGTACCCTGCACTACAGGGAATTCCTGGATGGAAGGTCTTAAAGGCTTTTGGAAAATACTTTCTCCTTGCCAGAAAGGGAGGAGGTCCTTAACATCATCTTGCAGGGTAAGAAATGCATGGACACACAAAGGCTACCATATCAAGAGGAAAGATAAAGCATGTATTTGTTACATACCCATCTCCAAGGTTGAAGCTGTTGGGAGAGCTGTTGTAGCTTGGAGATGGAGCATTGTTCATTTGATAAGGCACATCTGGCCAGGGAGAGCACTGTTGGAAGAAAGGCAGTGGGGAAACTTTCGTAAGGATGGAAATAAAGGATTTGATTCTCCTCTAATACCACATTCATGCTGTTGCCACGCCACTAACTTCAGCTCATCACTCCTGCTGGGAGGAGGAGACAGGCCATGGATTTTCTACACTTCTCTCCAAGTGGGCTGTCAGGGGGCCAAGATTGATTCCAGTTGTGCATTCCACATTTCTTTCTCCCATTTCACAAAGCCTGTCCCCAAATAACACTGGGCCAAAGTGTGCACAGCTGTAAGTCAGAGTAACGCCAGTAAGTCAACTCAGACTGAAGGCAGCAATGATACAGAAATACCCCTGGTCTCAATTATAAATCCCTAATTAAATCCAGGCAAGAGTGACAAAAATGCTCCTGTGGCATTGCTTCAGGTTTATACCAGCAAAACAGCAGAATTTGAACCAGCCTTCTGAAACCTCTGGCTATTAGTCAAACACCTCCAGTCATAAATGGGTACTAAGTGGAGAAAACTCAAGATAGACAGACAAGACACAAAGCTACTAAAAGCCTTCACAAATATAGGTCAGACTCCACATTCCATGACAGTAGTGTAAAACCAGAGTAACCCAGCTAGAATTGGTGACTCTGTCCTGAATTTAAGCCACAGTAATCAGCAGGAGAAATCTAGCCC
The DNA here is from genome assembly GCF_000277835.1 of Geospiza fortis. Taxonomy (NCBI): domain Eukaryota; kingdom Metazoa; phylum Chordata; class Aves; order Passeriformes; family Thraupidae; genus Geospiza; species Geospiza fortis. The sequence continues at coordinate 10,024,692 of NW_005054298.1, read as the reverse complement.
TGTTGAACCCCCCACCACCAAGAGCTCAAGAAAATGCTCTGTAGTGGCCTTGTTTGCAATGATAAAAAGACACCAAGTGTAGCTTTGGAGCTTTATCATCTCCACAAACACTAGCAAATATTTTATAATCTCCACAAGCACTGGCAAATATTTAACTCTTTGGCAACCCACATTTCCCCACGCAATATGTCAAAGTGCATCAGAGCTCACAGGGAGAGTCTGGGATCTGCCAACTCAGTAGAATTAGGTCTGTCAATCAGAAAACATGTCGGTTGCTCCTGGCAACATGAGGAAAATGGTGTGGGAGAGATTGGATGTCACAAATAGGAAGCTGATTTAAATTAAGAATAATTAACATCATTTTTGGAAGTCCAGCAAGCTGCTCCAAAAAAAGAACTAAATCAAATAAGTCATTCCCATAGGGAGACTAAACACTTTTCAATCTCTTGAGTCCTGTTGCTGACTAATTCTACAGCCTATGGTAAGTTTATACAAACATCTTAGTAATGACAGGGAGGGGCAGAAACACATACAACTCTACACCAGATGCATCAGAATATAAGACAAGATATTCCTAGAGTACAACCCAAAATCTTGCACGTAACAACAGCTTCATAGGCACAGAAAAACAAATTAATAATTTAATCAGACGGCCTATTCATCTGCCCGAGTGTCCCACCTTCAACATGAGCTTTTGCCAAGCAGTTCTGAAAAAAAATACAGACAACTGTATTTTCATACAACTGGCATCTGAGGACCATGACAAGCGCCCAGGAGCACAGTGGTGAAAATTGGGAAAGTTGTTGTTTTGGGGTTTTTTTAAAGCCAGGCTGCTAAGGGTTAGTTTATACCCCAAGAGATTAACTTTGGCATCTTTCATAAATTTCAACAGTGAGTCATTTTATAATTTCACTTCCCTCTCAGTTTCACCGAGATCTGAGCACACATGTCTCTACAAGACAATCTCCAGGGCTAAGATGCTGTTTTCTTTTAAATTTATCTCCCAACATGATGTAGTATGATGTGTCTAAAACACTTTACCTCTGTGAGAATAGTTGTCTCATAGGAAGGCTGATACTTCTCCTTTTCCTGGGTGGTCTTCTTTTCCATTTTTTCCCTGTCAGTCTTCTGTTTTCTGTCTGCTCCTTTAGGCTATAAGTACAAGCACAGGCTCTCCCTTATGCCAGGCATTACAAGTTTGGAGACAGAGGCCAACAATTTTATCTAATCTGTTCACAAAAGCCTCCTTAAGATTTACAGGCATTCTACATATGAAACAGGATCAGATCTGCATTTTCTAGACAAAATAATTAATCAAGCATCCCTACTGTTTCTGCACATCCACCACTGACCACAGCCCTAAGATGTGATTCCAACTACTTCAGTCCATAAGTCATGCACCTCAACTGGCATTCGTATCATCTTTCCAGAAACAGGAAAGACACTACTCACAGGAACACAACTGGAGCAGCAGATCCCTTGAGCAAACAGGCCTATGGGAGTTTGTTAAGTAGCTATAGGTCTGCCATGCCCAGATTAGGAGCTTCAAAGATGCTTGGTCTCTGAATCTTTTCCTCCTCCAGGCATAAGAGACAAACTGTGCTCCAACAACAAAAAGGTATTTAAGATATCCACAATAAAATTTTATTGTTCATGGAGAGTTCAAACAAAGAAACTGAAGATGCCCTAATATCTTGATTGCCTAGGAGCATCAAAACACACCGGATACCCCAAATATGTCAGTATTTTTGTAGCGTTTGAGGTACAACAGACTGGCACAAGTCTTGGTGCAACATTTCAACTAGAATTGCTGTGTAGGGCAGTGTTTATACCACCACGTGCACAGGAGTCCTGTTTAAGATCTTAAGCATTCCCAGTTAAAAGTCTGTTCTTTTACTCCAGTATTTGCATTGCTCCTATACCACCTGAAAACTTCTCATATTCCTCAGCCTTAATCTAGTTGATAACAAAGCCAAAACTACCTCATACCTTGAACACTTTGATCTGGCAGCTTGCAGAATGCAAGTGTTCTGTGTATTCACCATTTTCATTCTGCTTAAAGGTGTCGATTTGCACCCGGAAAGGCACCCCCTTCTCTCCTCCATGCTTCCGTGGAGTAAACTCTGTGCTGATGCAATGTACCTGGCAAAACAGAAACTGTTCTCATCTCTGGAGACAGCTGGAACCAGTGCTCATCTGATTTTCAGATACTGCCTGAACATGAGGTTTTGGCTCCTCAAAAAAAAATAAAAGAGGCAGAAGAGCTCATATATTTTCATTGCTGTTCCTTTCGACAAAATAATCAGGAGAGCAAGCAGTTCAGAAAGAAACAGGGCATCAGGAAAAGCATCCTTTCATTTAAGTAAATCTCTCATTCAGATTAAAAACAGTTGATGCTCAGAATGAGAAATAGTGACGTAAGAGGAAAGCAAGGAAAACTAACAGATCATGAACAGTTTCCTCAAAACAAAACCTATGCTTAGAAAACAACACTCGTGTCTGAGTATTTTTTTAAAGAAAATCCTGGCAGTAGCAGATAGTACTCCAACATTAACAAGTAGCCAGCAAATTGATTTAGTAAGTATCCTACAAATTGATTACACATGATTATCACAAGTTAGTAATTATCATTACCATCCTCTCTTGTTCATGTACTGGCTATTTTATCTCCCCAGGTCTTTAAAAGATATCTAACCACTGCATTTACCACAGAAATATGACTTATCTCTTACCTGAATGAATGCTGAAGCCCTCTTTGACGGATCCCAGAGAAATTCAACAGTGTTCAACTGGGTCGGGCTAGCCCTGGGATCCAAGATACCAACTGACAGCGGGATATCTGTAGAAGAAAACCCCTAAAATTTTAAAAATATTAAATTGAAGAAGAGAAAGCATTTCCATACAATCAGAACATGCATGTGAAAGCGAAGCCATCAAAGACAGCTCTACTTGGGCCTACAGCGCTAGATTGTCCTTCCCTCCCAAAGATATACAAGATTCTTAGGAAACCTAAACATGCAAGCACTGCATGCACCACTCATCCCCCCAGGAGTGCAGAGGTGCCACAATGAAATAGCCTCACCTATATCAAGGATGCGGTCCCCAGGCCGACTCCACCTCCAGCCCTCGAGCTGCTGATGCTCCGTGTACTGCAGGCGGCGGTCGTGGAAAACCACACGAATTATACTCTGTCAAAAAAAGACAGCAGCATGAACAATGGCATCCAGAACCCTCTCTCAAGATGACTTTGGTTTTCCAGAGTAGAAGCAAAAGCTGATCTGTTACGCTTCTCACCCCCATTGATGAGGAGAGTAGAAGGGTCCCCCTAAGAGACCCATCACCATGGGTATCAAATTCCTAAGGGACCCCTGAGAGAGAAGCACACTTCCCCCTTCACAGGGCACATCTTACAAGAGTAACACAGCCCTGTACAGCTTTCTGGGATTCACTCTGGAAGCACTATAGCAATGTCCACCTAATCTTAGGTGTTGTGGCATGTAAACATCACTATTTTGCCTCAACACCCAAAAAGGCTCATATGGGGTTAATATTTAATGAGTCTGTACCATGTCCCAACCCCAGCATATCCCATTCTGATTTGTAAATGTGGAAGCCAGCTCACCTGTCCCTCGCCCCAGTGGAGCTGACATGTCCAGACACCTTGTCAGTGGGAATTAAACTTTATTCCAGCCATTAAGAGCCAGTCATTGGATTTGCACCAGAGTAGTTAAACAAGGGTAGGTAGAGTAGGAAAGCATCTGTAACAGCAGGCTGGTCTGCAATAGTGCAGCCATGCCAATAACTGGAGAAAAAAGGCTGGAATAAGGGCAATCCCTAGGGCAGACAAGTCCTAAGTACTCCTAACTAATAAGTTCTTTTGTATATTCACAGTGCTATACTTACATGAGTTAATGACCCCTAACATCCCTGTTTTTCAAGCCCACACTCTTGCTGGGGACTTCTGTATCATGTGAGTGAGAAACTTTTGCCAGTGAACCTGCAAAATGCCCAAATCAAACCCTAGCTTCAAGATGCAAACAAGCCACAGTGGGAACACCTGCAAAATTGGAATCCCAATCCACATACTACCTGAAATGGGCCAAAAGACAAATAGAGAATGGCCTAAACTTGGATAACATTTGAAATCCAAATTGGAATACTAATTTTGCAACTAGTTCCCACTTCTCAAAGGAAATCCTGAGGCAGAAAGCCAAGAATTGAAGGTTGGATCCAGAACCAGGGTCCAGACCAACATTTTTGAATTTTAACTGTTTTGGCAGTGGAGGAAATGACAGGAAAAAGTCCCCCAAACCAAATGATCAAGTTCTATATGTTCATCATTATGCCCATTACCAAAGTAAACTGGAGCTATACAGAATCTGCCTGGCAGAACTATGTAAACACCTGGGCCCTCCATTTGTCACGTAACAACCCAGGCATGTTGCTGTGATTCAGTAGGGAGACAAGGCTGCCTCTCCACAGCTTTGATCATGTTCACCACTGAACTTTGGGATTCCCCTGAACCCAATATTCACAGTGAAACTCTGGGGTCATGATCACAAATAGAATAAAGGTTGCCCTGAAGCCCTGCAAAGCCAAGCTGCATAGTCCCATGAAGCCAGCACTCAACAACTCCATCACCCCTGCTTCCATTAAAAACAATGGCAAAGTGCTTTCCATTGTCTCAGTGGGAGCAAGGTCAGGCCCTTCATTAAAGGCTGTATGTAGTAGCAGGAAGAAAAGAAATCTATGTTTCTCCTTACCTTTACATATTTTGTGTTTAAATCTTGAAACTCTCCCAATTTCCTATTCTCAAGTAGACGGATTTCATAAGACTGACCTAGAGTTTAAGGAAACATTTCCAAGGTGTTTAATATGTTGTAGCAATGAGAGAGTCATGCTGGCATTTATGTGGCTGATAAAGCATACGTTTGATCAGGGAAAGCTTATTTTTGCTAACATAATGCATTTGCCCCAATAATCGACAGGCACTAAAGCACAGCAGGGGAAGGTTTGCCTTTTGGCAGCTAAAAGCTCTCCATTAGGGCATCAATTATAGCTGTCTCCCGAGGCTGCTATGGTTTTCTGGTCACCCTCCAGAAAGTCACCAGGGTGCTTGAGGCAGTTGTCCCCCCATGCCACATGGCTGTAACAGCACTGCCTCTGTCTGTCCCTTCTGCCAAAGCAATTCTGCCAAAGCAATGGCTGCGTGAAGAAGTGCTGGCACAACAGGTCCAGGAACAATTCTGCAGAGGATGGCAACTGGGGAAAATCTTGCCATCTTCAGGGAGCAGTCAGGCCTGTAAGGTGTTTTGGTGAACCACAAAAAAAAGGTTTCGTAAGACCTGGAAAGTCGCTGCCAAGGGCATAAATATTCCTCCAGACTTGCGTGGAGGCAGCGATGGGTATTACAGCATGTGCAAGGACCAGTTCCAGGAAGGGAATACACACTCCCACCATCACCCTCACATAAGGAATTTAGTCAATTCAACAGAATTCAGCTAACTGGTTTATGAAATAACATCTCTTCGAGGCTGACAGCAGACAAAGGAGACTGATGTCTCAATACCTTACACACAGAAATTACTAAGACAGTACAAAAGCCCATTGTACTACACCAAGTCTTTACAATAAGCCTGCAATCACTACCAAGGCAGGATAGGATCATTAGGATTAATGGAGTATACGTGCACCTCATGGCTAGCTTTTCTTGTTCATCTTGCTATCCTCCCTTTTCCTGAAAAATGCACAGGGTAGAACAAGGCAGGCACCAAGGAGGAGACCAGTTTGGTTTTTCTGGCTCAACCTGCTCAGTATCTTTGCAGAACTGGCCCTGCAGAAAACTGTAAAGCAGATCTATCTCACTCTAAGCAGCTTCTACCAGCAGAGACAAAAATGCTGAATTTTCCGATCTGGATTTAGAAATGGGAAACTTATGACAGCAGATGTGTCAGAAAGGCAGACTGCCTTTTGAGAATCCCACCTGCATGGGTATAGACCATATCCACAGAGCACAGAGATAACTGTGCTTATTCAGCTGGCTGGCAGATAGGAAAAAGAAAAAAAAAGGAAGGACAAAAGAGGCCATATTGAAGCCCCAAATGTTTGCACAACAGCCCTGATGATGTTAGTAGGAGTTCTGCAAACAGGAAATGACCCTTGAATCCAGCAAGTGACTGAGGGCATGGGGAGAGCAGAGAATAAACCATACGAAGTACCAAAATAATCATGGCAACATGCACTGATCTTTACCCATCTCCTGGCACATGAGGAAAACAAAATTACAACAGTGACCTGCCTCTGAACACTTGTTGGACAACAAAAGAGGATTTTGTAAACCACAGTCCTGAAATTGAGGTCTTACAGACTTACACTCACAAGACTTTCTAATGTTCCCATTGATACATGTTAATATTGCTCATCGGGCAAATTTTAGAGATACATACATCACCAATTCTGTTATATTAGTATAAAAAAGATCAAGGTCAGGTTAAAAAATGTGTTTCTCTCAGAATCATAGAAAAGACCCTTTAGACCATCAAGTCCAACCATTAACCTAGGAATGCCAGGTTCACCACTAAAACATGTCCCTAGTGCCGTATCTGATGTACTATGTACTCGTATGTGCTGTATGTGTTTATCCATGTTGCACTAAGTTGGCTGCTCAGTGATTCAGTCTGGAGATACACTTCACCAACTATAGAGTGAAACAGCTCATCATCTTGAACCCATTCACACAGCCAAGTATCTCTTGCACTTACAGTACATTCCCCTGCAGATATGAGGCTAATTAATCATTACAGAATATTAATTTAGGTTTTGGAAGCAAGAGACAGTAAAATACATCTGTGACTGTACTCAGGGGTAATAAGGACAGCAAAATGTAGTGGTATGAGCTGTACTATGGAGGAAGGCAATGGTCAAACCAGAAGCATTGTCAGCCATTCAGCAAGTATTTCAGGAACAAGCAGGTTTTTGGGACACCTTTGTGCACTGATACACTCTCAGTCTTTGGTCAGCCTGATCTGCTTATCTTCAGTGATAATGAGACAAAAGAAATTAACAGGCATAAAAGCATCATCCATATTCCTTTCAAACTAGCATCAAGCACTCAAAAACTCTGCAGCCTGCCACCTCCGATCCCCTTGCAGGGACAGGGGCAGAATTGCAGCCTGGAGGGCAGTAGGCACCACACATCTCCACCTGACAGGAGTGATTCACCTCAGAGGGAGTCAGAAACAGATCCTGCAGACCAGTGAAAAAAAAACTGCAGTGTAGACAGAGTTAATATTAAACAGAAAGCCAAAGAGGAAATAACATGCTTTGATGAAAGATATATGGGTCATCTGATGGAAGCCCTGGAATGCAGTTTATGCCACAAAAAACCTCAATCAAAATGGTATTTTATGCTAACTGCTTTCCCCTTGAACTCTGAATGTTTAACTTGAGTTGCTACATGATTATCAAACAAGACGGCTCCCAGCCAAGCTTCAGAAAACATGATGGTATTTTCCCCTCTCTGTGAAACTCTGTCAGTGAGAATTTGTTCCCAATTCCTCAAAGTTCCCTTATCTATCCATCTTCTGTTAGTGGTTTTTAATTTATTCTCCTTAAAGCTTTCCAGCAAACTCATTGCTTTGTGGCTTATGGTACCCAGAATTTATTAGCATGGACAGTAGTCAGATACTTGTACTTTTATAGCACCAAACTGCTTGGATTATACTTTCTCCTTGGAAAATACCTTCCAAACCTTGTTCACCCTATATTCTCCACCATTGCTACCAGCAAAACTAGTGAAATGGTGAATTACAATCTCAGCCCTGCAATTATTACTGTAGAGAAAAAAGCCTCTAAACTGAGGTGACCACTTGGATGCTGGAAAACAAAATTCCTTTGTAAAATAAAGTGAATAACAGCAATCCAACCTGAAGGAAGCTGAACTCCCCCTGGCGTCCAAGAGGGCAAAGAAGTCACACAAGGCTCTGATAGACAGATCATTTATGAATCCTGCACCGCTGACTCACCAGCACGAGCAGGCACACACTGACAGTTTTCTGCTAAAACTAAATCAGTAACAGATCATTCTTAGTCAGGTGTCCAAATCTGTAAAGAAACATGTCTGTAAGAGTGATTAAACAATCTGCACTTCCAGTTCCCAAGCTAGACTACAACTAGCTAAGCCCAAAACAAAGCTGAAATACAAAGTTCCCCCATACTGAATTTTTCCATGTGTCTCAGATGGAAACACAGATTAATACAGGTCAGACTACAACTTTCCAAGTCAGTATGTGGTGGTAAAGCTGGAGACAGGAGCAGAGGATACCAGTGCTGAGACTAACAGTGATGTGATTGAACAGCCCAGGTCAGGTGTAATACTGGGCACATGCACAGGGGCACCTAAAGCACTTCTGTCACCACCTGAAACAAAGGGGACACTTTGCAAGCAATCCCCAGCACAGCTGATGCTGCAGCAGCCTCCTGCATGACTGTGTGACCCTGTGCTCCCCTCACTCACCACAATCCTTCTTCCCTACCTCAGGCAGAGAACAGGACAGTAATAATACTCAGAAAACCACAACACATTCCTGAGATGCAGTTTGTGTCCCAACTCCATTGAAAGCTTCAGGGGCACCAATAAGAACCCGGGCAGGTGACAATACACTGTAATTTCTATTTTAAACAGACATTCTCTGGGCAAAAGGAAATTCATGTAATCTCCTCCTAGGCTAGAGTTTAAGCAACTCACTTTACAAACTAAGTAGTACCCAATAAAATAGTAACCACCCAGGTCCAGAGAGTTCCTGGTTCGTAATTCATGAAGCAATTCCACCTATCTGAAGGAGGATTTATAGACTGCTTACTTTTTCAAACTTGCATTGTCTTTGATAATTAACACACATTAAGTGTGGTCATGGCCACTTAATGTGGGGCCAGTAGAATTTTGAAGTCAAGCACTTACTACAGATGAAAAATGATTCTGTTCAGCACAGGAATGATTTCACCTGCTCAAAAGGTACAAGTTTAACAGCTTACTGATTTCCATGGAATTTAGACAGCCACAGAAATTTTAGGCAATTTCTGAATACAAAAGATTATCACTATTTCAAGCTCAAAGTTACATTTTGTTCAAATGTCATTTTACTACACAACCACAATATCCTGTTTGCTTTTCTTTGTTTTGGTGTTACATCTCAAGGGCCACTTGCACTATGCATTTTGTGGTTTTCTGCACAATACACCGATACAACACACTAATTTCCAATTAGGATGCTGATGTTCCAGGCTGATATGACTCAGGCCTAACTTAATCTAACAAAGTAGCCTTTCTAGAAATTAATTAAACCCTAACCTTTGAATAAGCAATATCTCCAACAAAAGTCTGTAGAAAAGGGAAAAAAAATCCCCAAAAACAACAGTGTCCTCTTTCTCAGAATGGATCCACATAGCACTAGACAGAACCAGCCTGGAAACTGTTTGATTATTAAGCCAAGCCAATAAAAATTCCATTTAGCAACTTTATATGGACATCCTAAAGAGCGCACAGATAAAGGCAAAGGAATGCTGACAGTCAAATGCACCATGCAGAAGGAGAGGGAGGGAAAAAAAACCCCAAGCATTTATCATACCAAACCAAAGCATATCCAGCAGGCAGGAGGATCACCTTTGAAACAGCCAAACACAACTATTCAGGGCATCAGGCACACACAGGGATTTTTCTGACAAGAAAGATTAATGAGCCCTCAGGGTAAACAGACAAGAGTGGCAGAGCTGGCATGTGAACTTGCATGCTTGACGACACACACCTTTTTATCAAGTCACAAGCTAAAATAAAAATTAGCATAAGACTTGCTCAAGTGTCCCATGTGTGGACACTCTGCAGGACAAGAAGCAAAAGCAGAACCCTCAGTCCCTGAACCACAAATGACAGTGAGATATTCTGCAGTTGCTTACTGCAGCCTCATTTGACAAGATGCTGTAGATGTTTATCCAGTGGATATTTTGAATTCACCAGCTACACAATAGGCCACCCTGGAAGTTCCCACTATGCTAGGAACATGGAAATCCTGCAAAGGAGGGCAAGCTGTGGGCCAAGAAATGCAACAGGAACACTAGAGTCATTCTAACACTGCAGGCCCATCTTGCCCCACATCCCATCTTCAACACAGCAGCCAGAGATGAAGCAGGGTCAATAAAGCCAGCCTTTTCTTCCTTGCCATAGCTTCTCAGTTTCTGGTATTCACTGTCCAGATTGTATCTACATTGAGCTGCCCAGCTATAACCAATGCTCATTAACTCTTTTGTGCGGTCTCCTTCTGAATTTCCTTGTAGTGTGGCAATCAGAACCACAATTTCCACACACCTTGCTTTAGCACTGACAGTCTGGGCCTTCACCTGCCTCCTGCTTCTCCCCTTGAACAAAGTCCCCTTAGCTGCACCATATTTTGGTACCCAGGAGTTCAACACTGAGGATTCCTGCTCTGCTTGCTCCTACCATCAGGGCACCAGTGCTACAGGAACACAGCACAGCAATTCAACTCCTAATTCTACCATCACACCACAGAGCTTCACCCTCATTATGCCCCTTTTATGTTTTTCCTCCTTTTACAATATGCCCCTAACTCAAGGGGGTTTCCTTGCCCCTTTTTTCTACTTCCCTACCTCTTTCTTGTGGGAAAGCCAAAGAGCTCCCTGGGAGCCAAGTTTGCTGCAGGAAATCTTCACTGCTCATTTACTATATGAACATTTTTCTGAGTCCTACTCTCCACAGACTTTTGAAGATGGTCTATTTTACAGTGGTGACACTCCATAGCTAACAGGCACTAACAGAAACACTCCTCATTTACAATGGTTTCCACTCAAGAGAGGGAGGTGCATTTAAATCCCCAAAGTCTCACTTTGAATCAAGGACACAAAACAAGCCAGTGGACACAAAAACTCTTCTAGTTGTTAACTTCACTGTGTGCACTTCGGGTTTCTTTTGCATAGACTTCCACTTGATCTCACCTAAGCTAAACTGTGTTATAAACTTTGATTTTTAAAACAAATTAATCAGTGAAAAAATTATGGACCTCCAATGGAAAGCTGTAAAAAATACCTCCTGTGAAAATAATTTCTTCCTGTATTTCCACTTCTTTAGCATGTACTTGAAACACCCAGGATTATCTTAGTCACATCTGTCCAGCTCAGAAAAACTCAACCCTCTCTGTGTAAGTAAAAAATACAGGCTTTTTCTGGTTTCAACCTGTTTTAAGTCAATTTGGACAACAGGTTTTATAGCTTTGAAGGAGTAGCTTTGTGTGTAATATTTACTTGAGTTTTAGATAACTAAAATGCATGGTCCTGGGTGAGGGTGCTGACGAGGGATGCAGAAGAGCTGAGTATGACTCCTGACCCCACCTAGCAGCTCCCTTAGATGCCCTCAGGTTAAGTCCCTTCCTCCACCACATTTCTGCAATAGGAAACTGGGAGAAGCCAGTCCCACTCCCACCCATGGCTGCTCAATCAGGCTGCCACCACAGGGCAGGGAAGGAGATGGGATCAAAGCTGACTGTACCTTCCACACAAACATGTCACCAAGCTGGGACAGGAGGAATTTCATTGCTTGCTGTCTAGTTTCAGGGACACATAAATGCTCCATCGGAAGCAAATAGGAGAAAAAAAAAAAGGTGCTTTTTTCCCCCCTACCTCTTAAGGAAAAAAAAGTATATTCTCTTATAAAAATGTATATTATTCCTACAAAAACAGCTAATCAGGTCAAACCTACAGTATTTCTCAAGCTTCCTACTGCTACCTAAAATGTGATCTTTTAGGGCACAAATTAGAGGAGGCTAATTGGAAAACTTCTACATCATCTCACACTGACAGTAACATTCACACGAACATCAAATCCCGTAAAATCACAGGCAAAAAAACTCTCTGTCATAATTAAAGGAATCTCAAATAGATTTGGACAATAAGGTAAAGTAAAAAAATTATGTGGAATGTCAGGAAAAAATCTTCCCAATATTTTCATACTTCTTACTACACTCTGAGGAACTTCTGAGCGCTCCCTTTTTTCACAGATATTGAAGATTTGTGGGGGAACAAAATGCAGTCTAGGGGCTTCCAGTAGGATTTGTGCACAGGCTACAATCCAGCAAGCTCACAATCCCATTTGAATTTCATCCAGATGTTAGCAACAGAAGAAAGGATTACAAAAAGAATAGAAAACAGCCTCTTGGTTAAAAGACAACTGAGATTCTAGCTTCCTCGGGACAACAGAAGTCAGATGCTCTACTTACACAGAGGTGCCCTGTCATCTGAAGCAAGATTCATGGTGAGCTTTGGGATGGTGTGGTTTGGAGACAGGGTTGTTTATCCTGGGCTGCCAAGTGAAGACAGAGCTGCCAAACACATGGGGAAATTGCTTCTAGCACAATTAATGGCTTCAGCTGAGACACCAGAACCTACTCAGAGCTGTCTTCAAAGTCAGGCAGGAGACAAATTCCTTCTCCAAAGATGAAGTGCACCACAAGAACCAAAAACACCAAAAGCCACTTTCAGAAATGGGAAAGACAAATTAGCATTGTTAGCCATTTCATTTTTTAAGCCGTCCAAACCCAAGAACAGAGTGGAAAGGGGTCAAGGAGCAGTATGGCATCCCATAACGATTAGGTGAAAAGGATGCATGGGTGGGTGGGCAGGAACCAGGAGCACCTGGTACTCACAGTCTCAATGGCACAAAGCCACTGTTGTGCCTGTGATCTCAGGCAAGGGTGGAATCTTTGTCCACATGGGAGAAGCCACCAGCAGCAGAGCTCCTACACATGCCCAGGGCCTGCTCAGTGATGGCAGTCACTGTTAGGAAAAGAGGTAGTCCCAGCACAGGACAAAGCAAAAATATCCCCATAAACAGAGCTATAATTAAACCAGAAGCACACACAGCCAGAGCTGGTCACTCAGCTTTCTCTACACTTCATTTAGGCAAATAAAGAACCATTCCAGGAAAAGTATAAACATCCAGGCAGTTGTGACCCCATAAAAACTCAATTACGTAGGAGTTAACGTCAATATAAAACAGCTTTTTTCATTTACTGTAAATCTCAGTGTTTAAAACTGGGTTCTCTTGCTGTAGATTAGGCAACCAAATTTGAGCTTTAGACTTTTTAAGGGAGACAAAGGTTCTCTTCTGCCTCCTGCTGTAAGCAATTTCATCTCCTACTCAAACAATCAGGCATCTACTCCAAAGTATCCTCTTGCCCAATGCCTCCTGCACCTTTCTTTGGAGAAGCAACCAGAGCACATCTGCAGTCGAGCTGAGGCAGGACAACACCTAACAGATTTTAACGCAGCACCACTTAAAATGTACCAGTTTATGCACACACATCTTGAATCTGGATATATGCCTTGGCATGCTGGGGGTGAAATTTGGGCTTGTTTAGGTGTGACCCAGACTCAAGCCCATCATTAGGTTTATGAGGCATCACCTGCTAATGCACCTCTACAGCAACACTCCCAGAATCACAGGTCCTCTCAGATATTAGTGGTTTTCCTTCATGGCCTAGGTTTTGGCTCGTTTGCCTTCTGAACCATCTAGGACTGGCACTAAGGCTGACTCCTGGAAGATGCCATAAAGCAGGGGTGTCCAGCCTTCCAAACCCTAGCCAGCTGTACACTAAAGTCTTTGCAGAGCCAAGAACCACAAGTCACACACTGCAGATTGGGAGAGCTGAACAGATCCCAAGAAAACTTTACAGGGAGATGACGGCAAGTTACTCTGAAGTACCTCTGGGACTCTGGGCTGGATCTCGCACACAGCTCTCAGTGACCCTCTGCCACCAAACTTAGCCTCCCTCCATTTGAAGTAATTACCATCTGAAGTTCTGAGCCAACCCAACACTGGTCATGAAACAAAATCATGACTTGAACAGCTCACAGCCCCATGTGGTTCTGGCACTACAAGCCGATTCCCTTGGGAAATGACTTTCAGGTTTTTGTGATTTTTGACATTTTCCTTTTTACAATAATGACTTTATTCCTCAACTTTATTAGCATTCAGATCTACTGTACACAGTGCTTGTTTCCTCTCCATTCCTTCTGCTGCAATTTCTGGAACCACCTTTCATTGCATCCAATTCTGTCCATGATTGAAACTGGTTTCAACCAGCCGTGGTCAAACCACACCCCATATGACCATGGAATATGCACTGCATCAAGCCATCTTGCTGAAGCAGTGGTTTGTAATATGGTTGCTGGTTGATTGTTTGTTTGAAAATCCCTATCCACAAGAGACACTGAAAAGTGCCAAAAGGCAGGCTAGTTCCAGAAACATTAGGATGTTTGTACTGCAGACTTCTGGACAATGTAGTTCTGTTGACAGATGTGATCCCTGACCAAAGGAGAAACGCCAGCAGCAGCTTCCAGTGCAAGGACAGCACCTTTACCAGTCTCATGGACTGAAGGTGGAGTGGTATTGAGACACCTTACTAATAAGCCTGTACTTTGTCCCATCAGATGAGTAATCCGCCTGAGATCCAGTAAAGACCTCTTAATGAAGGAACTGCCCTGAGGATCAACAAACTAATACTGAGTTCAATTTGGCTCTAGTCTCCCAAGGAATGTGGGAAGGCAGGAAAGAGATTGGGACTGACAAGTGTAATGAGTCAGTCTTTGGAAACCAAGCTACAGATTTGACTCCAGTTACCTCATTTACAGGCTGGTTCTAGAGCTGTGGCCAGAGAGCACTCATGGTTTCAAACTGGAGCAGACAAACTTGGGACTCTGCCACTGCTGAATGTCCCCAAGTCAACTTAACAGCTAAGCTCACTCCGTTATGCTCCCTCACAAATCCTTCCCCTGCCCCTTTGTGCAAACATTGGTCTCTGGTTTCCAGCTCCAGAGTCCTCTCAGCCTCCATCCTTGGGGAGACTCCAGGCCAAAGACCTCTTCCTCCTCAACACCACTGACCATCCCTCTAGGTCTATCCTGCAAGAAGCAAGGCTCAAGAGAGGCCATTATGCTTCAAAAGTCTGGAGCCCTCTCCCACCTGCACTCAAACACAGCCACTGGACAGTCCTCCTTCCTAGCCCATATGAAGTCTTTTCAGATCTCACATGGAAGTCTCCACTGATTCCTCTTCCATCTCTGCTACTCAACATGGCCTTCAGTTTGCTACCCAGCACTTCCAGCTTTCCACAGCCCATAGGTCAGGTCTGACAGAGATTTCTTCCATGCAGTTCTGCATATGGACATTCCTGAGCTGGTCCACTCACCACCACTGAACCAGTCACATGTGGAGAATGTGTTTCAGGGCAGGAAGCAGAGCTGCTTCACAGTGACAAAAGGTCATAACTGAGGGGTGAAGAGCTAAAGCTGAGAAGGAACATTTGAACAGCAAGAGGCAAGAATCACCCAGCAAGCAGAAAACACTAAAGCCCTTACTCACAGTTTGAGAAAGCAACCACACTGGATGTGAATTGCTTTGTTGGGCTGGGACAGCAACTGTCTTTGTATCTACCTTATTACAAGCCAGCCATGACTGACACACAGGCAGGGCAGAGGGAATTCATTAATGAAGTTACCCATTTGCTAAAGTAATCCATCACAACACTCAAGAAGGGAAGTTTTATGTAACAGTGCTTGGCCAATCCATGATAAACACAGAGGGAGGTTAAGGTGCAAGAGGCGTCCCTTTGCTTACAGCCAGCACAAGCTGATAAGGTATAAGGAATGGTCTTAAATTGCTTCATGAGATGTGGCATTGTAGCTGGGTCACAGTGCTTTGGAGTCAGCCAGTTCTTCCCCCATGCCACAAGCAGTGATTCCAGAAACCCTGCCTCGAGGTCCCCTTCACACATCTCCTCATGCTCACACAACATAACTCTAGTGAGGGGATTTTCTGACAGAGCCTTTAAATCCTCATCCCTTTTTAACCCATGGCAATGTTCTCACCAACAGCCCACTAACAGAAACTAGACACCCCAGCTGCCCAACTCGGCCCCTCTGCACAGCTCCTGCCTGCCCCATCCCTGCTTTGCTCCTCCAGGCCTGCCCAGATTCAGGCTCTTCTGTATTCTGCAAAGACATCCCAGCTTGAGGGATGAAAGACAGATGATATCCAAGAAATGACAATGAAGCAGGAAGCACTAGCAAGATGTAGCAGTAGACAACTCCTTGCAATAGTAAGCAGGACAAAGCCTAACACAATATGGTCTATATAAAAGGCAGTAACAGTCTCACTTTACAAAGGAAAACATGGATTGCTCCAGTCATGCAGTTTTTTTAAAAAAACCCATGGTATTGCATTAAGAGTTGTCTAACTTTTTCCCTGCCAAAGTAAAAAAGCAGGCACTGTTTCAAGTATGCTAAAATATTTGGCTGTCAACAGATTTTCATTTTAAAAAAGATTTTATTCCAATACAGGAAAGAATTGTGTTTCATAGGAAGACTGATCTCAATCTCACAATTGATATGCCCCATTATAACCCCCTGGGATCTGCTGTGTTTAGATAAATAAACTGAGATGACACAGTCACATATCCCAAGCATCTTTTGATCCTGAGAGACAGAACAGTGCCAGCTTACATGACAGGAAATATCTCGTTCTTTGGGTAGAGCCTGATCTTTCTGTGGGGGTTCTATGGGTCTACCAGCTGTCAACACAGATCCAGCAGCCAGCTGCACCTGAGGTCAGAGCCCAAGGGAGGTCAGGGCTCCAATTACTACTAGCATTAAGAGAACTCTATCCAGGGAGGCACCCAAGTGAGCATCCTACTCAGGGCATGAAGCTTAGAGATGAGCCAGTATCCTGAGGCAGGAGAGGATCTCAGAGAGAGGGCAGACAGCTTTCAGCTTGTTGTTAGGCCCTTTTTTACAGCTGGCAGAAACTGAGCGAAAATGTTTTAGCATAATCTGTGCATGGAGAGGTCTGATCCCCTCAAGACCCATGCACAGGAGGGGCTTCAAAGTGACAGCCAAACACCAACCACAGAGTGTCTGCAAAAATGCTGCCAAAGTGGGGAAAAGAAAAGAACACAGAGAAACAAAGTGTTTATTCAGAAGTATGAACCAGTCTGCGAGGTCGGCTATAGAGGGCCTTGCTGCATGGAACCCCAGCAACTTGTCAAGTTAGGCACTGAGCAGAGCCACCAGCCAACCTGTTGGAGAGATGTCACTGCCCAGACCTCAGAGCAGCCCTTGGATACCTGCTAAATCATTCCCTGGCTATGCCCTCCAGCAGTGCCAGGGGACTTGCAGCAGTAAGAGCCCTCCCCAGTCCAATGTGCTTCAACAATCTGGCCTTGTGAGATGAAGGCAGAAGGCTGCAGCTTTAAGCGTCTGCGATCAAGCCAGTACTTTGCCACAGGGAACTGTGCATGCTGTAACACTGCCTTAATTCAACAGTTAAATCAGTGGTATTTCATTATTTTAAAACAGTTGATAATCTGGTAGTCAAATGTGGAAAATTAAATATTTCTCCTTTCTTCCACCCCCCTCCCCACTTCTACCCCTCTTTTCCCATCCCGCTGCCCTCCCGGTACGGGATCAAATCCCATGAACTGCTCCCAGGAAATATCCTCTCCTTCAGTGTACTGCAGACCCTACCTTGGTTGAGGTAGGTCAGAGTCTCTTCGTGCAGTTTCACGGCGGGGGAGGTGGCTGTGCAGAGGACGTACTGAAAGGGTGGCAGCTTGGCATCGTTCTCAGGAGACAGCTGCGGCTCTTCCTGCTTGAAGATCGGCAGCGCAAGCACATCTCTGCAATGTACAAGTTATACACAGTCAGAAAGAGCTTATGGGCTATCCTAGCCTCAATCTGCATCTGGTTCTCATGATCTGAGATATTGAGGGTGGTCTCTGAAGAAGCATCAGGTTAAAATGGCTAAAAGAGGAAGAGTTTTGCCTGTTCAACATAACCAGGCAACTTCTGCATCTAAGATATCAGCACTGCATGCAAAAGAACATAGCACTGGCAAAACAGAGTATGCCTAAAAACTAATGCAAAGTTTTAAGAAATAAATCAGATTCACTTTTCAGTTAAGCAGTCTTCTTGATAAGGAAAAAATATATCAAAAAAGATCCTTCATCCTTGTGGACATATTTGATTAAGAGTTCTCAGGTTCTCAGACGAAAGCCTTTCAGAAAAAAAAAAGGCAAGAAAGGGCACTTTGACAGCCAAAAGTCAGCTTCAGATCAGTAAAATGTCTTCAAGTAGCAGCCATGGGTGGGAAGCAGACACAGCTCTGGTGTACAAAGGAGATATTCAGGTAAATGATGGCATGAATGGCTGGATTAATTTATTCATAATATCTCCCTGCTTTCTAGTAAACCTGGTCCCAAGGAATCATACAGCTCTTAAGTCAGCACTGGGCTACCTTTGTAAATGCACACACAGGTGTGTGGGAGCAGCTTCACTAGGACCTACACATAGCCCCAGCTCCCACTTCTTTACAAAATGCTGACAGCAACCTGCCTGCTGATTTAGTCCCAGGCTGATCCCAGCCCACACTAATCCTCAAGCAGAACTGGTATTAGCAAGGCTGAGAGCGCAACAAATGATGAGTTGATTAGTACAAAATGAGATGTCAGGAATAAGCATCCTTATCTCAGCCTGTCTGACACTGAAGAGCCACATTAGCCTTCCTAGGCCACTAATGCTGCTGATCACTGTGTCCACCTACTTAAAACATTAATACCCTTCCAAATTAGGAGGATTATACTGAACACGGGGACAATTCAGAACAAGTGATTCTTTTTCTCCTCTATTTCTTCCAGATGAGTGAAGACTCGAGATTCTCTTTACACAGGCTGTAGTTTGCTCCTTTTGACAACCCCATACACAAAATGCTCTAAGAAAAACCATCCAGCACGTACAGGCACGCAACCTGAAAGGGCATTAAGAATTTTTTCCTTGCCTGTTCAGTTAATGATCCACTTATAGCACTCACAACCTTGAAGGCTACCCAGGTCATCAGTGAAACAGTGCAGCAGTTCAGAGTAAACTGCTCAAGTGCCTGGTTCAAACACAGGTACTCCTGTTTAATAGAAAACAATGCCAGAGAGCAAATTGTGCCATTTCAGATGCAGACAGAAGAAAAGAAACACCCATCTCTGTTTCCATTCTCTCTTCCAACCCCACGCATCCAGTATTATCAGCCACTCGAAGGCATCCAGCCCCATTTGCTTCCTGGCATTACTGACATAATCACAGCTCTTGCCTAACTGCTGCCACAGAGAGGCTTTTTTTTTTTTCCTTAGTGATGATTTACTACAGCAATGAAGTGACAGAAATGCCTGCAGTAGATTTCTGAAATAGATAGCATTGCTCCACACACATGCAGGATCTGATACTGCTCCGGAGTCATCTCACTCAGCCCGGAGTCATCTCACTCAGCCCGGATGCCAACATTTGCTCCTGAGGATGCCAACATTTGCTCCTAACCCGCTCTGCACAATGCGCTCTGAATGCCTGTGGCTTTACAGATGAGAACAGGTCAAAAACTCCAGCGCGCAAAAACTCCTGCAGTCTGGCAGAAACAGTGCACAAAATCTGGCCTGGGTTTAACAGTTAGGGGTGAGGAATTTGTACATACACTCACCTGAAACAGTTGAGAAATTTAGGCACGGGGAAGTCAAAATTTGAATACCATATTTCACATCAGGTTCTCTGCACCCCTACACCTGCCAGCACAGCTGTCTGATCGCTGAATTCTGCAAGCATGGAGGAATCCATGACTTGGTTTCTGGAAAGCTTCACCATATTTAAACTCGAACAAAGCCACACAAGTTAAAATCACATTTTTATTCCTAGAGCATTTAAACTAATGGCCTGTGCTGTAACTGCTTTGGGTCAAGACCTTCTTAAGCGTTCGACCTTATGGTAAGTGTTTGGAACTCAGAATGAGGTCAAAAGAATTTTTAAGTATATAAGACATCACAACACTTATTCAACTCTTCACTCAAGAGCTGCAAATCAAGTTTAGGGAAAAACAGGCTTTTACAACAGTTCCTGTCCTTAATTAAAAAAAAAAAAAAAGAAATATTGAACTCCTTAAAACTTTCCCAATTTTCACCGTTATGCTAAAGATTTACAGTTCTGGACTTAAATAACAATTAGTTTGCATACCTGGAAGGAGAGAAAGTTAATTGAGAGTTCAGTCAGCTGACAGAACAGAGAGCAAAACACATACTGCGTTTTCATTAAAAATGACTGAAATTTTATAAGACTTTTTCTGTAGCATCATCTTGCTACTGCTACAAATATCACTGAAGTACAGCAGAACTCACACGGCTGTCTCAAATACACAGAAAGCTCTTGATCTCTGCAAAATATTAACTTACACAAACTTTTCTTACAGCAACTTCAAATACTGTACTATTTCAGTTTCTTGTAGTCACTACAAGGCGGTATGGAAAGCCTTCAGAAGGGCACTGCTCAGCAGAAAAATGCCCCTGTTAGAAATGCATGTCTTGGCACATTCTCATGGAAAGTGAATTGGCGAGAATTAGCTATCTCTACATAAAAAAACAAGGGTTTTGTTCAACCAACCTCCCCTGAAACACCTGAGGGCATTGTTGCCATAAAAGTCGCTATAGGGATTTTAATTCCAGATCAAACCCACCACTTAACAGAGACAGGTACTCACTAGAGCTGAAGTTTGTTCCCAAAACACCAACAGGTCACCTCCATACCAACAGCCTCCCTGACAGAACAGATCTCCTTTATCCTCCAGCTAGCATCAAGCCAGCAAAAATAAGCTAATATGTTTTCTGGCCCATTAAACGGAATTTAAATTGTGGAGTAAAGCCTGACCCAGACCCGATGATCTTGTAGCACTCCTGCTACAAATCCATGGAGTTAAATGCAGCAGCCTGACCACCGTAAACACTCTCTAATGGAGAATATGCTGATGCTCCTCTGCTAGAACCATTTTCACTGTCCTAAACGAATCAGATTTGCAAGTGCAAAGCAAGAGAGAAAAGACTTTTGCCACATACAGTTCGTGAAACTGAGTTATTGACATAGAAGGAGGAGATGAAGAATCTTGTACGAAGAAACGGAAAAGCTGCCAGAAGGTAAGAATCTCCCAATATTGTATCATTAGAAAATGGGAAATTATTATTTAGTACAAAATAAAATGCCTTTGCAAGTACACTGATAGGCAGCAGGCATAGTCAAGATAGCGTGTCTCCTTGAAAGAGAAGTATTATCTGCGTTCGAAGTGCTTCCCCAGACAAACTCAATGTTCTCTCAAGAGTGGTTATTTGGGGGTACATTCGAAAGTCAGGGTTCTTGGGCCACGGCCAGGTTCTCCACTGCCACAATTCAGCAAAATCCCACTCCAGCAACCGCCACCAGCTGACGGCTGAGCTTTACATCTTCAGAAGGCAAATAATTCACAAGCACCCAGCAAAAAGGGAACTCCCAAAGTTGCCTGCTTTGACATCGTTTGGAGGGAGGAAACACGGGTTTGTGCTACACATGTCACAGACTATTGTTTAGCAGCCCTTGTACTTAAATTAGGCACATTTAATTGAACGCAACTGTGCGGAAGCAGGAAAAAGCTGGTTTAGGCAAGTTCAGAAAGTGAAATTCTGCGCTTTTCACACATCGTCCTAAAACGCAGAGAAAGAAATCCCATCCCCAGAAAACTGGGTGCCTTCTCAATTTGCCAGCAGGCGTTTTCCTCAGACCTCCGACAGCGCTCCGCCACCGCCGCACCTCCGCTCTCGGAGCTGCGCTGCCCTAGCCCGAAGAAGAGGGAACGCGGCACAAGCAAGAGAGCAACGCTGCAGAGAGCTGCCTAACCAAGCGCTAAAAAAAATAAAGAAGGGAAAAGAGAAAGCAAAAAAGGAAAACGGTCTCTCGGACAGAGGGAGCGGCGC
>NW_005054298.1:9988469-10002398 GCF_000277835.1 Geospiza fortis | reverse complement strand
CCTGAGCTCTCTGCTGTGGTTTGAACCGGGCCGCTCGGTCCTACACCAGTGTGAAAGTCCTGCTCAGGTTCCTCGGAGGTCCCTACTTTCTTTAAATGAACGACAGCTGATGGCTTTAGCTCTCTGCTGTCTCTTACTCTCCCCTGTGCCTCAGGTTAATGCGACCTTTGTGTCAGGGGGTGTTTTCCAACTGAGAGAGCAAGAGGCAAAGTTTGCCAGACGAGGTGGATGAAGAAGAGAACAGTGTCAGAGACTGAACTCACCCCTAGCCCACTGGAAACCCTCCTGTCCTTTCTACCTCAACTCCCCCACACAGTACGGAGAAATCTGGTTCTTTTCCATTTCAAATTGCAGATCCTGATCCTCATCCACAAAGCAGCCCACAGCTGTCATTTTCCTAACCCGCTGCTCTCAGGGCATCTTCATGTCCTACCAGTCCTTCTCTGGTCTGATAGTTTGCACAGGAGGGAACAAAAGGGTAGCGGGACTCCCTGTTTAGTCATTTCATGCTGTCTGACCACCAGCAGAAATAGGAACAGATCCTTAGTTACTCTGAGTCATTAAACATCTTTCAGTCAGTTTTTCAGGAGAGCGCTTCCTATCCCTGAGATTCCTGGTCAAATTTCACCTGTCAGATTTCACCGCCAGATGAGTTTTTTCAGATAGATTAATTTTCTATTCTCCTGCCATGATTATAGAATATTGCTATTGTCATAGCATTTATAGATCATAGTTAGGTCAAGCCCAATAGAGTCAGATGCAATATAATGATGATCACTGGGGTTTTGTATCTTGAGATAAAGAACAAGGTAGCCTGAAAGGTAACTAAGCAGCTTTACAGAGATTTTATGAGTCTAAAAGTTTTTAGGATGCATTGTTTATATCTGCTTGTTAATTTCAGAGTAAGAAATTGCACAAATCAATGCACCTTTACAGTACCCTCAGTTACTACACAGTTAGACAAACACTGGCTCTGGCAAAGCAAAATGGCTGGAGTTATCTTTTTTATACTCTCGAAAATATTTAGCTCTGCTCACACAACATCTGAGACCTTGATTAAGCATAGACTATATATAGCTGTTGGACAGAGAAACAAGGCAAAGTTTGCAGAGCTGTCCAAGGACTTCTCTAAATAGTAAATATCCTTCCACAGTTTAAGTAGTTCACTGCGCCTACTGGGGAAATATGGAGTTCTATGTAAAAGTAACTTGCCACACTGTATGAAACAAAGGATCCCATCAAGTCTGGCATGATATATTTTCTTTACTATCCTTCTAGAAAGTATATATGTTGGAGTGAAAACTACTTTAAAATGATTCCACTCATTTCCTCTGTAGCCTGTTGATGAATGTAGAAAATAGGTTAAAGTCTACTAATTAATTTTACAGAGATTCTGGCAGCAGCTCTGTCTTCTAAACATTCCTGTCCTTCCCATTCCTTTCTAAGCCAAATCTGATGAAGAAAAAGACTTCCTTGTTCTTTGTCTACCTCTCCTGAAAGAAATCTCAGCCATTTTCTGATCTAACTGCTGCTCTTCCCCCACTGTGGAAGTTTGTACCACAACATCAAATACCTTCTCCTGCCCTTCAGAACCCATCACATAGGCCAAATCACATCACATTCACCCTCTGCACCTCTTACTCTGGGGCTCCCAGTATCTGCTCTTCCTCTTATCTTAACACAACCCCTCACTGAAGAAGTCTTGTCCACCACAGCTTTGTCACCCAAACTTCCATTTACTCTCCTACTTCCTCCCAGATTAATTTCTTTGCTGTGCTGATTGCTTTTCATCTCTCGTTTTAGATGCTTGTTCAATTTGCCATGGTAAAATACTTTGACCATATGATTAATTAATTAATGATCGTTTGATGGATTTTTCTACTTGAGGTAATGCTATGAAGGGACCTTGGGATACTTTTTATGTTGAAAAAAGGTATTTCAAAAAAGAAGTGTCTTTTCCTGTGGATGTTTGTACCTGGAAAGTCAAGTAGTGAGTTCAGTCCAAAAGTTCATTCTGCTGCTTCACTGTTCATTGCAATCCCTTTAGCTAAGCACTGAAGTCGAGAGGTTTTGGTCAGCTTTTCAGCAGCTGGAACCAAACTAGCAGAATTTGCAGTGAAGTGATTGAGATACAGTCACATATTCAGTTACCTTTCTGCTCTGGAAGAGCAATGTTCCCATTAGCCAAGGGTCTAAATGGATTTGAGCATTGTAACACTGTAGAGATGGCTACAGATCTATTTTAAAAAGAGTGAAACACTTCACTCGCATGAAACTGAAAAGAAACAGAACATCTCTATACCTTTATGAATTCCATCACAAACATCTGAGTTGCTTCTGGGAAGTCTACCAGGACGTTCTATATCAGTTTAGCAATTTTGTGTTCACAAAGCCCCAGATAAAGGATCAAGGGTGAACATTATAGTGTACCCAAGAGCTCCCAAAAGCAGCCACTTATTCAGGGATTGCTCCACCTCCCTCCTGATGCACAGACCATTGAATCTGGATGAACTGTAGGGATCTGAAATGACCTGCAGAGACTTACTGAGGTAGTCATCCAAGCACTGAATATGCTCTTATAAAAAATAGTCAGCCTGTGCCTTTGTGTTGCCTTTCTGTGTGCTTTAGCTCACAGGTTTCCAGCCTTTGGCTTGGGGATCCTTCGGGGAGTTATATTGAAGGAGGCTCTCCAAGATAACCAAGAAATGTGACTGAGCTATGACTGGCTAAATTTGCTCAACTTTCCCTGGAAAATACTGAAGGCACCAGAAAATAGAAAGGACTGCAAACCTGAGGTTTTAATCAACAGCAATATTATGAATGAAGAAAGGAGCAGCTTTTACACAGCCCTTATTGCTTTAAATTAGAAAAAGCATTGCTTTGCCTTTGACAGCATTTGGGACTGCTTCCAGTGGCAAGTACAGGCTTTCACAGGTAGCCCACTGACCCTCAAGTTCTTCTGATCTATTCCATGCTGGTCCACTTTTCAGATGGAAACCAGCCCAGATGGGTTCCCATTGCCTCTGCTGAGCAGAAGCTCTGAGAAGTGGCTACCACCAGGAGTATGAATGTAATTGTGGTGTTCCAGCCAAGGAGGACACTGAACTGGAAAAACTGAGAATGAAAAAGGTCTTGAAAGTGTGCATTATACTGACAGAAACACAGAGCTTCTTTTGGTTTTACAAGAGGAAGATTAACAGGTGACTCAAACATAGTCTATAAATACTCACATGGAAAATCAACATTTCATAAAATATGCTCCTGAACCTCACAAAAAAGATACAAGAGCCACAGAATAAACACTGCAAGTTAATAAAGTGAGGCTAAGAACATACTGCAGTGAATTTAATCCACCATGAGTGTAAGTTTCCCAAACTTTGTGGTTAAAGCCACCTCCCACCATCCCTATTTTCTAGATATAATTACAGACTAATTTTTTTTTCACACACAAACACACACCAAAAAAAAAAAACATTAACAGAAAGGAATTCATTTAGGTCCTGTGGCCAGTTTGAGAGAGGAGAGCAAAGAAGCTCACCAGGACTCTCTGTCATTACAATCTCTGACGTCTCCTGCCAAAGGCTTCCAAAAGCCATCTTATTAAAGTCACCTCCCTGCTCTACCTCGTGAGTGTGGAGCAATGTGTCCCCTTCCCTGACAGTCAAACTGCCCCATGCTCGTATGTTGTCATGTGCTGTCAACACAATCATCCTGACACAATGAGAACCACATTAACTGAACTTAATAGCAAAACCAATATCAGGAAGAATACCACACAGACTGGCTTATTTTCTTATTCAAGTCATTCATTAAAACCCTTACCATTTTCTTACTTATCAGAGGTCACCATCAAATTTCCAGCTGCCACTAAATTTCCAGGCACAACATAGCCCTGATGTATCCACGAGGTCTTTTGGCCACAGAAATTAAGCTTCATTTGCAGGCTCTCCCCAATGTCATATTAATCATTTTGACTGTCCTGATTTTATCAGCAGAATCAAAATTTTCTTTCTTCCTGGTGAACATTTCTTTTAAAGTAATTTTGTCGTGGAAACAAAAAAAATATTTACACAATGAGGAAGATGGATGATTGGATGACAAAATAAGTGCTTTTTAAATGCTCATTATACATCTATTGGCATTGGCTGTCTCATTGTGAGCTACAGGCTGCAGTTGTGGGGACACACAGTAGCTGTGTTTACATTGCTGCAAGAGAGACCTCCAGAGCCAGCAGCACAAGTAGGAAAGCAGCACATGATTTAAAAAAAATAAAAGAAAGAACAACAGCAGAAAAAGAAATCATGTACTTTTTGGCCAGCAGCAGACACTGACTCTGCAAACAGCTGTGCCCAGAACCTGGCTGGGGGTTAGTTATGGTCCCTCTGCCTGAGGTCACCGTCTGTGCTGCGCTCCTGTCCTGGCTGGAGCAGCGTGAATACATCGCACCTCACACACCAGGGTGGCAGAGAGGGGGGACTGTCACTGCCTGGAGCTTTGTGGGGAGCCGTGGCAGGAGGTGAAGCATTGTCACTCAGAGCTGACAACAGCCCAGCTCTGCTCACAGCTCTGCTGCCAGAGGAAGCTTTGCTTCATAGCTGAAAAATTGTAGCTGGGCCAAAAATATCTGTGATGGCTGAGTGTATCCCACATCCGCCCACCAGCCTGGTCTGCCACCCTGCCCCAAGCACTGGTGTCAGCACTTGCAAGGGGAGAAGAGAGCAGGGAAAGGAGAGGCCAGGAGCCAGGCTGCAGCAGGAACTGAGTGCTTCAGCCAGCTTTGCCAAGGGTGGGTGTGGGAAAGCAGAAGAGGTGCCAAAAGATGTCTAGTCCATAGATCCCACAGACCAAGGCTGTGTCCTCTCTGCTCATGGAAAGGGAGTCCTAAAAGCCTGAACAAGAGGCAGAAGACTCCCTCTGGAAATTTGCAGGCACCACCAAACTGAGTGGGGTGGCTGGCATACTGAGCACCCGTGCTTTGATCAGCAGGACCTTGGGAAACTTGAGGCCATGAGAAACCTCAGTGAGTTTTGCAGAGCCATGCAAAGCCCTGCGCCACGCTGGAATAACCCCATGCATCAGTTCAGGCTGGGAACCAGCTGACTGCAGAGCAGCCCTAATTAGGAGGACCCAAGTGTTGTCTTGAAAGATTAAGTACAAAACAGCAGCTCCCCCTTGCCACAAATGAGGCAAACCGTTCCTCATGATGCATGAGATCAAGGAAAGCTATCACCCCTTCTCCTTGGTGCTGGTGGAACTGCACCTGTTTGAGCCTCCTGTTCAAGGTGGAGGTGCAGATCCAGCAGGTGAACTGCTGAAACACTCAGTGGGACGCAGACCACCTCTCCTGTGAGGAGAGCTTGAAGGCTTTAGGCTTGCTGGATCTGAGGATGATGAGGTCAAGACAGGACCTAATAGCAGCCCACTATGCAAAGGCATCAAAAAAGGTGGCAAAGTCAAGCACTTCTCATTAGCAGCAGTGATCAAGGCAATGTCCACAAGCGGTCACTTGGAGGTTAGGCTGAGCATTAACAAAAACTTCTTCACCAGAGGACTGGAACAGGCTACCAGACAGGCTGTGGCATCTCCATCCTTGGAGGTGCTCAAGACAACAGCAGCAGAGCCATGGTTGATGTAGTCCTGTGGAGGCTCCAGCCCTGTTTGGAGGTGGAGTTTAGATTAGAGGCATTCAGAGGTCACTTCCCACCAACATTTCTACAAGTCTACGAAATCCTGCAAGGGATACTGTGGTCCTGACCAGGTTTTAGTCTACATGCTCCATAATCCCCTTCCTGCTCAAGGCAATGTCCGGATCTTTACCAAATGTGTAATGCCCTAGCACATGTGAGACATCCACAGTTTCCTGAAGAGACTCATGGTAAAAGGTCTGCAGGCTGCTCTACTGCATGTGCTGTCCTGCCCCAGTGAGACTTCTATGCAAAAGCCAGCTGAAAAGTGGTTATTTTTAACTCTAGAGGAAAAGCTTTATTATAATCTGGAGTTGGCAAAGTTACAGTGTCAAGTAGCCACATCCTCTCCAATGCAAGCTCTTCAGACATGAAATAATTTCAGGATAATTACTAGACACAGTTGAGCACATAGAAAGAACTCAAATGCTCCTCTCCAGGGCATTTATGTGTTGTAG
Source organism: Geospiza fortis (assembly GCF_000277835.1). Taxonomy (NCBI): domain Eukaryota; kingdom Metazoa; phylum Chordata; class Aves; order Passeriformes; family Thraupidae; genus Geospiza; species Geospiza fortis. The sequence continues at coordinate 9,996,256 of NW_005054298.1, read as the reverse complement.
GACAGCACTAAGTATGAAATACATTACAGTCTCTCATTTCCCCTGAAACACTTTAGAGACATTTTAAATTCCTTGAGAGGAAAACAATTCAAGATGCTTCATGTACTCAAAACACCTTTCAATACTCCCTCAGAGAATGTTTAGTACCTCAGCAGAATCACATAGTCCTTCATAAACACTATGTTTAAAAACTCAAAATACAAGAATACATTGGCAATTATTGTCATTATTATTATAATAATATTTGTTCTTTGCTTCAAAGTAAAGCTTCCATCAAATGAGGTTTTTCTTATAGAAATGCTCTAGTTAGATGATTCACACAACAAATTCATAACTAAGAAGATAGACTGGAAAAGGGAGTGTGGTTTTCTTTTATTAGCTACATGTAGTCTGACTGTAATTATTCCCAACTGGAATATTTGTACATAAAAGCAATTTTGCAATGACAGTAATTTGTACAATTATTCTAATAACATGTTATTCCCTTAATTTTTATAAACAAATTCTAAGACTCTTTTTTATTGTGTTTGCAGAGCAATTCCCAAGTCAAATAATGAAGCCTCCCAAGTTCCCTGCAAGCTAAGGTAAGGTGAGGTGAGTGGAGACTGACCTCTACTGCTAGTTACAAATGCATTTATTTCCTCAATATTCCTTTCTCCCACAGAATATCCCAGATTTCCTGCTTATACAAGGTGTCCTCTCTTGTCTCTGCAAGTTCTGTGGGGCAAGTTAACACATTTGTATTAATGAGTTAATACATCTGTATTAACTTCATATGATTGGACAGAGTGTGGGTGCACCTTACACCTGCAAATATCCCATCACCATTAGGTAATGACCAAGTCACCTCACACTGCAGGAAAATTAAGGGCAAGCTGACATCACCAAGAACAGTGGTGGATGTGTGAATAAATCCCAGGGTGATGAGGCCCTGTCTAGCTCTCCTTAGCAGCCATAGCAGGGAGAAGCCATCTCTTTCAAGGTGGGACATGCAGTACTGAAGTCTGTGATTTCACTTTCTTCTTATGCATCCAGGGGTAAACTGAGGAATTGTTTGACAAAAAGTAGTGGAGTTACAGGAATGTCAAAAATGTGCACGTGGAAGAAGATTCACAGAAACACAGAATATCTTGAGCTGGAAGGGATGCACAAGGATCATTGAGTGCAGCTCCTGTTCCTGCAGAGGACATCCCAAGAATCTCACCATGTGCCTGAGGACATTGTCCAAACACTTCTTGAGCTCTGGCAGGCTCAGTGTTGTGACCACTTCCCCAGGGAGCCGGTTCCAGTGTCCAGTCACCCTCTAGGGGAAGAAGCTTTTCCCGATATCCGAATATCTAACCTAGAGACTTTATTTTCCACATAACAGTGGGCACATTGATATAACTTTACAATAACCTGAGTAGGACCAATAGAAATGTGACAATTTCAGCACCTTCCCACACAACCCAGGGCAATGGTTTAAGATACTGTAGTTTCCAAAATTTTTAAGACTTGAAATCACCGGTTTCAAGTCTCTAATACACAAATCATCTGCCCACTTGTGCTGTGAATAAAGACTTCCCAGAAGGAATGGGATAGCACCTGAGGGCACAAACAGACTATTTGAATGAATATCCTCAAATAAGACAATCCCAGTGACCAAAGCACAGAACTGCTGCACCTGCACTTGCAAAAGAAGGCTTGGGGGTTTGTTTTCACAGTGCAATCACTAACCTCACTGCACAGCCCTCCTGGGGGCCATCACTTCAGCTTTTCCCATGATGTAGTCGGTGCAGGTCAGCAGCAGTTCAGATGCACTATTCAGTACTGTTGGCTACAGCATGGCAAAAATGACCCATTTCTTGCCTCCTCTGGGTCTGACTGTCCAACAGCAGCCAGACTAAAGAGACAACAGATACCAGGGATAAAATTAAAGCTCACTGTACCGAGCAGAAGCTGCTGTCTTCAGTAGGGTTTTGTCGCAGGCTAGAAACACTCCCTCCCGTATTTCATAGCAAAGACAAGCGCAGACTTTCAGAGGGAATTTTTTCTATTGTTCTACTTTAATCAATCAGTGCCAATTAACCAACATTTAGTTTCAGCTTGAGGAAGGAATGACAGAAATAATTATGTCCTGAGACAAACATCCCATCAACTTCTCCAAATCGTTAACTGCCTCAGATGAATTGGCAATCAGTTAACTGAGATTAAAAAGTCTAACCCACAAACCATCTTCATTCCCCTTTCTAGAACCAGGGTGACACAAAGTTACTACACAACCTCTGCATATGTTTATATAAATGAAACCTTACTGTCCATAAAACAGTTTTGCTGTTTCATCTCAGGGCAGGGGTTCCTCTGACACTGAAATTCAAGGTGGATTTGCTCTTAGCTGACCCTGAGCAGGGAATGGAGTAACCACTCCTGACATGTCTGTTTATAAGGCATCACCTAAACAACTGTGTTACCACAGAATGATTCAATCAAGAGCCTTGTGCTATAGATACATGTTGCCCATTGTAAAATAAATTTGTGGGCTTGAAGACAGATTATTGTAGATAGACTGAAGATGTGAAAAATATAAATACTAGTGTGAAATAGGTTAAGGTTGTAGTAGTTTCACTGTAGCGCTGCCTTCCTTATTTGAGTTATTATAAATATTTTTTTAGTATAGGGTGCAGAACATCCTGAATTCCCTGGATTGTGCCAGTGTGATCCCATTGCTATAAACACTGAAGATGAATCAGACAAATCCTGCCAAACTTCTGCTTTCATTTATCAAAACAAGGATAAGAAACCTGGTCACAATTTATAAACATCTCTTGGGAAGGATCTCTTCTCGACAGAAGAAGAGGTGGTAATGCTGAAGGGGAAGTTGAGTGCATCCAGCAATGTCCAGCTCATTACACCTGGTGTGGGCAGTAGCAGTCATGGGGATTATTAATGGTGAGACTGAACTGTTATTTTTATGATAAATAAATAGAATAAACCCAAAGTGACATCATCTACTTAGTAGTGTCAAGCAATCAGATTTATATCTAATCATCATAGCTGCTTTTCAATAGTTTCCAGTCATTTGAAGTGGCTAGCATGTTGACTTTATCATTATACCTGCCTCTTGTGCTTTTTTTCTTCAAAAGTATAAAATACATTATTCTGAAGTTCTTCTTCCTGCAGGTTTCTTGTTTGGCATGTTCTAACCTGTTAGCAGTGAGTAAACTTACAAGGTTTTAATCCAGAAATCCAAACTTGAGCTGCATTGAAGAACTGTCTGAACCATTGGTGCCAGTGTACAGCATGACTGGGAATCCATGGGGAATTCCAGAAAAAAAAGGCCAGATTGTGATAATATTTACGAAAGGGGAGGGATGGCCTCCTTGAGCGGCTTGCTAACTGCCCAGCTCTAGGAATCAAACAGTGAGGAACACGATGATATAGGGACATGTGTCTTGGTAGAGGCTGTGGGCGGCACACCTGGTGTAATCCCAGATCAGCAGCAGGGAGTTGGGAACAATCAGACCATGACCTTGGAGTGAAAAGAAATGTACTTTTAGTAAAGGTAACTTCTCCTGCTGTCCCCCCTGGGATGTCTGAGGCTCTGTTTCACCGCTGGGATTCCTTTGCTGCCGACCATCCCTTGTTTGCTGGCTCCAGCCTGATGGTGCATCTCTGCCACTCCAGCCCAACACAGCTGGGCATGGATGAATGTGACCAGAGGAGTTTTCCTCTGCAGCCCCTCACCTGTGGGGATTTAGATGCCAGAAACTGCAGAGCAATCCCCTGGCTCCTCCTGGATGAGGGGGTCATGCTGCAGCAGGTTCAACCTGACACCCAAGACCCTGCAAGGGCCCAGGTTGCTCCTCGTGTCATTTCCCTTCCAGTGGAGAGTGACTGCACTCCACAGGCCAGCTGGCTATAGATGGGACTTTTGGGGGATTCCCATCTCTACTGGAAATAAAAATAATGGTTGAAAATCATTGAACTACACAAATGCAAGAGCCTTCCAGTGGCCTTGAATATGCTATTCATTGAGGTCGGAAGCTGCTATGGAATTTTTCAATACATGATTTAATCTGGGCAGCCTTAGCTCCAGAAGCAAAGGGAGGAAACCCTTCCACTCTGGAGCCAGGGGCCCTGGGGCAAGGAAAGGGAACATTTTCAATGGCTTTTAGAGGACACATTGGCCAAGTCATGCATGTTCCAGCAGTTCACTGGCAGCACTATAAAGCTAGAAGAGAAGCGTCAGGTGAGCTTTCTAATAGGGCAAAGATTGCTCCCAACTCTGGAGCATGCTAACATTTGGACATTTGTGGGTTTTAACTGCATCATGGTTTGAAGGAAACCTCTTAGCATAGAGATTTTTGGCCACCCTAAACAGAGTCAGAAGAAGTTCCTCAGCAGGCAGAAATCTGCTGTGGCACCCACTTCTCAGCAACTGAGGTGCCCCTAGTTGGTTCTGGGGTGACCTTGCCCTCCCTTGAGAGCTGCACTGCCTCCCCATGCACTTCCACCCACCTGCAAGACGCACTGTCCCTCTTCCCTCACCTGTACCAGCAGTGCCAGGAGGTGAGCAGCTCCCTCTGGGAATTGTTCTTTCTTTGGGAGAGGAAAAAATGCCTTTTTTTGGTCTTCAGTTTGCTTCTCAGGTGGATCAGTCCCTGGATCTGAGTCCCAGTGTGGAGTGGTGATGCCAGCACTATGTGGGGAGCAGGGAGGGAAGAAGCCAAGGGAGGGCTGAGGATGGATTCTGCTCTGAGCCGAGTGAGGTATGAATACCACTGAGGGTATAGCATAATCTCAACTCCAGAGAGACCAAAGTGTCTAAACAGGTTTCCATGAACTACTTCCACATCTTCCAGCCTTGATGGCATTCCTTCCCTCCTGACAAATTTTGCTGACATTTTCTGCATACAGCATCTTCTTTTCTATTCCATAACATCTGGAATCTTATTAATAAAGCAAACAAACCCATGAGTCCTAACCTTCACTGTTTTGTTTCGTTCAGTCCCAGTAACCCAAGGTAAAGTAAAACACAACATTCGCTGACTGGTCCCTGAAGGGTGTGGGAGCAGCTCTCAGTGGGGAGAGGAGACCCAGAGCTGGGGAATACCTGAAGGACACAGACTGTCACTCCTCACCCTGCACTACACAGCTCTCCAGCCCTCTGGTAAATGTGTGCTGGGACAGAGCTTCAAGGCTGATGTCCTCAAGTCAAGGGAACATCATCACCAAAGAGGGACCTGTTCAATCTTCTGTCCTTCAAATGCCAGTGGCCTTTTTGTGGGTGTCTTTGATTTTAGAGACTGGTCGAGGAATTTGTGCTTCACACTCAATTGCATCCAACTGCTTTTAAAGCAGAGAGCACTGCCAGCCCAAGAAATACAATCTTATCCCAAGGCCTTGAGAAACATGGTGGCTGTTTTTAAGTGTCTTCCTCCATCACAAGCAGCTCTTTGTCAAGGGCACCCAAGGCTAAGCAACAGTGATAAGGGGATCACATCCCCCACTACAGCTCCAAGGGAATCAGGCTCTAAAGGAAAAACCAGCCCCTTGAAAGGCCTGGTGCACCAGGGCTGAGGCAGAGCTCCCTGCCCACCCCCAGGTACCCTTGGCACCAAGGGTGGCAGTGCTTGGTTCAGGTGCAAAGCACACTGGCTTTAGTCCCAAGGGAAGTGGCATGACCCCACACAGGCAGGGACCATGAGCTGCATTTCCCATCTTGGGGCCAGTTAACCTGGGAGAGCCAAGGGGAGCAGAAGGCACCTTTGCCACCCCCTGGCAAAGGTGCCTTCTGCAGAATCCATGAGATGGGGGGAACCCAGGACATAAGATTAGAAAACAAACCCTAACACAAACAGAGTTGAAGGGATGGTTGGATAAAATTTGAATGTGTTTCAACAATGGAGGAAGCCCATGACTGAGCAAGTGTTTTAACTCCCTGCAGATATGTAATAGCTGTGGAGGGATCCTGGAAGTGCTGAGAAACAGCAGAAAAGCAGAAACTCACCATCCCCTTGATAACAGGAGCCTTGGAGGAAGATGTGCCCCATGTCCCCAAAAGATCTCCCAGTGACTGTACACTGCTTTGCTGAATTTTTTTTCTGGATGCACAGTTTGCAAGGCCTTCTCCTGAAAGGGACCCTGTTAGTGCAGCATCCCATGCTGCTGTTTCTCCACCTGCACATCCAGGGCAACTGGGCTGTCACCACAGGAGCACTGGGAAGATGGATTAGTTAATATTTGCTTAGTGCTCTGGAGATAGCACTATATAAGTCTAATTACATTTTATGCCCTCATGTGATAAGGATGTCATCTTGGATTAGAGGGGATTAGTTGTTAATGCCATTCCTGTACATACCGGTCCCCTCCGGGGCTCTGATTTCTGCTGAGAAGGTTATTCACCCTGCTCTCAAATCAGTGAGGTCCTCCTGGTTATGATCATTGTGGAAACCAAAGATTTTTGGTGGATGAAAACAAGATTGGTGGATACCTGACTGCTGTCAGCCAAGCATAGGTGTGTGCTCAGTGAATGATGGTGTGCACTCTCTTGCTCTGGCATCCCTAAACCTTTGGCAAGGCCAGGAGAAGGGACTGAGGGTGCCCCCTCCCTCTGCACTGAGTTCCAAACACACCACCAAGTTATTAAGTACAAATCTAAGTTAATGTTTAGCACTTGCCCAAAACACAGTGATTGCCAAAAGCCAAAACAGAGTGAGGATACACACGCTGGCAATGACTGCAGGGAAAAAGCCACTGAGAGGACATTCCCCCATCCTAGCAGTGCTGCCCTCCAGGGAGTGCTCCAAGCTGGGGACATGTCCCAGAGAGATGGAAGGGCCCTCTGGCTCCCATGCTGCATGGCAGGAGCTGGGCAATCACAGGGATTTGCCTTTTTGAAGCCTGTTGCAGTGAAGCTTGCATCTCTCCCCACAGCGACCCTGATGGCTCTCAGGAGAGCCAAGGCCCCCTGCCCTGGTTGCAGAGGTATCACAGATTATTCCAAGATCCCTTTCAAGGTTCCCTTTGCAGCACTCCCAGTTGCTCCAAGCATTATTTTGGAGCAGGCTGGATTTCAGCTTCTAGCTCAGAACTAAAAGGGCTGTCCTGTCTCCACCTCCCACCAGCACGGGTTTGTCCCAGAGGAAACCCTGGATCTGTCACCTATGGCTGACCACCCAGGAATAGCCAAGGGTAGGGCACAGGCTCCTCTCAGCAGCAGAGGTTAAGGATACCATCTCCTGGCTCCCAGCCCCCAGCTGACAGGAGCAGTTTTGGCTTACCAGCATGATGAAGAAGCTCATTGGAAAGGAAAACCTCCAGGGACTTCTTAAAAGCTGCATTAAACTTTCAGAGACAGATTCCACCATCTGCAGCCAGGTATAAAACAGGGAGCTGCAGCAGGAAAGTGGTGAACAGCAAAAGGAGTGAGCAGCAAAAGGAGTGAACAGCAAAAGGAGCCCTTTCTGGGCTTCATGGGGAGCACCCATGGCAGCTAAGAGGGCACAGCTGAGTGAGGAAGAAGGTGGGGGCCCCATCTCTGGGAGCCTGAGGGCTCAGGTGAGCACAGTTCAGGCTGATGCTGCTGGGACCCAAACTGGGTCGGACTGGAGGTGCTTCTCCATCATCAGTGGAATGCAAAAGCAACTGGAGCTTTCTGCTTACCTGGGTTGGCTCTACAGACAAATACTCACCTCCATTTATTTATTATTGTTGGCCTGAAAAGTTGGTCTTTTGCAAGACAAGAATAAATTACTACCCCTGTCACTCTGAGTGGGTGCTCTCCATCCTCCCAGGGAAAGCGGTTC
>NW_005054298.1:9960416-9988434 GCF_000277835.1 Geospiza fortis | reverse complement strand
GGGGTGCAAAATGTGTGAGGGAAAAAAGGTTAATTTGGTGTCTGAAACCAGACATGTTCCAAGGAGGACACTCCATGGAGCACCAGGGGCAGCTGCAAGGCAGAGTGCTGGGGGACAGGAGGCTGAAGGTGCCACCAGGGTGCCCTGGCTTGGCACAGCCTGTGCAGAGCCTCAGCAGAGCCATCGCCCTGGGAGCCCTGAGCATCGCATTTCCTTGGCTGCCAAGACCAACCTCCCTCCCAGCAGCTACTCCAAATGCAGGGCAGGGAGCCAAGCTGTCAGGGAAGCCAGCAGGATCCCTTGGCAATTTTATCAAACTCAGCATTCTTTGGGAGAACATTTCCATTTCAGTGAGTCAGCAGCCTTGGGAAGTGTCCGTCTGTCGGCAGCGATGGAGCTCGAGGTGGGCACACAGGGAAAGGCCCCTGGGACACACACCTGGCCCAGCATGGACACTGCTCAGGAGCAGACATGCAATGAACCTCCCACTTTCTGGCCAATTCTCCTCCTTGTCCACCAACAGAGAAGCTTGTCCAAGCTGAGTTTTCAGGTTTGAGTGGACTGACATGCAACAGGTCAAAACAACAGGATTCTGTCCCTTCACATGCTTGATCACATCATCTCCTTGCAAAATTAGGCCTGGAAACAAGATGATCGTAACTAGGAGGACCTCACTGATTTGAAAGCAGGGTGAATAACCTTCTCAGCAGAAATCAATTTATTACTCTGATTGTTATGTTTTCCTCATCTAAATTTTTCTTGCTAAACCCAAAATGTCTTGCCCTATCCAGAGAAGAGATTAACCCCCCTGTGGAATTGCCTCTTGCTTATTTGAGGGCTGCTCTCATGCCTCCCTGAGCCCCTTCTGTTGCCTGTTAGCCAGCCCAGGTCAAGCTTGCTGGGAATCATCATGTCCTTGCTAATCTCTGGTCTCCCTCCAACCTGCCCATGTCTTCCTCACCCCAGTGGGAAGCCAGCTTATCCTCCCAGGCCTTCTCTGCAAACCCCCAGTCCATTCTCCCAGCAAGTCGTCACAAGGGTTTACAGCCTGTCACTCAGCAGGGATGGAGCTGTTCTTGTCATTGGAGAGATGGAGGAGATAGGGCAGGGGATGCAGGCTCGGGGATAGCCAGCAGATTGGAGACTTGCGAAGAGACCAAAAATGCTGTCAGCCCCCACTCCCTGCTCCCTCTCCACCAAAAGGGATTTTTCACCCAGGGAGCTGAACCAGGTCTACCACATCAGCTTGCAGTGCTTGAACCAGGGCTTCACCTGGTTCCCAAAAGGGGATGATGGCTCTGGGGCAGCTCTGGAGGGGCAAGGCAGGGAGTCAAACTGGACTGGAGACTCTCATGACTAACCAGGACCCTGGAGTCCCTCCTAGGGCAGGGCTTGGTTTCTCTCCTTCCTTTTTTTTTTTTTTTTTTTGGAGTGTGTGTGTGTCACCGGGGGTGGGTTGGTGGGTTGGAGTAGGACTGACACCAGGACTCGGCTGCTCCTCATCCTCTCCCAGCCGGGTTTGCGGCGCTGCAAACTGTGGCACTTGCAGGTACCTCCTTGCAGGAAAAAGCAGGAAAAAACTGGCAGGGAGTGGAAACAAGTGACAAGCAGATTAGAAACCCAGCTCCTATTTATAGACCGGCAGTCAAGAAACTGCCCCTGTGACAGGGCCATCTGTTTAACCCTTCTGGTGCCAAGCACCAACCACCCAGAGATGCTGAGCCCACCCAGCCTGTGCCATGAGAATTTTGGCACAGGGGAAGCAGGATCCTGCACCAGGGCACCTGTGGAGGGGGCAGAAGACAGGTCCAGGCACAATGGAGCTTACAGGGGTAATTCCTCAGCAAGGCAGTGAGGACAGAGGTGGGGTTATGGTTGTTAAGTTGGGTCACTAGGACAAGGAAAGGAATATCTCAAGTGTCCTGCTGCATGACAGACAGAAAGAGACAATAATATTTCCCCTAAGAGGGAGGTGATGAACATGTTTTAGGGGCAGCTCCAATGTTTGCAGCCTCTTTTTTGTCCCCTGGGCTTTGGTAAGTTTGAATGTAGTGGGGGCCCTGCCTTTGAGGGCCACTGTGTATCCCTTGCCCAGGAGTGGTTGCTGATGCTCACACTGGGCTGCTGCATCCCTCAGGAGTGCACTGTGACTCCTGCTCACTGCTGCTCCTCACCATGGTCTCCCAGAGCTCAGAGCCTTCACCAGCCCCCGGCTGCACTTGCAATGATTTGTTAAATGGATGCTGAAGCTCCCTCTTGGCTGTTACCTGCTGTCACTTATGGGTGTCTTTATGCCACACATGGTTGTTTTATACGCTGCCATGGCAAGACTTTCCAGCTGTTTCCCCACTTGCTTGTGTCAATAGCTATTTTTACAAGATTGCCTTTCTTTACTTCTTAATTGATCTAAATCCTTTCCCTTAGCTTTCTTGTTAAAGGTGGATTTAAAGAAAAGGACTTCATTATCTCGGACATTTTTGAGTCATTATGAATTTCATCCCTGTCTTCATTAATTACTCATTACCCCTCAGCTCTGGAGGGCTGCTTTGTGCTCGAGGTGTTTGTGAGCAGCTTCCCTGGCACCCTGTAATCCCGCCAGCCCCGTGTTAGCTGGGTCTGGTTTACACTGCCCTCACCATCCCTCGGCTGCTCCCGCTCCCAAAGCAGCTCCTGCCTTTCCCCTGTGCCCAGCACTGCCTCTGCACAGTCCTGTGGCCCGGCTCCCTCAGTGGGGTACACCCCATGAGCATCATCCTGTGCTTCCTGCCTGCCCCAAGGGACAGGCACCCACTCCCTCTGTCCCTGAGCCGGGCAGAGAGGAGTCCCTGGCTCAGGCACGTAATTCCCAAGACTTGGGCTGAGTCAGATCCCCAGGGAGAATCTGAACCGTGAGCATCTCCAGTGCTGCAGTGGTCCCAGGGGCACAATGGCTGCAGTGGGTGTCACTGCCCTCCCATCCTGCTGGCAGAGGAACGCTGTGCTCAGTCAGGCACTCAGGTGCTGACCCTGCTACTGAACCAGCCCTGCAGCCCCTTTTACATGCACATCCTGGCTGTAATCCTGGTTGCCCACAAATGGATCTATGCCTGGGGATCACAATCAGGGATGGCCTTTCTCTGGATCTATACAAGCACACAACCACCTGAGAGCCCTGGTTTATGGTCTGCCCTCTCCTCCCTGAGCTCAGTGTTACATCCTTTTCTGCCCTGAGCCTCTTCCCAGCAGGCTCCTTGCCAGGGCTGGAGTGCAGCTGCTGGGGTGGGCCCTTGCCATACCTCATGGAAATGTATGAAAATGCAAAGCAGGAAAAATGTGTTGGGTTGGTGAAATGAAGAGAGTGGTGTGTGATAGTTGCTCAGAGAGGGTGAACGAGGGTTGCACAAGTGAGAGGTTGGGTTGCACAATCAGAAGCTGTGGAATTATTTAAGTTACCACTGATCAACTGAGCTGCATTTTCTCTTGGGGTTTTAAACCAAAACTTTAAGTGGAGAAAATTGAGATAAGACACCTACCTGGTCCAGGAGTGGAACTCTGCTGACATGTCCTGAGTCACTCCTTGGCACATCCCTTATTGGGAGGGAAGGGGTCACAAGATCATCTTAGGGGGTATGCAGAGGGAAGAAGCAGCAGCAGCTCAGACTCTTCAGGACAGAGAAATGAATTGAGAATGGGCTGTAAGTGCTTCCAGCAAGTCTTCACACTTGCCAGGAATCTGCTACCTACCTTTAATGGCTGGCAGCAACTCCAGTCCTCCTCCACAGGGGTGAGCTCAGCAAAACCCTCTAAACCAAGGATTACAGCCATTCCTCATCCTCCATCTGTGAAGCAGGCATGTGGCTGAGGACAAGGGACTTCACCACAAAGGGGATACAAGGGACAGATACCTTCAGGTGGTTCAATAAACAAACTCTCTTCTGTCTCATCCCAAAGAACACATGAAAATCCATAGAATCATTTAGGTTGGAAAAGTCCCCTAATGTCACCAAGCCCAGCTGTTAACCCAGCCCTGACAAGTCCACCATAAAACCATGTCATAAGTTACACATCTACATCTCTTAAATACCTCCACAGACGGTGACTCAGCCACTTCCCTGGACAGCCTGTTCAATGCCTTGGACAACCCTTTCCATGAATTTCTTTCCTAACATCTAATCTAAACCTCCGCTGGTGAAACCTGAGGCCCTTTTCTGATGATTTGTTACTTGGGAGAAGAGAACACCTCTCTATAGCCACTTTCAGCTGGTTGTAGAGACCTATAAGGTGTCCCCTGAGCCTTTTTCTCCAAAGTAAGCACCCCCAGCTTCCTCAGCCACTCCTTGCAGTATTTATGCTCCACACCCTTCCACAGCTCCCTTTCAGCACCTCAATGTCCTTCCTGCAGGGAGGGGCCCAAACCCCAGGATTTGAGGTGCAGCCTCACCAGTGCCCAGCACAGAGGGACAATCACTGCCCAGTCCTGCTGGCCCCACTATTGCTGGCCCAGGCCAGGTGCCACTGGCCTCCTTGGCCACCTGGGCACAGCTGGCTCATGTTCAGTCACTGTCATCCAGCACTCCTGGGTCCTTCTCTGCTGGACATCTTTCCAGCCACTCTGCCCAGCCTGAGGCACTGCCTGGGGTTTTGTGATCCAAGGGCCGGATTTGACACCTCACCTTATTCAACCTCATACAATTGTCCTCAGACCATCAATCCAGCCTGCCAGATCCACGTGCAGAGCCTTCCTGCCATCCAGCAGCAACACTCCTGCCCAGCTTGGCACTGCCTGTAAACTCACTGCGGGTGCATTTGATCCCTTCATTTGGATCATTGATAGAGACATGAAACAGCAGTGCCCCCAACACTGAGTTCTCAGGAACACCACTGGTGACCAGCTGCCAATTGGGTTTGACTCCCTTTGCCACCTCTCTAGGATGGCCATCCAGACAGTTTTAACCAGCAAAGAGAGCACCTGTCCAAACCATGAGCAGCCAGTGTCTCCAGGAGGTGCTGTGGGAAATGGTGTCAAAGGATTTACTGAAATTCAGGTCGAAAACATCCAAAGCACTCCCCTCATCCACTCAGTGGGTCACCTTGCCACAGAAAGAGATCAGGTCAGTCAAACAGGACCTGCCTTTCACAGACCAGTGTTAGCTGGCTCTGGTTCCCTGACTGTCCTGTACCTGCCTTGTGATGGCACTCAGGAGGATCTGCTTCACGCAGTAACACCTCAGCCTTTCCCTCACCCTTTGTCACTATGTTTCCTGTGCATCCAATAAAGGATGGGGATTCCCCCTCTGGCTGTTAATTGCTTATTGTCTTTTACAGCAGTAGCCAGATTAGGTTCTAGCTGGGATTCAGCCCCTCTAATTTTCTCTCTGCATAACCACACGGAAAGTGCTCTGGGAAGAAGCCAGGGTGACTGGGCAAGGATGGACCTTCCCTCCTACTGTTCTGGCACACAGCAGAGTCAAAAATGACCCTGTCACCACAGGGGCAAGATCTGCAGCAGGGAGAGCCAGCTCTGCCCCTTGCCCCAGCCCAGCCCCTGAATCTCAGTGCAGAAGGGTCCCTGGGCTGGCATGGGGCAGGGCTTGGTGACAGTGAGGAGTGTCAGTGCCGCTGTTCATGCTCTCTGACACTCTCCATATACTCTTCTGTCTAGAAATATTCAAACCAAAAGCCTCCCCTACAAAATCTGAATCTCTTGTGCATTCCTGGCTTCCTTGCTCCCAGCACAAGGTGTTTGAGGAGCTTTTGCCTTGACCATCAAGGTAAAAATTGTACCTTAGGGAACTCATTTCCCAAGTGCAGAGCACAGCTTCACCACAGGTTTTTAAATTATGATGAGTTACTATTCCCACAGGAAAACACACAAGTTCTTTAGTGCTCAGGCTGTCCAGACAATTCAAATTCAAGTTCTTTGTCATTTGGTACCAGGCACAGAGACCCAGTTCTGCTGTGCAGTTCCCAGCATTCCTTCACTTCCCCAAATGCTTCATCACCCGAATTTCTACAGCCATGTATTTTAAAACCTCTGTAATTCTCTCAACAAGCTTCAGAATACAGGTCTCTTTGAAGCCCTTCCTCCTGGAGTTACATGACTTTGCACAACCATCAGCGTTCAAATACAATTGTGTCAAATAAGACCAAATCATCCACAAGCACAGGTTGCAACAAGGAGCTGTGCTGGACAGTGAATTACTTTGATGTTTCCCCCCAAGAAGAAACCCACCTTCCACTTACTCTAGGGCAAACTCAAAAGGTTTTATTTTAATTTTTTTTTTTAGCAAATTCTATCACGTAAATGTTAACAAAAAACATCTGTACAATTGCCATGATACACTCAAAAGTGAAACAAATAAGATATAAATACAGATATGGATGTAACATGACAAAAGCGGAAAAAATAGAAAAAAATACATGCGCATGAACACGGTGCCAACAAAGCCATTTCTCATGGCTGGCATTTTTCAGAGCGTTTTTTACTTCCCATTTAAAACATTGTTAGCAACGTCCTGCTGTGTACTACAAAGGTCTATTTTTCTGTCCCTTAATATGTAATATTATGCTTGATAAATAAAGGGGTGGGGAGAAAAGGTTCTGATGACAAAGATGCAAGTTACATTACTTATACAGGTTATTGGTAAGCTAGTAATAAGCAATTAAAAAGACAGTCTTGTATTGTATTGTAATCCAGGCAAGCACACATAGTGTACCTTAAGAAAGCCACATGCCTCGGTATTTCTGAACTACATGAGAACTACAGTACGTAGACCTGTGGGGCAGATGGAGCCGGGATTTGCCCATGCCCACGGAGCACTGGTGCAGCCAATGGCAGAAAAAACATCCACATCTGAGATTTCGGCAACCTTGCAGCCAAGAGCTGCTGTCTGCTGAGAGTTTTCTCCCATTCAGATTTTTAAAGCATGGTGGGCAAAGAAAATACACTTTTTTTTCTTTTTTTCTTTTTTTTTTTTCCTTTTTTTTAAAGGTACGAAAAATTGAAGCCCTGCATAATGGGCAGCAAGAAAAAAAAAGGCAGCTGCAGTAGGTGGCTACTGCCAGGAGAAGGTGAACACAAGCTTCACCAGAGCAGTGAGGCACTGCAGCATGCAGACCTTCCTCTGCAAGCGTGCGTGGACACTGTGATTTGTAGCCAGAGAGACCTTTATGCTTGCTGAAGAGAAAACAAGATGATTGTACAGCTTGTTGAAGTCAAAACTGGAGATCAGAGAGGTGACATTCAGAGCTAGCCCTTTGAGTACTTCAAAGGAAACACAAAATAAAAACTGGATCATGTTCAACATACTAAAGAACCCCACTATGTACATTGTCGGCGATGATTCATAAATACCCCAGCAGGATGCTCCTACTGTGGACAGAACACACCCTAGAGTACTGCACGGATGGACAGTCCTCCACTCACGCCGTGAAATCAAGTAGCACATTAATGAGCATCTGCTGACAAAGAGAACTGAATCTGATTGAGGAAGTAAGGCCTGATTCCCCTGCAGCCCCAGGGAAGCTCAGGCTGGCCGCAGGCGCCTTCACAAGGACGAGCTCAGACCCCGACTGCGGGGTCAGGGACGTACAGTGCGTTCACTCTCAGTGCATACCAACAGGGTTTTATAAAGCATATAAAATCATTTCAGAAGGAATTCAATTCCTGGAGATTTGCTACAGTGTGCCATTCAATGGAAAGGAAAAAAATCAAAATCAACCAACAGCAAATGATGATAGACCAAGCTCCATCACAGCTGGGAGGGACTAACACCACCTGGTCAGCTGTGCTGACCTTCTGAACCCCAGAACTGGAACAGAAGATGCTGAGCTGAGATAGGGAGAAAGAGAGGCATAAATACTAAGTAGTTAAAAGCACAATTTAAAAAAAAAACAACAAAACAAAACAAAAAACCAACACCCCCCCCAAAAACCTAGCCCACTACTAAAAACTCAAACAAGACAGCTTAACTGCTGCCAACAAGTCAACTGAGTATTTCCTCAAAAGGAAAAATAAATTTGTGTTAAAATCAAATTTGAAGCATTCAAAAAATTAAAAAAGAGCATTCTAAGAAGCACACAGAAAGATGTGGAAAAGAAATGGTCCACGGAAAGGCAGACACGAACCATGGAGCAGCCAATCCCTCCTCTTTAGTGAGGATGGCTTTTCTGAGCCTGCAGAAAGACCCTGGGGGAATCCCCCACCCCAGGAAAGCACATGGCTTCTCCTGCCATAGTATTACTGGTTGGGAAAGATGAGGGAATTCGCCCTGCAGCCAGCAAAAGCCTCACAGTGTGTAGCTGGAGCAGGTCACCTCCCCTGCTCTCGGGTGAGCAGGGAAAGGGACCAAGAAGCTTTGCAGCCCAGTGACACATAGTCCCCCACCAGCCCCAGTCCCACCTGAGAACTAAGAGAAAAGCTGGCACCAAGTGTCAGCTCCCAGCTTAACTCCTCAGGGATGGGGTTGAAACACAGAGGGATAATTGATGGAAGGGGCTTTACCCTCCCCTGCTGCAGTAATGGAGTCTCATGTTCTCAGTGTGCTCCCAAGGTGTCCCTTCAGCTCCCTAAAGGGGAGATGGAGGAAGCTGGAGAGACTCCAGGGCACTGAGAGCAGCCAGGGAACACACATCCATCACCACAGCTGCAGCCACAAGCTGCAAGTCCATCACCCTCTTGCATCACCGGCACTGGAGGCAAAACCCCAGCTGGGATCCATGGCAGGTTTGGGGTGGGCATGCCCATCAGCCAGGATCCAGCCCAGGGCCAAACCCAGCATGTTAATTAGCAACCTCCTGCCTTCCTGCTTACAGGCAGAGCCAGGGGGAGCTCTCCCTTTGCAGGAAGAAGGGTCTCTGTTCAGGGAAGGGTGGTGCTGTGGGGTATTTCATTGCTGCTGGTTTGCCTCTGACCTGGTCTGTGTCATCAGGCTGCAAACACCTCACCCAGAGCACCCTGCTGCCAGCAGTGCCCGGTGAGGGACCCCCACTCTTCTGAAATGCAGAGCACTCAGCAAGCCTGTGTGTGGAGATGGCACAAAGGAGGCTTCTAAGGGCAGTTAACAGCACTGCAGGGTCTTCAGGAACAGGAGGGGCTGTGGCAGGCAAGCAGCACTGTCCCAGCTGGCTCAGAGGTGCTTCCACATGGTGTTTCTGTTCAGATTCAGACACCCTTTCTGTCCTCTGGGATGAACATTTTGCCCAAAGTGCAAATGAGCTGTGGGGACAAAGCCATCCAGCATCAGTGGGTCAGTCAGAGCAGCAGATCAGCCCTTTGATGCTACAGATTTCAAGGAAAACAGCTGGCACTGAAGTACAGCTCTGCCAGCTCCCACTGCCCACCCACTGACACACTCAGAGCCTAACCCAATCCCACCCACCCAACTCCACTATCCTATTTGCAGAATCAGTCCCAGAACTGGGTCTCAGATTCCCTTTGGGGAGTAACAGGTAACCTGGAGAGTCTTTTGAACATATGAAAGAACCAAATGGGTCGAAAGGGGAGAAGTATTTACAAAGTCAATGAAAAGAGCAAGAGCCCAGCTGTTATGCACAGCACAGCTGGCTGGATAGCAGAGAGAGATCAGCCCATCTGGGGTCTGTCAGAACTATGTACAAAACTCAGATGTTTAAAAAGAACCTACTTTCATTACTCACTTGGTATCTCTCAGTATTAAAGCATCTGAGGCTGGAATCACAGCCACACCTGCAAAGATCTCCCCATGGAGGGCCCTGCAAGTCAGGCAAGCTGCAACAGGGAGTTCAGAACAGGAACACAAGACTTGAAAGAAGAGAAGGACCCAGCCAGAATGGGTGAGGGGAGAGAGCAGGTAATTAACACACAGGAACCAAAATTGGGTATGAACTAAACCAACAAGATTTGTTTGACATGTGCCCAGGTTCTTGGACTCAGTGTTAGAATGCTAACCTAAACATATTTCTGAGATTTCAGCAGGCTATACAAATATGTTTAAGTATGGCTTTCTGATGTTCACTTTTAATGAAGACTGCGACACAGACCTTGCTTCCTTTACATTCAATACCAGTAAGATTCTACATAAAAGCTTTGAAGGGACTAAAATACTGATTGCAATAAATATCTGCATGGCCTCCTTAAGCTGATGGAGCGCGCCAGTGAAGAGTAGCAGAAAGGTCTCTGAGAGGCACCGTTGATTGCTTCTAAGTCTACACATATGTCCACAGATCTCCATTAACTGTGCGTTGAAACATCTGAAGAGGAGCTGCTGTTGCTGTTGGTGGTCTGTGCCCTCTTTATATACAAGTTTAGTAGCTTCATCTGAAAGAAAGAAAGAAACATCAGGAGAAGACATCAGAAAAAAAAACAGAGGGGAAAAGCTCACTGCCAATGTAAAAACTCGCATTCCATAGTGAGCTCATTTTGGGGTGAGCTGACACTGGGCACTCTGGAGGAAAAGCAAAAAATCTGACCATATTTCACAAGAGACAAGAGGCTATGCCCAGTCCCATTGAAGTTACAGACAGACTTAATGGGATTTAGAAAAGCCTCTTGCATTTCACTTCAGCAGCCATCAGTTCATAGACCTCAATCCTGCAGCCAGGCCAGGTCAAGCAGGATTCCCACAGAGGTCAGTAGGGCTGCAGGCACTCTGATCCAAGAGCCAAGGGTTTCCCTCCTAGGAAACACCCTGAACTTTCCCTGTTTTATAAAATGTTCTTTTTCAATGACATTCTATCTTCACTGATGTGGTACATCTAGTGCAATTGCAGTTGTTATGACTATATACTTCCCTTGCATGGATTTGTTTTCTTTCTCCTCCTTGCCACCTAAACTCCAGATCCTGTAATGACTCATGTTTACATTTAACTTTAAACAGGCAGGCAGTCTGCATAAACCCAGAAGAATTACTTACATGTTTATAGTTAGTGATGTGGTGGACTATGTTTGTGGCACCTAGGATACTGGAATAATAAAGCCTCTACAACATTTTATAGGGGGATTTCCTAACATCCCAAATATAAACCTCAGCACACATAGCTGTCTCTTTGCAGAGCAATTTGAAGGCACAATTGTAATTTTTTTAGTGACAAGACAGAAATAAAATCCAAGTGTTTTTAGTCTCAGATTGTTTTGGCCTATACCACACTTCCTTACCCATTAAAGAAATTATGACTTCAAAATGACAGAATGAAGCCCTATGAACTAAGTAGCTATTTATATGCACAGATTTGTTTCAGAAACAAAACCTGCAGAATTCATCTTAAAATTGTGTAGAAATCTTGGGTATGAAGACTTAAAACAGCAGAAAAAAAAATTGTGGTAGCTTGTTCAGAGCTCTGAAAAGCAATCAAACACCAACACAAAATTCTTGTCTGAAGGACAGAGTTGAATTAAGGGCTTGGTTTCACTTGCAGCATCAGGTCAGAATTTGAGTTTTGCAAGTAGTCTGACTCCAGGATACAAAGTCCTTTGAAGGGTCATTTGAGCTTGCTGTTGTCCCAGAAGGAAAGGGACACGTGTGCCCTGCTGTTAAGAGTGAAGCTTTACCTGCATCTCCACCAGCCCTAATCACAACTTGCTGCTGAGAGGACCTGCTCTCCCACCATCCCCATGCACTCCCATCACTCTCTGCAGGAGGATGCCTGTGTGGCCACAGAGCAGACTAAAAGCTATTTAATTTGTATTGCAGATCTGGTTTTCAGCCAGAGCAGCCAGCTGAGCCAGCTCACTGCACAATCACCTCTGGATGTAATGCCAAAGAAGGAAGACAAATGTGGCTGGGGAAGGACCTGCTCAGAGGCAGCCTGCAGTTACACAAGATCAAATGTATCACAAAACCAATCTCCAAACACCATTAAAATTTTCTAAGTGGGAATTCAAATCCTCACAGTGCTGAGCAGGCGCAGTGCTGCTCCTGTGGCATTTGTCAGGGTGAGACAGGATTTAATAGAGTTCAGGGAACCTGACCCAGAGCTACAGTGAAGCCACTGGTCTTGCTGCTGGCAATAGCCAGCAGAATGGCTTGCACTACCAAAACACCAGAGACACATTACTCCTGTACCTTGCTTCCTGTGAGTTGTGCGAGATGAGGTTTCAGTTCTTCTCCAATTACTGAATAAATAGCCACTAGGCAAAATACACTGGCTTTTCTGACACTGCTCTCCGTGTTATCATAACCCTGGAAATGAGAGGAAAAGGTCAGAAGACAAACAACACTCCCCAACACCCTTCCTGAGCAATACACTGCAGAGCTGATGTACATTTTGCAAATGTGGCTGACCTAAGAGATCAATTAAAAAACCTCTGCTTAACATAACAGTTTGCAACCTGAATACTCAAAGAGCAAGAGAATGCAATCAGTCTATCTGCTCCTTCTGTTATTACTTATTGCTGTCATGTTGTAAGTTATTAATATCTAGTTATTTATAGCATTAGATAACAACACATGGTTTCCTAACACAAGCTCAGGACTCCATCAGATACACACATTTCTGTGTCCAGTTCAGATAACCATGAACTATCCTGAACAGTCAGGATTCTGGAGGGCTGCTTACCTATCAAGGAGGAAATACCACAGGAAAGAACATGCACAAAGACCCCTGTAGATGTGCTGATCTCTGGCAGCTTGGGCAGAGCTCACACTAGCCAGCAAGTCACTCAGCAGCTACGGACAGCAGTGCCAAGCTCAGGCAGAGATGCATCACTCAGCAGCCATCCCACCCCATGAGAAAGGCAGACACCACTTCAGCCTGTGGGAGACTGGCTCCTCTGGCTGCAGGGTGACCTCTGCCAGGAAGGCCAGATGAGGGATGCAGCACAGCTGGGGCTGTCCCAGCTGCAGGGCCCAAGTACAGCCCAAAACAACAGTCTGCAATCCTACAGAGCACTGAGCTAGGAAAGCAGGAGACCTCGGTGAGCTCAGAGAAACACCAAGCTATTGAGCATCAAGGTGGAGAAAAGGCTGAGCCTCCTCATTAGGACCAGGCCTAGCACCACAGCTCTCCCCTGCCAAGCCCTGTTCTTCCATGGAGTCCTCCGGTCCATGGAGAGCCTGCTCCAGGCTGTTGAGCTGCACACTTGAGCCCACACTGCTGCTGACACTCCTCGCCTCCTCAGCACTCTGCCAGGACCCTCAGCGTGGTGAACAAGCACAAAAGTGATTCTCTCCACACACAGTCCTTCAGCCAGCATCCCAAAATACTTCCCAAATGTAAGGAGTAAAGTCCTTTGATCACTGAGTTTCTAAGGTAAGGAAATATCTCAGGCAAACTCTGCTCTGAAACAAGACCCATAAAGTAATTAAAGAAGACAAATAAAACTGCCTTTTTAAAGGCATGCTGCTCTCAGATTTTTCCAGTGCATCAAAGCTTTGCTGTTCAGATTGTTGTCTCCAACAATGATGGCTAAAACCACTTTACAACAAAAGTTTAGATTAATACAGAATTGTCCAATTTCCAGAAGCTGAGATTTAAGAATTGCAAGAGCTGACACTACAAAGTTGGGAAGAATGCCAGGATGCATAAGGGGAATTTCAGACTTTGCTCTTGTCCTTCCAACATTTTAAGCTCACAATGAGGAGGCCTCTTTATCCCAGTTCTCCATGGAAGTCTAACCCACCTAAACACATCTCTCCCTTTCACTGTGACTGATCTGTTCCTGTCACAGTGTCTCCCCAGTAAACACACACGTTTTCTCTCCTCCCTCACTGCTACTTCATGTATTTTCTTCTTGTTTGCAGCCCCATCCCAGCACTGCCAGCTGCCTGTGGAGGGGACCAAAAGACAACACTGCTACAGCCAGTGCTCAAAGCTAAATCCACAGCGTCCAACTAAGCCTTAGCACTGGCAAAAACACAGCTCCCCACCCAGCCCGAGAGAGTTGTGAAAGAGGCTGAATAAAGTCAGCAAGTAGCTTGGTCCTAATTTCAGAGAGAAAAGAGGAAAGGAGCAACCTGCCTGCTGGGATTCAAATTCAAGTGCAAAGCACCATCAAAGCACAGAACAGCTCAGCAGAACTAAAGGGGAATTAAAGGGGACTACAAGATGTACAGAGACAGTGTAAAATGTGGCTAACTCCTATCCTCAAATTTATTTCACGGCTGCTACTGGCTTATTTGGGACTCAGAAAAAGGCATGCAATTGTGGAATATCCATGTAAGAACCTGAGTTTTCCTTTCTTTAACATTAAAAGGATCAAAACCTCATATATAAAAATTTTATTTTACAAATAAATTAAATGGCTTAATTTACCAAAATCTGGCCCCATAGGATCCATAATTCTCCCTCCCTTAGGGCAGAGATATCACAAATTAATGGTGGCTTGTGCTCAGGAGCAGTGACATGTCATTCTGTACCTGTAACAACCCAGGAATGATATCGGGTAGGAGCTGATGCAACGATTCCTTGGAAATCCTCTCGATGACTTTTGTTTGCATTTTGATGGCAGCTAAGTTAATTGGATAGTCTGCAGTCTGAATGATGGGGCAGAGCACCTTGATGCACTGCTCGGGGTGGATGGAGCTCGCCAGGGTGGAGGCAGCTTCTTCAGCAGCTCTGACGACCTGAAATGAAAGTAGAGCAAAGTCTTATGTTAATGAGGTCACCCTTGACAGCCAACACTGCTGCTGTGTGCTAGGAATGACTGCCAGGAAGTGCTTGGGGATGTTCATTAACAGATCTGCAGGAGGCTTTGTTGAGGGGCAAGCGACTCTGAGACTTCACATCCTTTGTCTCCAGTGACATCTTTGTTCCAGCCAGTGGCAAGAAGTCGTTCCTGCCTGATGTAACTGTGTCAGAGTTGTGGCTAGGTTGAAAAAATGATCTGTCACCCAAGGCAGAAAGGCACTCCCAATGCCAGGAGGAGAGAGAGGATGACATTTCTCCAGCCACTGCCAAAGAACCCAAACCCCCCAGCTTAGACTTACACAAAAGGTTTCTCCTTAACCATTATCACAAATGGCTCTGTTGCAGCTTCCAGTGTGCACTGTGTTCCAGTGCTGAGTGGCACATGCCATGCTGAGGCACCCCTGGCAGCTGTGTCCTGCCCCTCCCCAGCTGAACCACACTGCAGCCAAATCCAGGTCACAGACACAAATTGGCTTTAGGGAGTCCCTGACTCAGCACATGTAACACATCCAGGCAGCACTGGCATCACCACACAAAATGGGAGGAACAGCAAGTGGAAACAGCAGCAACACCCACCCTCTGCAACCAGCCCACACTGTAAAGGAGCCACAAAAAGCAAGGATGATGCTAAATTCAACTCTACTCTGAGAGAAAGCAGACTCACAACTTTCACTCTTCCCCAGCAGGTAGGACAGCTAGTTCAAAGAAGAAAGACCCAAATCTGGTCTCTCCTCCCAAGAGAATTTATTAATTTTACATTCTGCAGTAATTGGATAAAAAAGAACAGGATGGGAAGGCAGGTTTTCTTTTTTCAAGTGTCTGTGCTAATTGCCAGGCAACAAAATGAAGCTTCCTCTTGGCTGCCCTCTTCCTGGCCACAAATAACACACTCTTTGCTCCTCATGCTCTTGTTACAACACAAAAAAGATGGAGGATGCTTTTTTCCATCTTATCTCACTCCCCTCTTCTCAGGGCTTACTTTAAAGGGAGGGTAACTCCTGAGCAGACAGATGCCCCCATGGGCAGACTTAAATCCAACACCTCAACTTTAAGAAAAAAGAAGCATTCACAAATCCTCATGTTTGGGATCTTCTAGCTAGTCCCAGGCAGTCCCTAACTAAGCCCAGGAACATTAAAGCACCCCTCTTTCCTGGTTGTGTGGGAGGCTCAGGTGCCCAGCACCAGTTCTCTACCTCCTCCTAAACTGAACTACCTGGGGCTGTCTGAAGTCAATACTTTGAAACCAGCACCAGGAAATCTGTCCCAGGCCACTGCAGAACAGCACATAAATCAAACCACAGGTCTCCTGGCACTGAGACTGAAGCCATGGCTGCTGAATTCGTGTTGTTCTCCTCTCCCACACACTCTGATGGCATCAAACTCAGGGACTTCTATTTGAGTAAGCCAATCTATGGACAGATGCAACTCTATCAAAGCCTCAAAAGAAAGTGAGCTTTCATTATTTTTAAGCAACTACTGTGGATAATGCATGAACAAGGAGTAGCTGGAAGCTTATCTTAGTCCATGGACTACAAAACACAAGGTTTAATTGACTTTTAAGAGAACAGCAATTAACAGTCACCATAAGGGATCATCTCCACCTACAGAGCCAGCTTCACCCACAGTCACAGCATCATAGCCATGCTGAACATTTATCTTCACTCATGCTGAGAGCTACCCCTCCCTGAAACAGGAATGGCACAAGACAACTGTATTCCCAGGAAACAGCAGAACTCCTCCTCTTGGCTTCTGGCATTCTCTAAGGCAGATCCAACAGTGAATGTGACCTCAGACACTTCACACAGCACAAATATTGCATGCAGGCAAGATATGGGCAGGATGGTGAAGCAACCTGAGATTTTGAACTGCTTCTGTATGAGTGCCCTATTTACAGAAATAAAGCTGTCCAAGTGCTCCAGTTACTTCATGCCTTTCTGAGCAGTCAATTATAACATTAAAACACGTTCCAAAATGAATGGCAATCCACAATGTGGTCAATATAAAAAAAAATTCTTCCTGAAAGATCTATGAATGAGTAGCTATGCAGAACAGAATGCTTGCTTTCCCACTTACAGCAATTTTCCCTCTTCCAGCTATGTCTTTGCTAATTTCTCTTCAATTTCACACATGAGAAGCATGAAAGTTAATATTTTTCCACATAAGTTAGTACTAGCTTAGGAGCCAGCACTGTGTGATTTTGTGGGGAGAGAAGAGAAACACCCAAGTACTTAAGGGAAATCTAATGCCAGGCTTTGATAGCACAGAGTGGAATTGCTGGAGTAGATTAAGCCAGGAGCTCCCAGAAGGTCTCTAAAGGATTCACTTCCAGGCACTGCAGCTTCTGATGTCTGCTTTCCACAAATGATGGAAAGCATGAACTTAGAGGGCCCTGATACTTTACCATCAATTTAACTATTCACTAGTAAGCCACTAGCTAAAAAACCCCAAATAGTACTATTTGAACACAGGCCACTTGGGATTTTGTTCTGCAGCAATGCCAAACACTGCTGGGTGTTTTCAGACACTCTCAGAAAGAAGCTTGCACATATATCACAACACACTAAAAGAAAATGGTAAAAAAAAATTTAAACCTTATATTCTCTTGGTATCCTACTTGATAAAAAAGCAACAATATTTTAGTATAAACCTATGACTAAACTCTGATCTCAAACACACTACCATTAAAAAAAAGCAGTAGGTGAAAAATTCAAATGAATATTCTATCTGGGTTTCAGCTCCATATCCTGTTTGCACACAATATACTATGTCTATTAAGTTGAAGGTATGAAGCAAGTCCATGAGACAAAAAGCCCATTAACCAATTCCAAGCACAAGGAGCATTAAAATACAGTGATAATTTTTCACAAAATAAGTGAGAGTTCAGCAGCAACAAAGGTCACACATATTTTGCCCATCAAAAGTAAGTAAGGAAAGTTGTAAAGGTACAAAAATTATTTATTTATGTCCCTGACAGTCCTGCTTTCAGCACTGCTGCCCAGTTCTAACATGGATGTGGCTACATTTAGGCAGTGGCTGACTATTTCACATCCCTTCCCCCCAGACACAGGAGGATGCATTACACATATCCAGCATGACAGGAGCTTGTCAATGAGACAACACCAGGGAGACTTCCAAGCCTCCCATGAGCACATCTGGCAGACAATGCCTGCCTCTCAGCCACACTTCAGCAAACTCCCTGAGCTGTGATTAACTTTAATAGCATGCTGAGGTCTCACTAACATCAAAAGGATTCCAGCATGTGCTAACATGCTTGTTTGGATGAGAGCCTCTGCAGGTAACCAGCCCCTGGCTCCCTGGGGAAGCACCAGCAGGTGACAGGGCATAGGAAGGGGTAGGGCAATACCAGCTGACAGTGAGCCAAAGGGAAAAACTCATCCCTGCTGGCACAGGAAGCAAAATGCCACCATTTTGCAGTGCAAGTACCAGCCCTGTCCTTCCTCCTGGCTTTGGCAAAACAAAACACTCAGCCACCCAGAGAGACCCTGCATCCCACAAGGGGCTGTCAGTATTCACCCAACTGGCTCAGAGTCCCGCTCACCTGGCACTGCCAGAGAAATCAGCATTTCCAAACAGAGGGAAGTGCATTATCAAAAGGTACAACCTCCCAGGTCATTTGGCAACAAGAACATGCAATTGTAACAGAGTTTAGCCAAGACATTTTGCCATGAGGCACACCGCTTGTGCCTTGCAAATTGTACATACCTTACAGTATCAAAAACTCAAGTGTCATTTTTAATCACGGCTTTAACCTGACCAGCAGAGTGAAACAACCTTAAAAGGAGTGGGAGAAATGAATAAACAGGATCAAGGAACAGATCTTCCTCCCAGCTTTGAAGGCAAGATCAACAGATACACACTGGGAAGTGACAGGAAAGGGTCATACTAACAGTGACACCACAATAAGTAGCGTCTGTGTAATCTACCCTTTAAGCCCAAGAAAATGAAAAGGTGCTGTTTGCTACGTGCTCAGACTGGGGAGCTTGCTGTCACAAGAGGATTAGAAGTTAGACAAGTTAACCAAAGGAAAAAAAAAGCCAACCCACACAGGGAAGCAAGGCAGAACCATTCACACAGAAAGGCTTTAAGACAGCTGGAAGGGGGAAGAATATCCACAGGGAAGCATCACTGTATGCTTGCTTCTTGCTAGTGAGTCAGGTAGGGTATCAAGCGAAGGAAGATTTTTGTCTGACCTAATATAATTATTCTTTGGAATTTCAGAGATACAAAATAAAAGTAGAAAAGCCATCAAATGATGACAGCAGCTGGAAGCAGCAGGTTCAAAAGGGTGGCTATGAAGCAAGATGTGCAAGACTACAGAGAGCCTGCAGTTCTTTAAAAGCACAGACACTAAGCTATATGTAAGGTATGTCACAAACATGATTTTACCTCCCAGTAAAAGCTTAGAGCAAACCATGGCTTGAACTGGATAGTTTGACATCGTTCAACACAGGGCAGGTAGCCCTGGAATGCAGATCTAAGAGATAGCTCTTGGCCTTAAAGCAGCAGGTTTTTCTCCTTTCTAAAGGCTTATCTTATGCTCTACACACTGGAGACTAGATTCAGCCTGACTTTTGCCGGCATAACATAAGCTCTGTTTGCTGGAGGGTTCCTTGAAAGATATCTGAGATGCATGAAGACCTTTCTAGTGAGTCTCGTGAAAGAGAAGTTTTTGTACTTCCACCCAGCTTGCTTTAGGGAAGGAGCCATATTCACAAAGCCAGTGAGGTGCAGCACACAGAAAGCTGTTCATCTCCAGCAATGTCTTCCTTAATGCTACCAAGGAGTAAACTTCTTGTTAGGCAGTAACAGGTCAGGCAGGCCCAGGAATATGCATGGGAATTGCTTCCTGATTTCAGTGTGAGGGGATATGCTGATGTGCAGCATTAGTGTGATCAAGACAGTGACCTGTCATAGAGCCTTGTCTTCAAACAGAAAAGCACACTGGAATCATCAAAGCTCTACAAAATTTGCTGGACACAAAGTACTGGAAAATAAGTAAAGGAAAATGTCCTGACTCCCCTAAGGCATGCCAGGCTCATAGGCTACACAGGGCATATCAGTGTAACATGTAGGATCTCAACAAAGCAGCACCTGTGGCACCTGGATGAGAGCTTCCCACAGGAGCTTAAGCTCTTTTTGGAAGTACTTTGGGACTACTTTGCCATGATTGCTAGCTCCAGTGTCTCTGCAGAAGGTTGTAGTACATGAGGCAGTGCAGGCAAAGCCCCACTGGAAGTTTAGAGGCTTTGTACACCACTGTGAAACACGCAGAGCACCAGAGAAGTTTATTAAGCAGAAGAACAAGCTTTTGCTTTCAGGCTTATGAGGCATGTGGCTGTGCTTTTGAGCCAATTTTTGCCATCTAGAGGTGGTTACTTAAAGCCTGTGTAATGTAAGCTGGAGGGGAAGGAGGTTTACCAGTACCTAGTCAGGCAAACTCCCATCCTGGAAGGCTTTACAGTCTAATTCAGACAGGAACAAACAATTATGGACTTGGTTTCAAAGCAGGAAGTGGACTCAGCAATGGGGAGTGCTAAGCAGATGAAAAAGCAGTGTGAATTTTATAAGGATTCAGAGATGAAGTAGATTAGACTGCTTCTCCTGGGCACTAAACATTTGAAATGTATTGGGAAACTGAAACAGCACATAAACATATATTATGAAACATCAGTGACTGCCCAGCTGCAGCACTTGGTAGCCTCCAGCATAGACTAGGTAACAATCTTCAGGACTATGATCATTTAGTGCTTTTCTTTTTGCAGAAACCTACACAGATCATACCATCATCAGAGGACAGTTACAATATATAAATATCAGAGGCCAATCTAAAAGCCCCTCAGTAAAATAATAAAAATTATCAACAGGTAATGGGTAACTGATTTCTTCTTCTCCCTCTTTCAGAGGGTTACAACAAAGAATGTACAATAATGTACAATAAGCATCCCAATTATGCTTATGGACTTTGTATATCATAAAATACAGAAATTAGATATCAAAGATATGGCACAGAATCCTTTCCTTACACATAGAAAACAGACATCAGTTAAGTCTTTAGGATTTGTGCCAGAGACAGAAGCAAGGAATTAGCTATCCTATTATTTCTAACTCTGCTGCTGACTTCCAAGACACTAAACTATTTCTGTTTTAAAATATTCAATAATAAGAAATTATCCTCATTTTGCTGGCATGAATCTGAAGCAATGTCATTATCAGTGGTATGGGGTCAGCAAGCAGCATCTCTCCTTAGTTATGGGTGAGTAACTACACTGGAACAAATGAGTTAATATTAACTAATTGGCAACAGAAAGATGGTTCCCTTCCAAATAACTACAAACAAAGATTGATAAAAATCAACAAGATTTAATATCATCCACAATTACAATTGCGTTCTAATGCTCCTAAAGTAAGTGAAAGGCATTTACATGCCAACCCCCCTAAATGTTTCCAGTAAGACTGAAGCAGGCTTGACTCTTCACATCACCCCATTAAATCAACAGCATTGAACAGACTGTTGTACTACAAACAGTATAAAAACAGGACAAAGTTAAAAAATGCAAACTAAACATGAGTCCCAACCCAGAGCCCTCTAGTCTGTAGCCTAGGGTTACATTAATTTTGACCTGCTATTGAGGTCTGTGCTTTGCCAATCTCCTGCATTTGCACTCACAACAAGGTGTGACTCAGCTCCAACTCCATGCACCAACTTTTCCTCTCCCATATCCCTGGGGGGAATTGTGGTGCTGTCAGCTGTGCTGCTCTATTGATCCCAGACCTTGCCTTCAGCAACAGAAGGCAGACGATTTTTAGACATGGCAAAGACCCAACTGTCTAAAGACTTCTGCTTGGCCTTGGAAAAACAGCCAATTATCCAGGCATCCCAAAATATCCAACTGTGCTACCACTGTTTTGATACTTCCAACTATGTAATCTGGAATAAAGTCACAGGCCTTTTCTTGTTTAAAAAAGAAAAGAAACTTTAACTAGATATCAGCACTCAAATGTGGAAGGGGTGATATTTGCTGGTTGGTGACTATATTGTTTTTGACATTTGATTTCTCCTGGTGATGCTGAACAACAGCAATATTGGAATTTGTGTAGACAAACAAACCTTCCTGATTTCCAAAGAACTGCCTCTTACTATGACTTCTTGGAGACAGTACCCAACCTTAACAGTTCTGCTCCTCTACAAATTCCCTTTGCTTGGTCACTTTAGATTGAGTCTCTGTGGGTCACATATAACTGAAAATGTGAGCAGCAGCTGGGAACAATTAGTAGTCCCTGTGCTGAAGGGGAAATTCAGGTAAAAATTCAGATACAGCTTGCTCAAAAACAGACATTTTCTCCTAAATTACGCAGCCTGTTGGACACCAAATTATCAAATCATAACCAAGGATCACTTTTGTCTTCTGCTATAAGGCAGAAGCAGGCCAGAAACATAAGAAACTGGAGTGACATCTTATCAGAACATCACTGACACAAACATTAACCCTTTCCCAGCTAAATTATATACCAGCTTTTCTTGAAATAGTTCTTACAGTCTAGAGGAAGATTTGATTTTATGTAGTTTAAGAATAGTGCAACCACTCCCTTTAATATTGCTCTGATATAGTGAGAAAGCAAGCTGTAGAACAGACTGCTCAGGACTTCCTTTCCCTCTTCAGCTATCCTTTCAAAGTGCCCTTCACTCCCAAACTGGTGCATCCTCATTTAATCCCCTGCTCAGTGGGATCCAGTCAAAGGGCAGCTCCTCCTGCCCTCCTGGAGAGAGCAGTGCCGCAAAGTCAGCAGTGGGAGCGAGCTGGAGGGCCACCAAGGGAAGGGAATTTGTGACCTCCTGGCTCCAGGCTATGAGTTTGACCAACTGAGCCATGCCCACATGATCTCTCAGTTAATTTTTCACAGACTTAACTGAATCAGCAAGTCCCAACTGCAGGTAAAACTACTTTGAGCATATTCCCAGGTATATATTTAGCCTAGCTCATGTCGACACTCAAGTGCAGGTACCTTTCTTAACTTCAGGAACGCTGATATCCTCAAACTACTGCCAGGCAGATGATACTTTCCTGGGCTGCATCATGGTTCTGAGAGCCTCATTTACAAAGGGATCAGAAAATACTCATACACAGAATGAAAAATCCAGAACCAGTGTCCCCACTTAATACAGCTGTGCACATGCAACAGATGGCAAAGCAGGAATATACCTGCAGTGTCCTGCTGTGACAGCTGCCACCCAAAGGTCCCACTGCAGCAGCTGATGTCTCATTATGAAGCTGCTTGGAAAACCATGTAAAATCAAAGCTACACTATGTGCAGCACAGCAGCAACTTGCTGAGCACAGCACAGCTCAGTTATTCCATAAAGAAGTGCCAGAACTCCCACCTCTCATTCCTGGTTTGAGTTTATCGTTCCCTGCTTTTCCCTGGGAGGCACCTCATGCAGATGCTGAAGAACCTTTCCACACCACAAGAATACAGAGGCATAAAGCATGGTGTTTTCAACATCAGTCTTGATTTCTGTAAAACCCACCAGCCCCACAAGGACAGTGAATTCTGAGGGACATTAAAAACAGTGCCAGGGACAATCGGGAAAGGTCCTGCTAGAAATGTTAGTTCTGGAGGATTCTCAGACAAAAAATACAAAGGGCACTGAGTCAAGGTGAGCTGAGAAGCATGCAAGCAGGAAAACTTGCCAATAAAAGGCACTCCTTCAGAACATAATGCCTTGTCTGACTGCTTTATCAGAATATCAATTTACAACTGCTTCTCACTACTCTGAACTGAAAAAGACAGGGGTGCAAAGGCTCTAAATCAAGACGAGGAAGGTAGGCAGAGTAAGGTGGGCCTCATTCACTAAAGCATTAAACATATTCTACTTCTGCATTTTAGAGAAATCCAGACTTGTTATTTTCTTTCCCTGAGAGTGTTTTTTGTTTGGCTGTTTTGATTTTCAAACACTACAATTTCTGCTACCCATGGTTAAAATAATCTGTCTCATTCACCCAATGCTCTGGAGCAGTCTGGTCTATTTTAATAATCTTTTCATGGCCAAATACCTTCAGAGATGCCTAAACCTGCTAATTTAGAATAATCCTGTTGTAGAGAAGAATAAATGCCTTAGATTTCAAACCAAGGACTTTGGTAACCAAACCATCACAGACTGATAGGGAAGTTCTGGTAGCACTTTCCAGAAAGTTTATTTCAAACTTCCAACATGCATGAGGTAGATTAAAAGATCCAACTTGGAAATCAGCCTACAAAGATTAACTTTAAATGTAGTTTGAATTGATCTACTTAAAATGTTATCATGTCCCTTTATTCTTGCTTTACTTCAGAATACTTTCAGTTTTGCATATGAGTTCTCTCACAAAAAGGAAAATGCAATTCACCCTTCCCTTTGCTTCTTCCTCTGCCACTGCAGCATGGCCTCTGTCCATTTTCTCCTGTTACTCACCAGTTCCCAATTTTCCAGCACGGTCCAATTTCAGCATTCAGTTTTCACACACAATTCTGCTTGAACACAGCCTTT
Source organism: Geospiza fortis (assembly GCF_000277835.1). NCBI lineage: Eukaryota > Metazoa > Chordata > Aves > Passeriformes > Thraupidae > Geospiza > Geospiza fortis. The sequence goes on along the minus strand of NW_005054298.1, from coordinate 9,964,305 downwards.
GTGTTCTCCAGTACATTTTGTATTCTTAACCTGTACACACAGAGGCAGAACAGTGCCCCCAGCATGCTCTAAAAAGTAATTAAACATGCACTTTTTTTTCTACAGTTCTCAACCTCTCCCAGAATAAGTAGGGAAATCCTGGGAAATTAACAAACAGTGGAATACCACTCCAGACAGCTCCAAGTACACATAAATAGCTCTGACAGTCTCCACTTTTTTCCTCACTGTTTCAGCATGTAAAAATCTTGTCTCTTCATACTTGGGAGACTTAATACTGATTTGTTCCACTGTCAAGATGGTTCAACACGTTTGCCTGTTAAGCCTCACAAGTCCTACCTTTCTTCAGCAGGTCCATGTTGCTTTTCCCGTAGCTGAAAGGTTCACTCACCTCCTTGTGGGAATCCTTATGTGCTTCCAGTGTTTTCATGATAGTCAACTCCGCGTAGTTCTTGAACCGCGCCGGCTGGTTCCGCAGGATCTCCCTCAGGACACGCAGTGCCAGGGCTCTGATTGAATGCTGTGTCAGGAAAAACAGACATTAGAAAAAGGTTAGAAAGAGTCACTTCTCAAAATCGTAGTTTGAAGTGAATTCTCATGGCTTATCAGAAGTTTGCATGGCTCTCTACGCCACCAGCTCCAGTGGAGTGAGCAGCGGAGTCAATGTAACAAAACTCAGAATTGGGCTCCTTGCTTGCTCTTGTACAAAAAGCCACATAAAATGACTGTTCTCACATATACAAGAATTAAAATGACTACTTTCCTAAATTCCATTTTCTTTTGGCAATGAAGTACAAATTTGTACTCACAGGAGGACATCTACATTACACGATCATGTATGTTTTGCCTTTCCTCTTTTGCTTAGCTTGGCAGATATCAAACTGGGCTCCATCCATACCACAAAGCTGTTTTTCATGTACTAAAGAAGTGAAACTGACTTGTCCTGTAACTCCTATGGAAATTACTTCAAGGACTTAAGTTACTGTAGTCAACACTGACCTAGGTCTACATCCTTCGTATTAAAAGATCATGAGCAGAGGGGATTTATAACAGCTGCTTCAATTTCATAACTTACATTAAATTTTTGACCTGTGGCCACTCCAAATACATGTCATTTCAGCAGAGGAATACATACTTTACTTCATCCTTTTCAGCCTTTAAAATATGTGCTTTGCTATTCATCTGCAAAATTCATACAGTAGCACAATTCACATGTACTTAAGACAAAGTCACCAGACCTTCCGATACTTGTGTGATGGTGCTATTATTAAACATGTAGAACTAGAGCAGCTCGTGCTTAAACTAAGAGCAATGACTAAGAAAATGTCAGCAACCTACCCTGCTTCAGAATTAACATTTCTGAGAGCATGATATTTATTTTACAAGAAGTATAAGAAATACAACAGATTTTTGAATCAGATTAAAAAAAAAAAGAACTGTGAGTGCTTTGAAGCCTCAATATTGTAACGTTCAGATGGAGCATGGCTCTGATGTGAAGGTGCAGTGGGGTGCTGAGCCTTTACCAAAATATCATTATGCTGCAAGCTGAACAAATACCCCCAAATGGAAAAAAGTCTAGCCTGTACATTACCACTTTGATCAACTACCAAACATAAGGCTGTGATAATAACACAGGGTTTTTTAACATTTCAAAACAAGATCCCCTGTAAAAACAGCTTGTTCTTGATGACATTTTTATAAGAGACAGAAACTCATCCCATGAGATCTAATACCCTGGGTCTTTAAACCACCCAGGGAAAAAAATTAATTTATTCTAGAATGCCTTTATTCTCCTTGCTGGGAATGGGTATAATATAGCTAAGAGCTTGTAACTTCATTCTAACTCAGAAGAGAATAACTGAAGTCTTGACAGTTTTTTACTAGACTAGAACTTCTTTTCTGATTCTAGTTCAATTTCCTAGCTATTTAGTAGTAACACTTCAGTGGGAGGGAGAAAAATTGGGACATTTTGGAATAACTTAAAACTCATCACTGAACAGAGTGAAAACTAAAGTAAGAGTTGCTAAACTTCAAAAGAAAAAATGAGCAGTGCAGTATCACTGATGCGTGGCAGGTTTCATTTAAACTGGTGTGTAGGAATTATTGCCCAAGATGAAGCAATGGACAGGAGAGTTAAGACAAAATCTACATCTCACATCTTTGTCTCCAAGCGTTTCCAGCAGCAAGAGCAGAATGGTTTTGAAATGCTCCTCCCAAACTCCAAGATTATCCTCCCTTGTGATCTTTAGCAATTCCAGGAGAGCTCCTTTCCGCTCCTCCACCCGCTCGTTGTGGTTGGAGAGCTCTTTCAGAAGATCAGCCACCAAATCCGAATGGTCAATGGGTACTTCTAGGACAAATGGCAGCAAATCATTTGGAGAAATGGGGAGAAGATCAAAGGTGCCAAGACTGCTCACCCTCTATGTAACCAAGGGGCCCCCCAAAAATGCATCAATGTCCAGGTGGTCTCAGTCAAGCAGGCAACAGAATCAGACTAGCCCAAAATTTAACCTGAGTTCATAGCACGGCTCATGCATCTGCATGTGGCTTCTAATGAACCAGGAAGAGATGACAACTGGATTTCTTCCAGTTCCAACAATTACTTCTACAAGATGAGAACTGCCGTGGTTTTTCCCAGACATACACACCCAAAACCAATGGTCACATGTATGACCTTTAGATTAAAGTACAGTGACTCATCAGTGTACTGCAAAAGAATAAAGCTGATGTGTAGCTGCACTTAATGAAGCCAAACACTCAATAACAACAAGCTGTTGAGTGAGGCGCTTCAGCCATGAAGAGGGGAAGGTCCCAAAGCAGTGTCCCTACAGATGCATGTGGATGCTTAAGGGAGTAGTTTACAGGAAACCCCAGGCAAACAAGAATCAAAACCGCAATATAACATTTTTTCTCAGTATCCAGAGACGAGGTTCTGCTGGGACATGAGAACAAAGGGTATTTCATACCAAGCTTTGGCTCAGATGCAATGTAATACACAACACATGCACAGGCAGGCACGTATCTGAGGGCACCAGCCATACACAAGTACACGAGAGAGGCAGTGAGCTGCCTGCAGTGTTACAAGGTGAGCGGATACAAACCATCCCGGAGCTGATCCATGTCATCATCAAACACTGCTTCCTTCAGGGCAGTCTTGTCATAAGTGTTAATGGTGTCAGCGTAAGGATAGGGGTTGTACTCCCGAGCACGGGGCCCTGAAAAGGCACGGGGAGGCTGCGTGTTCAGGAGGGAGGTTTTGTTATCCAGAGCCATCCTGCCGCCTTCCACAATGTCACCGCTTCCGCGGACATCGCCACTAGGGAGAGCAAGGCCACCATCCCGAGACACCTAGGGCAATCGAACAGAGGGAAAAAAGGGAGGTTCAAAATTCTGTGGAAACTGTAGCATTTTTGGAGTTCACCCACCAACAGGAAAAGGCACAGATTTACTTGTATTATTTATACATAATACTTATGTAAAACTTTGATTACTACCTCTTTCTTTCACACAACTAAACCTGCTCAAAAATATCTCATGGTCACAGTTTCTGTAACCCCTCTTGCAGTATAAGATACTGTATGAGCTGTGCACTTGGATTGATCACAGGTCCTAAGCCTGTGAGGGAAACCATCCATACATTTTAAGAACTAGTATTTCCCATTACAGACATGACTACGCACACTCTATGCAAGCCATCACTGAGCCATGCTGAGCCTGAGGAACACCAGCACTGTTTCCATCCTTCATAGCACTTGCACAGAAGCCCACTGAGCACATTCCACTGGAGGCCAGAGTTCAAAGGGAGCCCAGGGAAACAGTCAGTGAAACCCCACAATTAAGATATAAGAAATCAACAACCAATAAGCAGAAGACGCCTGTAAGAATACAGCAG
>NW_005054298.1:9946463-9960385 GCF_000277835.1 Geospiza fortis | reverse complement strand
AATAACTGGATTTTGTACACTAACAATCCACAGGCAGGTTTGATCACAATGTCTTAAAATTTCATCTATTGGGGGACAATAAACAACTGAACACTTACAATGTCACAGTCCTTCTTTCCATCACGTTTGATTGGCTCATTCAGGTCCTCTTGACTACGGAAACTAAATTTCTCAATCGCTTCTGTGACTCCACGAAGAGAGCTGTAGATTTCATCAGAGTTTAGGTTCTCCGTGTCATAATCCAGCATACTAAAGACCAAACGTATATGAAATGTTACAAATGAAACTGGAATCCGCTTCTGACTGTCAACAAAAACAAGCTGGAGACATATGGTTTGGAGTGCCTTTTCTAACAGTGACTTGTAACACAACATGGATGGAATCAAAGCAGAGTTCAGGTCTGAGCTTCCCCTCAAATGGGGCTAAAACAAGGAGAACATATTTCTGTAAGTGGAGGGAAAACAGGTCCACTGTTTCTTACATTCAGTAAGTGTGCTACCTTCTGTAAACCAAAAAACCCTATCCCCAGTGTGGCAGTGGTGTAATTTAAAAAGGAAAATAGCATTAATCACTATAAGAACTCAAATGGTTGCGACAGCTGGCGGAAATGAAATCAGTGAAATTTAAGTTTAACAATATATGAAACTGTGACAGATTCAAATGGAAAGGAAAACATAACTTGACATAAACCTTAGTCTAATATGGCCCATCTTAATTTATAAAGTAGTAAAACCTAACTCACTTGCACAATGCCTTGATAAAAACAGCATTTTGGTATTTGGCTTAAGTTTGGGAATTCTCTCACTCAAACCTGACACTTTTTTGCAGTTTATCAGTTCCTCAGAAATTTCTGAGCCAAAAGTTTTGGGATTCCTTGAGGAGTTATCCAAAATTAAGTCCCATGATAAAATGCCTTGCATGCAAGGGTAGATGATATTAAAAGATCTGGAGAAAGAGAAGTTCCTACAATCTTTGAGAAAATAAAAAGGCATTATTGGCAGGGCTTTGCTCTATCTAGGAGAAGTTGAGTTTGCATGACAATCACTAAATTAATAGATCCAGCAAGAGAGAACAATTTCTGGCAGAGTCTCAGATCTCAGTAGAGCCAGAAGCAAATAAACCGAATCAGACATTTACATCAAGTTGTTAGTCAATAAATGCAAGAAGTGGCTCCCTACAGTGGTGAATTACTATTTCATAACATTTTGGGAAGAATGACAGGATGGGCTTGGAGGCAGATGGCTGAACTGAGTTGTGTTCCTTTTCCACAAAAGAAAGATTCCCTATGAGGTGGGTGGGGGAAAAACCCAAACAAACAAACAAGAAAATCCCTTCTGAATTCTGCGTACACAGCTGTTATTTTCAATGGAACCAAAAGCAGGATATTAAATATCTACTAAATATCTAGAACCACAGCTTTTTTTTCTGGAAGAAACTTGGGGACTTCAGACAGAGGATAAGATGGGCTGCCCAATTCCTTTGGGATTAACACACTGAAAATAGCCATAATCCCTGGCTCCCAAGCAACGTGTTCGCACTACACTCACACAAGCATCAGCACCATGTATTTTGGCAAAGAAACCAAAGAACAATTCCCCAAACAGTGTCTGGCAGACCAGGGAGAATGAGCAATCCAAGATCAGGAAACAAAAGCTGTTCATAAACCTACAGAAGTTGAAGTATTTCAGACAACTGAACAACAGTAATGCACTGTGATGGCTTTCCAGACAGAAGGCAAGGCAGTTTTTAGGTTCTTTAGAAGTACCAGTCGGGAACAGGAAAATCTTTGTTTCAATACAACCTCAAAAATATGTTTTGAGCTCAAGCACGTTTAATTCACAGCTCTTAAAGGATTTTTCATACAACTTTGAAGTGGGCAATGAAGCCAGTATTTGAAGAGGTATACATGTGACTGTACCTGTGTTCTCACACCAAGAGATGACATGACTTACCAAAGGTCACACAATTAAATCCATGGCAGAAAAACCAAGAAATAATCACAAATATAATACTGACAATAAATCTGCTGAAGTCATCACTTCTTTCCTCAGGGGTGAATTCTACCCTACACTGTCACCAAAGAACAATGAGAATACAGACTCTTCAGTGCTAAGGGACTAAGGTAATTTCTCAGAGCCACCAATCTGATGCATTTGTCAAAGCACAAACCCACATTTTAATAAAGATCTAAAGAATCCAGTGATTTCATATATCAGAAGTAAGCCTGTGTAGGAGGTCACATTATGGCTGTGCTCTACATGAATGAAAATTCTACAATGTGAACACACGTCTCTACTGACAGTATGTGCACTGGAATACTTCACAGACAACACAATGCGGGGAATAAAAATAAAATGGGACTACACTCACCTTTCAGGAAAAAAAAGGCACAAAAGGGAAAAAAAATTATGACCCATGCAGAAAACTAGAGGAAAGGCACAGGATGAATAAGAAGTGAGTAGAGATGAGCAGCATTTAGGGATGTCACAACATTATTTTCCATCTGCTGCACAAAACCAATGCAGCTGTCTGTAAGCTTATAAAGATACAATTTGGTAGTTTTCCAGCCTGGCATGAAATACACTTTACTTCCATAAACTGTTATTCAGTTTCCAATCCAAACTATGTGTAAGTAGTCCACAGTTTAGTGTCTTCAAGCAGCACACAGTAACTCATGTCCTTGCACTTTCAGGCTCTGGGCTGGAATATATGTTACATTATTCCAAACCTTATTATCTGGTGTCAGATAAAGGAAGACAGAAAAAAAACACTCTCAACTAGTTTTATTCCAAAAATTAACATGGATCCCCCTCTACAGATATCTCCACAGAGTCCTAGCATAGTCAGAACATTCATTTAAAGTTTTTAATTCTGCAGGTATTCACAGAGGTACCTACTACTGCATTCTACTTTCTCTCTCAGATGTCACAGGTTCTCAAACTTTGAGCCCTCAAAGAAAAATTTCTTTGCTTTTCTTTCATTAGTTTTTCATTAGGAAAAATGAAAGTCTTTCCTTTTGCTTTAAGGAGAGACTATATATAGTCCTTCCTCAGGTAACAGACATATCTAAGTCAGGAGAAACCACATTTATAGATGGTTTATTGTCAGGGTTTAAACTTGAAAAAAATCCAAGGAATTTAACAGAGATCTGACAAACTAAATTTGTATTCAGGTTGGGATTTTTTTCTTAAAACCAGCATACAGCTTTAGTCCACTTTATTGATCTAAGAGCTGTATGCAGACTGGAACAACATGTGAGGGCACAGGAGGAGGAACAGATGTCAAAACTGCAATTGATAAACTCAAAATCTTGGGGTAAGGACAATTTTAATTTCAATACTACAAATTTCCAAGATGTTCCACAATCACAATATACAAGCAAAGCTCTTTGTGAAGTCACTCCTGAGCTGTATGTGTCCATCTGGAGATCCTCTAGTGCCACATGCTCAGTGCAGCCAAATTGAAAGATCCTGTCCCTGGTATCGTAACCCAACCAGCGCTTGCCAAAAGTGCTCAGCAACTGTGTTCTGCATTGGAAACTGACTGTGAAGCATCTTCCCTGCCATCTTCTTGAATGGGTGAAAGAGTCTGGAAAAATCCACTTTTTTTTAATCCCCACTTGCATGCTGCATCTTCCCCAAGCAGTGAGAAAGTGGCTGCCTGTCACCCCTGCTCTCTGAAAGCAATCATCATCTCTGTTCCTTTTCCAACCAAAGCCTCTGCAAGTTCCACATTTGAACAAATCCCATGGTGTGAAAGGTAAATAATACTGTGACACCTCAGACAAGTTGGTTTAACAGGTAGCTTGTTACCTGGGAGAGTAAGAGCGTCTGAAAGTCTTGTGGGAAGGAGCAGTGGGGATGGAGTTAGGCTGAGAAAGGGGAGGGGGGTGCTTCGACAGCCCATCTGCACTCCAACCCCAGAGACGACTGCCGTGACCAGAGGAGAAACAAAAGAGAGAAAAAACAGAGAAAGGAGAGGGAGGAAAAAAAAAGAAACTATAATCTGAGTGGCTTAGTGCTGTCATGCTGCCTTGGAGAGAGAAAAAAATTAATAGAAACAAAATTAAACAAGAATACTCCATTGCGCCTCACAAGTCTTTGTTTTGGTCTTTATTATTAATTTCCATTTTTATTCCTAACATAATATGATTCACAAAAAATCCGGTCCCTGCTTGTACTAACCAGTAGATTTCACAAATGGATATAGCCTCTATAAACAACTCCATTTATAATGTTCTACGCAAGCAATCCCTGGCCACACATGTATTCAAACTCTAAGCAGGTGTGTCTAAGCAACAGGATTTCCCTGGAAGAAAGAAAAATTGGAATTTATTTTTTTTTATTAGACACCTGAAGATACCTTGTAAAGTTTGTCTCCTGGTGCCTCTATAAAAGCCTGCAGTCAGGTCCTACATAATCAGAAAACCTTTGCAGGGTTTAAGATCTGATCCTGTTTCACCAGATTCAAACTGAACCCAAATATGCAGCAAGTGAAAAGTCAGTCTGGAGTGTAAATGTATCATGGGGACCTGGCCCAGGTCTCAGCAGACAAAGCTGGAAAGACTGGGTGAAACCCGCCTCTGAGTTGATTCAGATTGCTCCTTAAACTTTCACAGGCCCCTTTAAGTTATTGCATGACCCTGTACCTTTGGGTCAAGACATCCGTTCCTGTGTCAGTTTGTCCAACCTCTGCTTTTGTCCTTTTCCCATTATGGTACATGGATTTTCAAAATCACCTTCTAAGCTTCAGCTGGTGGAGTATTCACAATACTACTTTGTTTCTATTACATTTCAGCACATTGTCTTGGATATTGTATTTGTACATATGCAAGTGAAAGATACTTTCACGTGAGAAGTGACAAACAAGTCAAGAATTGCTCCAGTGCAAACAACAGCAAAGCCAGTTAAAAAACTCCTCTGAAGAGCAGTGTCAAGAATTTCACTCATTAACCAGCAATCAAATCCCACAGCTATTACATGCCAGTATTATCAAGGAAATTCTCCAGACTTCCAGATTGCTTATGAGAAGTTTCACAGCTCAGGTCTCACCTACCTGAACACAGGCCACCAAACAATGCAGGCTTGTTCTTATTGTATAAAGTGAGTGGCTTATTTTAATTCTGTTTCCATGTCTTTGTTTGCTCAACTTAATACTGAAAGTGTCAATCAAATTTTGTTTTTAATGGTATTTTTTATTATCAGTGAAATAGCAAATATGTAAACTAACATAGCCAGATAAAATTGTAACCTTTTATTCTGATGCATTTCCTCTAAGGATCTTTGAAAGACTAAATTGTTTTCTTAAATTTTGGGTGATTTTTGTTTATTTGTTTTCAATAATCAAAACTAAGCACAGGCTTCTGGGCTACTAATAATGGCAGAAACTCATTCCAAATGTACTCATTCAATTACTCCTTCAAAATTCTAATATGTGAAGTTCCCAACCTGAATGTAAAATTTAAGTTTGCACAAGTTAATTTACCATTCAGAACAGTATTCTAACACCAAAGGACTTCACAACCTAGCATTTGCCACTTTGTACTACAACATCGTTTATTAAATCTCAGAAGATTTCTCTGTCCTACACAAACCCAAGCCATTTATCTGTGCTTTGCCTAGGAAACATTCTTCTCTTTCAGTCTGAAGTCTGGTGGTTTTTTCCTATTATTTTCAGTCTTCCCAAATGCCCTTCCCTGTTTTCTTCTTCAGAAAGCACATCTCTCTTCCATAACTACTCTCACCAAAAACTAAAACTGTTAAGGAAAAAAAAAAAAGCAGACACAAATGCAGAAGTACCTCACAGATGTAGCGGATATGTTATAGCGACCATGAAACAGAACTGGAGGGAGTAAATGAAGGCAGGAGAAAGGACTCTGTCCAAGACCCTGAAAGCATGCAACCCTCCTGAAGACTTTAGGGGGTACTTAAGCAGATGTTATCATCTGGATAGGCAAATCAGCTGTTTGCAGAGTCCACTTCAACCAAAACATTCAAAATCTATCCATAGAGCCCAAATACATGTACACACAAATACACAAACACACAACTCCCAAAAAAATCAGTCACCTGGAATACACAGATAATACAGTAAATCTGTATCAAGGAAACCTTGCTGACTAATGTTGAGGGTATTGCCCACAAACCATCAGTAATATGGGAGAGCAGCTATGCTTAGCAGCACTTTCATATTTTTACAGGACCCAATCATCCTTTCTGCAATATCCCAGCTCCAAAGACATGTATGCCTCTGCATTTGACTCCACTCTATGAACCAAGAAAAAAAACACAAGGAAAGCATAACCTTCAAAACCAAAGCTGGCATTAAGAACTGGAGATAATCCTTGCACTGACTACACTCAGGCTGCCTGTACAAGACATGGGCAGGGACAAGGTAAGCAGGGCCTGCACACACAGCACCCCAGGAGGCAATGGGAATGCACAACCTGACTACAAACCTGACTCCTTTGGCAGCAGGCCCCATGAAAATGTAAGGCCAAGCCTACTATTGGAGGAGAGCTACACAAAGAAACTGGGAATCTTCCTTTACACTGTTATCAGAATGACCTGGGCATGCTTATGTTCTGAGTTTGTAGAAGGAAAAGTGACATTTCCCAGCAATGCTGAATAGCAAATGACAAGCATTTGAAATGGAAACATGACACTGAAACACCTATACCAAAGAATGCAATACTGCAGCACACCTTACTTACCACAACCTGTCAGCACATCTTTCAAAGCCTCTTCTGTGAAAGGACAACCAGAGCTAAATTCTCCCTTTAAGTCAGGACCATGCCCAAACTGTGCTACACAAGACATTTGCAAGAAGGATGCAGCCCAGCAGAGCTTCAGAAGCTCCTGCCCCTGATTTGCAGTACTTGTCACTGCCTTTGCTACAAATGGCAAAAATCTGCAGATACTGTTACAGCTCAGAGGACACTCACCACAAAAACATACAGCTTCTCCCTTCCAAATATTTCAAAGGGCTTTCATAACAACTTCCAGATTCATCTGTCACTGAAGAGTAACTTTTGAACATCACTCTTGAATAACTAAACCTAGCAAGGAAGCAGGACATACTTCTCAAAAAGACACCTAAATTTTTGATTAAACACCTCCAAGAACTCTATATAAAATGGAAAGAATGATTATTTTCTAAAGGAAATTCCTGGCCAACTGCATCCATGGCAGAATGCTCTGGAATTATATGCCCTCTCAAATTAGTCCTTGAGAACAAATCACATACAGAAAAAAACCCTTCCGTTTCTAAATCCAAAATGCTAGAAAGCAACAGCAACAATGTACACTGGATGCTTTAATCAATACTTTGATATTTGCCTCCTGACATCAAGAGTTGAGAAGAACGCAAAGACAAACAGAAAACAGTGAGTGAAGTGGCAATAAACAATTGTGTCCCAATGGCAAAACCCAGAAGGCATGGTAAAAGGTTGTGGAATTACAAAATAAGTGCCACATGCCAACATGGCCAACAAAACCACAACGTAACCACAGGGAGACACAGTCAGTAATTTCCCATGACAGAAATCAGCAGGGCAACAATGCTCAAGCTAGTCAAAAAGGAAGCAACATAGTTGGAACTGTTCCCCTGAAACTCTACCACTTAATTTCTTAATGAAACCTTTGTGGAAAAAACTCATAATAGGCAACTTGGCTTTGGCTTGCCAACTCTTGGTTTAGTTTTGAATTACAGTAGATTTAGAAGTCACAAAGATGTATTTAGATACCCAACATTTTCTCAGGAAACACCAATGATTCCTATGCTGTTGGAATTAGTACAATTATTCATTAAATGCTAAAGGCCTGTACTTTTCCTGACACACTGGAACTCACATGCCTAAGCATCCCTTCAGAGAGAGTTTTGCAAGTAACATGGGCAGATGAACAGATTTCAATGTCATCTGCTACACTGCACTATGAACTGCAGTCCCCACCCAACATGGCTCCTTATGCTTCTTCCACAACCTGTCATGAAGAGGGCAGTCAAACATGGGATGCAGAATTTAAGCTTTTCCAGCATGAACCAGAGCTTGTCCAGATAACAGCTTGCTGCTTTCCTCCAATATTTCTATGGTCCCAGAACATACTGTCTACAGTGCCATCTCTCCTGCTCTAAGTTTTAATGCTGCAAAACATCCAGATTCCCAGCAGCCAAGAGCCCATGTTGGCTGAATACAAGATTTTGGAGTGGACCAATATATTCTAGGGTAGCACCTGCAGATTCAGCAAACCACCTGGTTGCAATAGACCTGCTGCTCAAAAGACCAGGCCACTGCTCTGCTGGTCAGGAGCCAGGTAAGCAATTTGGGAGGTACTCAGCACTGAAACAGTCACCACCTCTGCTTGTCCTGCATCCTCAAAAAGAATAAGAGGGGAACAGCAGATACAGCACTTCTCTCAGCAGCTCAAGCCCTGTAATATAGCCAGAAGAATCACTGATTATAGGTCCACACCTAAAAAATGGCACAATCTGAAAGTCTTGTTCTGAGAGTCATCACAGACTTTGTGACATATGCAATCTCAACAAGACCTTATTTCTAATGTTGCCAATTAATATTACCTTCATTATCCACAAATTTAATTCTGAAGAAGGCTACAAAAGAAAACTAATATGATAAGAAAAGATATTAAGATTACACAGACAGCATGAGGACTGGAACACTGAAGTCAATCACCAGCCACATATTATCATGTTCAAACACTGCTTCTTTGCAGAAATCTACTGTAAACTTATTGTCTTGTTTTTGCTTTCAAAGTGAGTCATATTCTGCAAACGCACACTTGGTGTTGAAATCCTTTAGTATTTTGCAAGGGGTTTAATTAGCCTGCCACATTACCTTGGAGACAGTCCACCATGGGAGCAGTTGGTAGGTGAAGTTAAGGGGCTGGTTCTGCTGCTGGAGTGCCGGGAAGGAGTCCGACCAAGGGTATTGCTGGGGGAACCCTGACACAGAAGCAGGAAGACAAGGATTAGCAACGTGTTGCAATGCACAGGCAGGAGTACAGCAACAGGTCCAAACAGTGCCTTTGTTTGCTCTAGACAAGCTTAGTGCAGTTTTGATTCTGTCTCTTGACCTAAAAAATCTGCAGCCATGGCTCATGTAGTCATTAATATGCTCCTGAAAATATGACTCTGAGAATAAAGAAAGTGTATGTGCACTTCTGTACAACCCACAGTACCTCCAAATTAAATACACAACATGTATGGCCTACAAATATTGCCAGAGAAATGGTCAATCAATCCAGCTTCTCAAACAAGATTTGCAAGGCTCCAAAATATGCTCATCATTACCCTGACAATTTAGTATTCTAATTACACAGCTATTTTCCACATCGTCTAAAACATTCTGATTATGTCGTTAGGAGCATAACTAAGCAGTCTAGCTTAGCATTTTTCCACTGGCCTGCACAATCTTTTATACCACAGCAAAATGAGTAGAAATTGCTCTCAATTCTGATACTTTTCACATAGAGTCAAAAGTATTAGAGAATCCAGACCATTTGCCTGGAAGCCTAATGCTGCAGTTCTAGCTTACACTAAATTCTACTTAGCCCTGCAGAAGTGCAAAGATAGGAGGGTTCAAATTCCAGCAAGTTCACAAGATTTCCACATTAAAAAGACAAAAAATTCTTTAATCCTTGCTGCTCTGAGAAGGGAAAGAAATTTCCTATTTAAATCAACTAACATATTCCTTCAGTGAAATAAAAATATGTAAGAGCTTCATATAAAAGCAAAACATAAAGTAATAGGCATAGAGTGAGGTCATATTAAAGATCCTGCAGGCTCCTTAACAGACAGTATAACAGCTATTAAACTGATCTCAATAATAATCAAAAGCCCAGAAAATCTGTTGTATCAGGATCTGTTTTAGCCAAAAAGTCATTACTGGCAGGACTTTCAAAAGCACCACCAACTTGAAAGCACAAACCCCACCAATTTTAATGCACTTCTCAGTAATTTTTTTAATCTCTTCTGGTTAGGACTATATTAAATTTTAAAATAACTGAGTTTTTTATTTTAATGGTCCCTATTAAAAGCAAAATCAAACAAAAGCCTCTGTTGCCATATTGCTTCAAGACAACAGTTACAGATAATTCAAAGTGAACATCTGCAACAGCTTATCAATGAGCCGCTGTCTTTGGGGCTCTGCTGTCTGTAAGGACAAGGGCCTCTCACCACACTGGTGTTACTGGAGTTCTTGAGGTGGTTGTGCAGGAGCTTGGTAGCACCATCCTGGAATGTTTTTGGCAAGGCACCAAGTAACATGGTAAACTCAGGAGTGTTCAATTCAAAGAGAGAAATCAGGACTATTTGCGCTGCCTGAAAAGAAGAAGAAAAAAGAGACCATCAGTTTTTGTTCTTTGAAAAGAGCATGCATTCTCTAGGTAGTGATCCTTACAGTAAGTGACGTGTTTCATTCAAAAAGAAGACTCCCCTACCAGACAAATCCTTGAAATGTTCTTTGTGATATATCATCATGAATTACTAACAGCAATAGTTAGCTTTAGTTCCTAGAACTTAAAATGTATTTCTGCATTTATATCATTATTTTCCCAGATGTGAAGTATACAGCTGTTCACAGCCTAGTGAGAAACTCTTACCATTGTCCTGTCCAGCACATATTTCAATTAAACAAGTTACTGCAAAGATTTACTGAAAAAAATAAAACTAGAGGTTCAAACAACTATGAAGACTCTAGGGCTGCAATTTGTCATTCCTGTGCTTTTTATTTTATGTGTGAATGGGATGAGCTCCCTTCCCACCCAACCTCTTCTCTTCCTAGGGATCCCAAGTTTGTTTCATCAAACAGATTATTCACCTCTCCTTTTAAGTCTTGACCACTCAGGCTTTTTCAGCAATAAAATACTACATCTGAAGTGGAAGACTTATGAGGATGGTGACAACCACCATTCTCTCAACCATGGACCAGCTAGACTCCACCACATTTCCTAAATTTAGTAAGTGAAACTGAGATACCACTGAAACAATTGAGAATTCTATCATTAATTTTACTGGACAGGGTTTGCTTTATGTGCCTGAGAGAAATCCTGCCAGAACAGGATCTCCCCATGTCCATTAGCAAACACACTGCTCTGCAGATCCTGAACTAAGACAATGGAATCAAATGGGAATAGAAGCAGAATAAATCACAGTGTGCATATCTGAAAAAGTAATTAACATCACATGTTCCTAACTAGACTTCCCCAGCAGCATCCAACCTGTGTGGATGCACCAGTTCTGTGGGCTTTTTCCCTGACTTTACCTTGAAGAAACAAAAATCAATAAAAAGAACAAAACAATGAAGCTATGATGAAGGACCTCTGATAGTCTGCAGCAGCACCTTCTCCAAGGTGGGTGTAGCCATTGACACATCAACCTTCAGAATACATATTTGGACACAAAGCAGTGGCTTGGGCTCACAAATTAAGCAGCAAAGCAACACATGCTCTTATTCTGAAAAAGCATACACATATGCTTAGGAAGAGCAGACACTTGGGTTTGACCCTTTCAGGAACTTTCTAAAATCTCCTAAAAATGAAAAATAATTTTGAATAGGGTACAAATGTAATCCACTGCTGTGGGGATAAACGTACATTCATCGTACGTTCTCATCACTTTAAGGAACGATTTTTTAGTAAGTTATGTGCTCACAAAGTTGTCATAATTAATTGGATCTGCAATTCCCTGTGGAGTGGAATTCTTCACAGATGATGAACTTGGGTACACAAACTCCCTTCACAGTGGAGGGGAATCACGGTACCCCATTGTTTCAGTGTGCAAACTGCAATTCAAGCTATATTGTTTCTTCTGCCATCAGCAGCAATCAGCACAGCTTTGTACATAAAAACATCTTCCATCCATGAAAGTTTGGTATCATCCTTTTCATATGGCCAACAAAGGAACCAAGGCCCTCAACACTCAACAGGCGTCCAAGGACTGCAGCAAACAACAGGTCTTCAGACTTCATACCAGATGGATCATGATGCCTCTCCTGCCAAAATTCTTACTAACTCGAACAGAAACACAGCATGTCATTATTCAGTCCATTCTATAGATCTAAGGATGAAAGAAGTGGGGAGATAGTTTCCCCATGGCTTTCTCAACTCCATTGTCTATCCTCCTCTGACTTGAAGTTTTGGACAACTCTGCCATGAAGCCTGCCTGGTATCCAACAAGGAAATGTATTTCTGTCCAGTTTGATCCAAGAACCTTTAAGCTTTCACGAGCACAGTATTTTCTGTAATAAAAATATTACTGCACACAAGAGATCTCAGAACAAGGAACAGCAAGTTGAACTGGATGCAAAGTGACAAGCCATGCCAACGTATGCTCCCGGTGGTGAACGGCATGCGTATCCTCGATAGTTAGGAGTGGACATGCAGATCCTCTGTGTCAGAACAAGCAGATTTCACATTCATTGAGATTAAATAAAAACCAACAAAACCAAAAAAACCCAAACCAAACCCCACAAAAATTGATCAACAAGGTTCACAGATTGAGAGATTGCCTAGAGATTAGAATATCTGGAGTTATCAACTGGTAAGTCAGGAGCTGCCCAAGAGAAATGTTTGAGATGCATCTCAGAGATCTGAGAGAAACCTTCAGCAAAGCTCCACCACAAACACTAATAGCACAGACACTGTCCTACAGGAGTAGCTGAGAGAAGTTTCAGGTCTCAGAGGTCACTACAGTTTTGTTCCGCTTTTGCTTTTTGGCTTTAATAACAACAGAACTGTGTCTACTCTCCTTCTTTGCACAAATACAGTTTGTCTTTAGGGGTGTCTGCCAGAATTCTGTATACCCAGGCTCTTCAGCAGCTTTCCTGTCACCTATAAATAGTCACTGGGCTTTGAATGATGCGCTTAACAGTTGCTCCCAATGCTCACAATCTTCTGTGGCCTCAAAGAAAACAGACCTATAGTTTATGCCTTTTGAAATAAAGCCAAGGACTACTATATCCTGAGAGTAGTGCTCCAGGAAAGGTCTCAAAGACCACACTGGAGGTACATGGGTAAAACCCTGTCTGTGTTCTTTATAAACTGTCCTCAGACAGCCAACTTCCAGGTTTATTTCAGGCAAAAGTCATTATTTGAAAGTGTGCCCATAATTTCTTACTTAATATTTAATACACAAAGGTCTTAGTCCCTACCACTGTAAGATCAACACTGTTACCTACTGGCCTCAAAAGCTGGAAGATCCATGCTAGCTTGAAATCACATTTGTAATATGCTTCAAGTTTCACTCCTGAAATGCTTCTAACACAAGTAATTTTATGTCAGTAATGAATAGCATCAGGAGCAGCATTTCCACATCTGCTGTAATAGTTAGATCTGGACACACTTGATAATCCTCTACGTTTCACTTATCTAGCATATTTTTACCTAATCAAAGGACATCTTGTACAGATAATGCTTCTAAGAATTTTAAATCTGTGGATTTTCAGCTTGTGACAAACCAGAGACATTTTCATCATCTCTGAATTTCTGGATGTCTTGCTTCATTAGATTACTGTCAGAGTAAAGAAATATAACAAACAATAAAAAACTTATTTCTGTACACAGTGTACAAACATTCTCCATGCAACACTCATGCTTGATGATATATAGTCTGAAGAAAGTCATATCTGAATTTTCCCTTGCCTTTGTGTCCCTGTACCATTAGTACAGAACACCAATCCATCTCCTTCAGTGACATATAACGTAGACCCTACAGATTATCTAATCTTAATGAAGCCATTCTCTGCTGCCTTCAGCTGGAGAAACTCCAGTCACTTCAGAGCCTGACTGTGCTAGAGAGGGGGTCTGGCTGAGTGTCAGGTTCTGAATCATTTGCAAAGGATTGCTTATGTCACTTTGTTATTTTCCTTATCAGAATGCAGTGAGAGATCAGGTTCCACAAGCCAG
>NW_005054298.1:9926373-9946443 GCF_000277835.1 Geospiza fortis | reverse complement strand
CCTCTGCTAAAAGGACACAAATGCTTCAGCAATATCTGGTTTTTGTTTTTACCTGGATGGTGGATGATAGTTTCATCAAAATCTGTAACTTTTTCAACTTGGCTGAATTATAATAAAATGTCTTGGAAATCTTTTGGGCTTATTAAGCAAACAGATCAAGGCTATGTGGAAAAATCCATTGATTTTAGAAAGGAAATGTGGTCAGTGACCTAGGGTTAATAGAAGTGCCTTATGACTGCTGTTGCTGCTGCTCCAGTGGACCAAGCAGAACAAGCAGATAGTTGCCTGAGCTACATGAAGGCAGTTTCCAAGTTACTCAAACATCTACTGGTGATGGGCTCCCAATACTGGCAGCCCCATAAAAGAAGGGGCCTGATCCTTTATGAGGAACTACAACAATAGAGTTAACAGAAAAACACATCAAAGCCAAAAATTACTTCAGACAGACACACTTTTTTCAGGCTCCCAGTCCAGGTCTCTTTACACAGCTAGACAGTTGAGTTGAGACTGCAAACACAATTAGTGTGATTAGTGCACAAGGCTTTCAGTCTACCTGTTTACATTTCTCTTCCAAGTTTCCTTCACCAGGCCCTGAGGAGGCTGTAGTTGTCCTAGCTGGCAAATCCTCACCCACCCAACTATGCATCGTCTGGGTTTGACAAACAGGAAAGTTGGTATTATTCAAAGAAAACACAGACTTCAATTTAATCACCTAAACAATACACATGGTATCTTTTTGCAGAATAATTTTCAATTTCTTGAAAGGATCAATTTCTTGCTTCATTTCAAGTAACGGAAACTAATAAAAAAAGCGTTATTTGATGTCATCAAAAGAGCATTCCTTTCGGCAGGGGGCAGCTGAAATTAAATTCAAAATTAAATTCAGCCACAGCTCTCAGGTTTACACATCATCCCTTAGTTCTTCTACAAGGCAGTGATTTGGCAACCTCCTGGTGGCCTCCACAACCACCTGAAAATCTGCTGAGGTGCAGAGCCTAGGCAGTGCTGAACTGGGATGGCACTTCCATATGGCCAGCCAGGAACGGGGCCATAGGTGCATCTCCCTGCACCTGCCCTCACAGAGATCTCCAAGTTCAGAGGAGGTTATGGTTAAAAACTTGCAAACTCCTGTCTCCAGTCTGGACATCAGTCTGATGGACCAACACTGCCTATAAATGCCTTTTATCATGTGATCAGTCTGGGGAAGAGCCTCCCTAGTGATCTACTCATCACTTTTGACAAACACAATTATATTCTGAATGCATCACACATAATTGTATTCTGAATGCATAAGCATCCAGTCTAAGAAAAATGTGGTTTTTAATAACTTAAGGCACAATGGAGCAGAGAAGCTCTCTCTTGTGTCACTTTGATTTATACTAAACTGCAGATCAAATAGAGATCCACTGAGATCAAGGGGTAGCACTTGCACATTAGGCAGCTTGCATTAGCACACACTGGCACATGGCTGCAATTCTCCAGTGAGTAGCTGGTGTTAAGTGAGTTATTCACATTTACTGAGAGTATGCAAGCTCTAAACAAGTGTTATTTCAGTGTACTTTCCAGCAGACAATTAAGCATTTGCTGGCACTGAACTAACAATCTATCTACCAAACCAAACCTTCTGCTTGTTCCTTTTCCAGGCCTAGAATCAGATGAGCAAGGACATCCACATCACAGACATGGCAATGTGAAGCAATAAATGGCTTTAGCAGTTTATACATAACCCAAGCATGTTAGCTTGAGTACAAGTTTTTAAACACACAGTTTTCCCAAAACACTTGTATTAGCATATGCTGTTCATACCCACATCCTGAAAAGAAAGAATTTGTTTAACAGACTTAAATATACAGAAACAGATTAAATCCATGTTGCTATTCTGTTTTACACAGTACATACTTTATACATCACAAAAGGCTTTTACAAGTCAGAGATAGTTGCATTACAAGTGTCAAAGGCATCTCAGAAAAGTGACAGCAAAAAAGATGCACCACCAAACCACCACTTGTTTGGATTACTGTTCTACAGCAGATTATGACTCATGAGTGCTATTGTTTTGTGACCTGGGCACAGAAAAGACCATGGCAAAAATGTTCATTGTTTCTTGAGAACCAAACATGACCCCAGAACTCAAGTTTGATGAAGGTTACCCTGAGTAACTCTGCTCATTATAAAATGGCAGTTGTTGCAAAACCAGGTTTCAGGACTAGAAACATAGGTTACCTTTCATTAACAACTGAGAAACTTATAAACTTGGCACGAGAGAAGTCTGAATTCTCAGACAAAAGTTTCCACATATAAACAAAGAAGGAAGAAGAGCTACTGAAATCATATGGCTTGTGATGAAAACATGCACTTTAATCTGCATGGATTTTTGAAATGCCAGAGGAAGTACAGCATAATCACCTGCCACACTGCAAACAGCTCTGCAATGCAGCATGTAAACATCACCTCTAGACTTAATTTTCAAAATAGAAACATCACCTATACCTGTGCAGATGTGTTAGTGCTTATATAAACGGCACAAACATACACACAAACCTACTGTTCATAGATATATAAGTGTGACTATACAAATTCTGGGAAGCCATTTCTTCTCTCGCATTACCACGCACTAGCTTTTCTAGCAAACAGAGTAAGTGCAGAGTATGTGTATTCAAACTGCTTTCAGTTTAAGGAAATCCAGCCTGGCACCATGCTCCCAACAAGCACATTCCCATTTTCAGGCCACTAACATTGGGTGAAAGCCATTCTCCTTACACTGCGTACACTAAAAACATTTGGGCTCTCATAGCTCTGCAGCAGCAAATTCAAAACAAACAGAAAATGACGGATACTATTTTGGAAACACAGCTAGGACACAAAGATCCTTTTTATTCTAATAGCTTTAAATCAAGTAAATACTACAGTCCACCAGGTGCCTTTTTTCATGCATTACACTATTTCTCCTAACACTGACTATGTTTTAAATGCCTGACAGAAGTTCCTCTGAGCATTTACGCTGAGTTTGACTTTTTTTGGAATATTCTTTGGCTAAAAGGCTGACCTCAGCAATATGGATGTAGTCCTATTTAAGATTTCATAAGCCTGAAATGAAATGCTAATGCCTGGTGGAGCCAAGGTAACTTGGTTCATTGTGGAGTCCATGAGATGCACAAGTCTGGTGCAGGAATACTGCAAGAGTGCTAGAGAAACCTCTGAGCCAGAAAAGTAAGGTCCTGTGGCTGGAGAGTACTAAAATAATTTGCCATTCCAAAGTATTTCTGCAGATGTCCTCTTTGCCACTGCTGCTGTAACAGTACAGACCAACATGTTCATTGTGTTCATTGAGAGTTCACTGCTCAACACCAGTACAAATAAGCAATGCCACTGCACCTCACTGAGAGGCTCTGAGAGTGCTCTTAAACATCTGTCCCAGAGCAGCTGAAATCAGACCAATGCTAGATGGATGATTAAAACTTCCAAGAGATTTTAGAGGTCTCATGGCATCACCATGCAAAGGAGCCTAATTTCCTTCTCATAAAAGTGTTTGCTTTCCTGTCACTGGTCCTCCTACAGAAATCACAGAAATATTTTCTCAAAAGTTGCTTGATCTAGGCTTCACTGATAGACAGGTTTTGCTGATCAAAGTGACAATATCAATATTTCTGCAGAAATGACCTTGAGGATTACTAGTTAAAGAAGTAAATACATCTTCATTGACTGCTTCAGCTTATGAAGTGTCTGTTGGCCTGCAGTTTTCTCTCTGGAATCTTCCTCATCTTCTTCATAATTCAGAAACCGTTCCTCAATCAATTTTAGTGAAAAAATCTGATCCCAAACTCATTTTCTTAGGATATCTCTCGACTCCACCTGAAAACCAGTGGTAGCAATCCAAGGAGGGCCCTCCTCAAGGTACTCTCAGGAGGGCTTCATCTTCATGAAAATTAGAGCAACACAAGCACCTTCCTGGGCTTTTTGATTCAGTACAATGAATTTGGATTTCTTACCAAAACCCATCCAACTGTCTGTATTCAAGGGCAGCTTGCAGTGTCAAGTGGGACAGTTGAAAGAAAAATTTTCCCAGTTACATAAGCGGAAGGCAGAACGTGATGTACACGTGACACAAGGCTGCCCCTAACATGTAAAAATGCCTTCAGGCTTGTAAAATAAAACCACCATAGGAATGTTTCATCAACAGAGAAGCCAGCCAGGATATTTGGAGCAAAGGAAAAAATTTCTTCTGCCCTGAGATTAGTAGTCCAAATACCAACCAAGCAATACAGATCTTGCTATTTATCATTAAGACCAGAGCTGGGCTGATTAACAAGATGGTAAGAATTGTCACTGGCCCTTCACCTCAGGAGGCCTCATTCTCCTTCAGCCTGTACAAAGTCCTCCTAAACACTAAGATCCTGTGTGCCCTCCCGTCTGAATACACACCCACAAATTCTGGGCGCTCATGTTAAACAAAAGTTTCCATTCAGACAAGCCTTGGACACGAGGTTTCTGTAGGCTTTGGCCAAAGTCAAATGAGAAGCCTTATTCTAATTTCCATTCTCAGACTGATGGCTCTTTTCCAGGATCAAAGTATTTTCCCACACAGAGCCCATGCCTGTCATCCAAATTCAATCAGCACTTTACCTACGTAAGGATTGCACAACGACTTTGCTGCCAATATCACTAACAGAATGGTGAAGTTACTGACTTACAATGTCCTCACAGACCAATCACCACAGTACTGGCACTGCCATTGTGTTACTTTTCTGTGTGGTAATTAACTGCCTTTTGTAAAATTATTTCATCAAATCTTAAACAAATTCCAGAGAATTAACACCCTGCTACAGCAGGAAACAAATCAGTGCAGAGGAAAGCCAAGTATCTCATACAAGGTGAGATGCTACTGCAGTTGAAATTACAGCTCAGTTATCTGAAATCCTGATCTGTGCCCTGCCCACTGATAAGCTCTGCTTGAGGAAAAAGCCACGAGGTGGCTGCATGTGCAGGAACCACCAAGAGGTGCTCTCCTCACACTGGCAGCACATCCCATCCACGTCTGCACATGGCACTGCAGGACCGGCTCCTGCCCTGTGGCTTTTGTTCAGCATGGAAGACAAATATCTTCACCTTTCTTCCAGCACTGCTTGCAGGAAGTGAACCTTAAGCTGAATGCAGGGTAAACACCCACAAGTACTAACAATCTTTAAAACAAGACAAATATTTACCCATAACACACTGCAGATCACCTTATTTTAAACTTAAAGCTTGACAATAATTTTAACTGCACATAGCTCATGGCTACTGTCAGCAGTTTACATGGTTTCTGCCCTGAGAGTGAATCACAACATTTTGTCAATGCACACTTTAGTATCAATTGCATGTTCCTCATAGTACATCACGTCCTCCTTGTGATAATAGACCTTATGTTTTAACTACAGATGTCATTTCATACAGGACCATAAACTGCTTTATGCAAATCAGCATTTCTTTTGACTTTTTCTTATCTCACTAGCTACAAAACATGAGCTGTAGTTCAAGTTGTGTCAGATTGGTTAAGTGTGCTCATTAAGTATGTTTAAGTGTTGTAACAAAAACCCACAAAGTTATTAATAAAGCTGTAATATTCACTTTGAAAAGATTTTTGGGCTAAATTACATTTTTTGTTCTGTTTTTCCCCAGTGCCTTAACACTACGTGGCCGGGACCTCCATGACCATCACACATAGTAAGTAGTAGTAATGGCCAAACTATCACTAACAAAAGGATAATCTCAGTATAGATTGAAAATATAATCAGTTCTGTTCTTGAACAGATGCCTTGATTGCTATTACAGGATCAGATTTGCATGACTAATTGCCAGGTGCACACAGCAGCCACATGCCTTCCTCACTGCCAGACATCACCAGTGTGAGGAAGTTTGCTTTATCTGCCTCTGCTCACAGGTAAAGCCCAGGCAGAACAGCATGGCCACCACACAGATATTACTGGCATTATGGTAGAATTCAGTAACTCAGACTTGGGTGAAGAGGATATTGGCTGTGGGACTCCATTTTTTTGGGCAAAGAGTCCCTGCCCCCATGAGCATCACTGTTCCACCAAGTCAGCCACAGCCACAGCTGGAAACTGGACTGCACCACCCAGGAGCTCTCCATGCCACAAACCTTGTGCACTCCTGTCACTTGCAGGAGCTGAGCTCATTGCACTGATAGTCTTAAGATCAGATTCTATTGAAAAACTATTTTTACATTTTTTACAGACCTCTTGTGGTACTTCAATCACCTGAAGACAAAACTGATCCTTCTCCTTCTCCCCAGTAATCTCCACTGCTGTCTCCATTTTCAGGTTGTCACGGTATTTACAGGGCATGGTCTGCTTTGCATTTAGAAAACCACAAATCTTGAAGGCCACCATAATACCTTCCACAAGGGCAGAATCTTCTGATGCTCAAATGAATCATCTTGATACTAAAAAGGCACTAGTACTACTTCCCCCTCACCCCCAAGTTATATTGCCAGGAAAAAACATGACAATATTTAATTGTGTTCTTCAGAACATTTCACCTGCCTAGGTTGGCTTTTAATAATCCAATTCACTATTGCATAATGAATTTGTAAGTCTGTAAACTACAGTCCTGACAGAGATAATGGCCAATGATTGTTTATAAATCCTTAGCTGAACTGTTTCTTCTAAAGCCTCTGGTTTGTACTATGTTCTTAATAAAATCATAGTACAGCAATCGTATGATGAAATAAAGATCACCTGTGCATTTGTTTTTAGTAGCCTAAATTAGCTTAACTGTGTAATGATTTATTTGGAAACTACTGGCACCAAAGGCAAATCCAAGTCACATGCAGGTTTAATAAAAATAATTTTCATTCAGTAATCTCTTGCCACCCCCAGACACTTGCCCAAGTACTACTCAGGTAGAGTTTGCTGGAAGTTTTGCCAGAGCTGTGCAAGCCATTGGAACAGACAGAAGGATGGACACCACACAGTGAGCACCTGCCCCCCACAGCCCACAGGGAACAGCAAACACCCAATTTTCCAGCTGCAGCAGATACTCTCTGCTTCCCTTTGCACGCAGCAATGATGACCCCTAATGGTGGAATGTTTCTCCTGCTGAGCAATATGAAGAAATTTTGCTTTTCAATGCATATTTCTACTTAAAATAATTACAACTTCCCCTCACAGCCAAATAAACTGCTTGAGATTCACCTGAATTGTACCTCAGAAGCAGCTGCTTTGCCTGATCAATTCTTTCTGACTTTGGACAGGGAAACATTAAAATGCAAATCCATATTCCAGATCTAAGTCCAGAATTTAAAGTATCCCTTTTTTCCTGAGAGAGACTATCTTACAGAAGCAAGTTTCAGTTACAGTGCTGTGAATAATCCCTACAGGAAGTCTTCAAAAAAGAGGTTATTCCTTTTTCCCCCAGAACCAATCATCTGTATGCGAGCAAGAAAACAGCACATGCCCAAACAGCTTCTTTGAAGCCTTCCTTCAGCTGCTAGATAATGCTGCACACGTGTGTGGCAGCACATCTGATACCCAGCAATCTTTTCATCAGAATCAAATAAAAGTAATTTTATTATTTCCAAAGTTATAAAATTGCATGTTATTCTAGTATTAAATCAACATTTTATGTGCATATAATGTAAAGTTCTCATACATTTTTTACATTCCGGAATTATTAAAATTTGGCTGGGATTTTTAAATCCAAGTTCACCTCAAAGCCTTTAGCTCCTACTGGAAATAGAAGGTAATTTTAAATTGTGTTACAGATGCCAGCTACATAAAACTAAGTCTTGCTTTTCTCTTGGGAGAGATGAGTATCACTAGCTGTCCCATTTTAGCTTGCCTGACACTTGCATCGAGAGCAAGATAAAGAACAAGGTAACTATTACCCAGGCCTGACCTAGTTGTGTCAGTTTTTTCCAGGTACAGATAAACACACAGCACTTAAAAGAGAAGGGCTGAGAGCCCCTGGCAGCTTACTGATTTGTTTACTTTCTTTTAACAACATTATAACACTGAAGCTGTGCTAGCTTTCAGTCTACAAAGCACAAAACCTTCACCTAAACAAAATGCAAACCTAAAGATATTTCCAGAATGCTCAAGAAAAAGTACATTTTCAAACCATGATCTCTTTTTGTACGGTAGTAGTAGTTAAAGTCACACAAGTGAAAAATATACGAAGACATGCTTCAGAATTGTGTGTGGACTGAATTGACAGTTTTGTTTGGACAGTGAGGTATGTAAAATCAGGGCTTTTAAAAGTTTGAGTCTGATCACTGAATTTTTCATTACCTTTATGACAGGTTTGTTTGGTTTTTTTCTCCTTCCTGAAGAGCAATAATTACCGCAAATACTTTATTGTCCCGGCTTACCTTTCTCACATCTGAGCTCTTTGGTTCTGTAGTCCAAGTTATAATTCTAGATACAGCAAGTCTTGTCTCACTGGAATTCACAAAGTCTGTTGGATCCATCTGTCTTGCCAAGGACTCAATATACTTCAGGATAGCAACTTTGACCTGAGAAATGCAAAGAGATTTGTGAAGCTCAGGAGTTGGCAAAGATGCATTTTTCCATGGGATCAGATCCCACTACAGATTGACAAGACTTACATCACATGGTGGGGAGGAAGCATCCCTGCCACATGTCTCCAAGTTGCCAATACAGTTTCTATATCATGCCCATAATACAATAATTACCTTCTCATGAGTTCTATGCTTTATGGCATGCCTGACATGACAAGCTAAGACAAGCACATTGATGCTTTAGTGAAATGGCTTTTGATACTGACCTTCAGGTTTGGTGTCTGGGTCTGATCTACAATAAACCTCATCAAAATGTTAAATTGCTGATCAAATGGAAAAGAATCCCTGTCCAAAGGAAACAAAAGCAAAGACATAATGCAACATAAATGAAATTAACTAATACCTCAAAGCTTACATGGCAGATTTCAACACACTTTTCTTCTTGGTAACTTTACCATCAATAAGAAAAATTCTAAGCTTAAGGATTAGCTAGTTATTGACACAATACTGGAGAAAACTGCTAAATCAGCATCTTTGCACACTGTTACTCTACTGTCTGTACACTTCTGTTGGCATGCCTGTCCATTTCATTTCAGACTCTGCTTTGTTCCCTTATCTCTAGAAGCAGCTTGGTTTATCTTGTCCTTAGGGTTCATACCTGGTTTTGATCTCTCTTCTCTTTTATCCCCACTATTTTCTCCTAGATTATGACTACTTTTTCTTTTCTTTTTTAACTATCCTATTTCTAGAATGAGCTCAACTTTACTGTAACAGTGTCCTGGGCTGGACATCCTTTGCAAAGGACATGGAGTACACAATTGGTGTGAGCACTGCAGTAGCATTCAAGGTCTTATCCTGACCTGTTATTTGTGTTTGAACAACATGAAAGAGGTGCTGAACTTTGTGGTAAAGCAACATTCATATTCTGACTACTGCATTTTTGTTTGGGTACCTGACAATCAAAAAAACCTGACATCTGAGCATACACCCCACAAACCCCTAAAATTAATCCATTATATATTTTGAAATTTATGCTTTGAAGTTATTTATTTAGAAGAGAGACTTTTTAATTCAATACTTGAAACACTGTGACATAACTTTTTTTCTCCTTTATTCTGATATTCATCAAGATTGAGCCCTCAAAATACACAGCACTGCTGGATTTCTAAAATCACACCTTCCTGTAATCCCAAAAAACTTCAGCATCATTTGCCATCTGAGTACTCTACCTGGTGACATCCAGAGCTTTTTGAACCTTTGCCTGCACAGACCCCAACAAATCTGCTCCCATTTTCTTTAGCAACTGGGTCAGGAGAACAAAAAGCCAATCCTGCAAGTCGTCTTTATGAATGATGATGAAATCAACCAGGGTTTCCAGAAACATGCTGAAGACCTATAAACAAAACAAATGTCAGAAAAAGAAATACAGTTCTTAAAATAGAAATATTCAAAGGGGAAGGGGGTTTACAGTCTGAGTCTCAGAATGATTTTGTTATAAGAGTTTCATGAATGAATGACTTTAGTGACTACATTGCTCTGGAAAAAAAATCAGACAAGACATGTCTAAAATGTGTTGTATTAAAATACCACATGTAACAAATGAAGGAAGGAAGGAAGGGGTAGGAAACACTTACTCTCTGTTGGGAATTCCACGGCAAAGCAGGCCATGCAACAAAACAAACCACTCGTTAGCACACAGAGTGATCAAGGATGCAGTTTCTCAACAGATAAAAAGACACAGTCATTCAAAGTTTCCATTTTCTTAAAACACAATCTCTTATTATATGCCTTGGATCAGATTCAGTCTCATCAGTCAAGAAAGTAACATATGTTTATATACAGTTATATGAACAAAGTTACATGTGTTTAACACCATAACTAATGAGTTTGTATCAGTAATTCTACAAAAGCAGTGAAGATGACAGATCACTGCTGCCACAAAGGATATACTCGAGCCCAGTGTGCAATAAATTCCCACCTTACTCAGAAATTTGCAAACAAATAATTACACCTTCGCCCTTTCTACTACACAAACCTTGGGGAACCAAAGCATGAAGAACTTACAGGTAGGTACTACAAGCTTGGTGAGACCTGTGGGACAGCTGGCCCACAGTAGAATTAAGGCAAAAAATGCACATTTTGAGCAGGACCTGTGACAGGTTACTTTACCTGCTCATGGAATTTCCACCCAACAATCATCTATTAAAACTGGTTTACCAAGAGGTCTTGAAGTACAAAGATTTATACAATTTATTCTTTCTCAAACTGCATTTAACCCAACTGCTGATGTTTTTACACAGCCATACTGGTTTTCCTCAACTAGCAAAACTCAGAAAAGGGCATGAAATTCCCTTTTCCTTTCTCCCTGCTCCTCCTTAGCTGTCCATAGAAATCCACTAGTCTTGAACATGCTACATCCCCATTCTGTGGCCCACTTCTTAAAAATGTTTGTAAATTCATGCCACAGCCTTTAACTTCCAAGGTCAGTGATTTAAGGAAGGCAAAGTAGCTGTATTAAGGCTCTTGATTATGAGAATCAGAAAAGTATCTTGGTGAGACACCTACTCCCAGGTGTACACAACACACAAACCCCAGTGGCTGTGATGTGGCTCATGACCCCTTGAGGACCACTCTTCCCTGTGCACCACCAGAAATACACCCTAGAGAAGTGCAAATCAAACTGAACTCCTGGCTCCAGGAGGTGACCTCTGAAAGGCACTAGGCTGCTCCTCAGGCAGCATGGAGTAACCAAGTCCTAGCAGCGTAAAAGAGACTGAGACACATCTCCTCCTTGTAAAACAAATGCAAACCAAGGAGATTTTCAAATGCCAGTTTTCCCCAGCAGATGGCAGGGGTAGAAATACAAACCAGTCATCTTGGAACAGTGCCAAATGTGCATACACAGTAATGCAGGAGAGTGAGCCAAGGCTCTGTGATCTTACCTTGCTGTGAGGGTCAGCAAACATGCGAGTAAATATTTCACACAGCCTTTTTAACTCCACTCGGCTAAAATACATTAAAAAAACACAACATTAATGCCAACGTTTTAGTTGCAGCAAAGAAAATAACAAGCAGCTAATAAATATTAACAGCTGAAAGATTTAACCTTCTTTATTTAAATGTTACTTCAGTCACACTTCTGAAAACTTTGTATATCTAGGCAAAGCCTTTAGCAGCACTTCAGTTTAACTGCTGGGATCACCAGTTTTACATTAAGAATCTAAGAAACACTTATTTTTTTAAATCTTAAACCAGACAATTTTATTTTCTGCTGTTTTTATTTTCTTTTATATTCTGGAATACAGAAGACAACTTGAAATGTGCATGTTTGCAAGGTACTTAGTTTCTGTCTGGGTCAAGTTTGCTGAATCACTGAATCATGCATTTTTTCACCTTAAACATAGGTTTTTCAAGTCTTCTTTGTGTCAAGGGTTTCAAATTTTCAAGTAAAATCAGAACTTTCTGGTTATATACTAATCAAATCTTTTCATTTAAATTCCCAGTTGCTTCAGTAGTATCAGTCTAAAATCACAGATGATTAACAGAACAGAACTGATTCTAAAGTCTGACAGCAGGCAGGCACATTGAGGAGCCAAACATATAGAAATGGAAGGGACATTAACAAATGGCCACCTATTAAATCAGAAGATAATTACATTAAGGAACAATCTAACTTCCTATTTGTAAGAGATTATTAGCTGCTCAGTAGTGCTCTTTTTATGGCAGGGGGAAGAGAGAATGATGCATGAGATACCGAGTTGGAGTCAAATGCAGAACTCCTTGGTGCCAAAGCTCTTATCTGCAATGTATTGAGAAGTCTTAGCTTTCCTGCAAAGCAAACTGGCAAAAAGGACAGAAGTTCTTCTTGTTTATGGTGCAAATAAAACCAGAGCAAGGCAGTTAGATTACATTTCCTGCATACTACAGAGGTGAACAGACATTTTTCACAATTACAATGAAACCAGAGCAACTAGTGAAATGAACACTGACTGCTCAGAGAAGAGTTACTGAAGATTTTGACTATAGGGAATATATTTCCAGACCAACATTAATTCTACAATCCACCAACTTCTCTCTTTCTAAAATAATCTTCGAACAGGCCAGAATAAGGCAGTAGTCTACAGATGCTTTATGTTAGATTGTTTCTAAGAAACACAGGACTTTTTTTCCCCCGATAAATCTATGCATGAAAGGCTGATTAAATTTTAAAAGGGCACAAAACCAATGGGTTTAAGAGCCTGGTAGAGGGGGAAAAGTCTTTGTAACAACATCACAGTAAGCTGTCAGCTTAATGCAGGATGAGGCTGCACAGGTTCAAAATGACTACAGCACTCTCCTGACATCATGCAGATCGCAGGTCTCTGAATGAACCCCTGTTTATTACTCTAATGAATTTTCTTTCTGGACAAAGGTTATATAAAGTCAGCAAGTATATGCATGTCTGTTTCTAAAAGCTCACAGACCCAAGGTAACAATGCAAGTACTAAACTGCAACAGGCAGTGGAAGAACATTTCCTTAAGAGACTTGTTTGCCTTGTTTTATTTAGGAGACCTTATGGGGAGCCCTTAAAAAAGTAGGCCACATGAAGCTGTATGAAACAAAGAGGATGGGTAAGTGCCATTCCACTTTGCATGCACATCTCTGGATATGCAAATCCCACCTAACACAGGATCAGCTATCTTTCAGTTCAGAATACTAAAGAAAACCCAGCCACATCGCCACCTCTTATTAACGTGTTTCACCACAACAGAAGGCATCAGGTTTAATTACAAGACAGACTTGCCCCTTGGACTAATGACCTTGATGATGTTCTCAAGATGCCGTGGGAACAAGCAGGATGATAAAATCTAATCATTAGAACAGGCACAGAGATCAACTCTGAACCAAGGAGGAAGCAGATCAAAAGAAAACCAAAATGAAATACAGAGAACTAATCACAGTATCAATTTTAAAAAATAACTGCACAGAGGTGTAGTTTCTGGGACAGATTTAAAAATTCTTCAGGATCAAAGCTAAGACAACTTGCTAGCTTGAGGGACTGGTGACAGCACAGTTTAAAAAACTACAACCAGCAGGGTTGAAATCAAGAGTTTAATTCCACCAGTATTTCTGCTAAGATCTACTGACCTGGATAAACAGCCCATCACCAAAACTTCCCAGAGCTTCCTCCCTTGCAACTATCCCCAGCAGCACTCCAAACCTTGCTTATAATCCTCACACTTTTTTATGGCAAAATCAAAATCTCACCCAACTTTTTCATACAAATAATGAGGTGCCACAGTTTTTCCAGACAGTTTGTTAAAGAGAAAGAAAAAAGACAGCATACATCATGGAAGGATCTTTTAAGAGATTCAGAAATAGACCACATCAAAAAGCATCTCTGATCTAGAGACTCTAACAACCCATTTTAAAAACCTGTAGCACTTGCCCTTTAAGGCCTGGATCACATCATGTGAAGTGCTAGAATATTTTTATAATGGCAAGAAATCAACTTTTTCAGGCCTGCCCTCAGTACATTTTTATTCAGACTGTTAACATGAACCATCAAATTCTTTTCAGCCAGTGTGAAGCCCTTTTAAAATAGAAACAATTGCACAAACTCAAGTAGGGAGGCTCTAAACAACCACTTATAAACTTGGCTATAATTTAAGTACATATGGTTCATAACAGAAAAATAAAACTGTCATTCACAACTATTTGTGAATGTTACCTTCAAAGAAGCCAAGAGATAAACAGCTTATTTCAAACACTTTCTCCATAAACTAAGGGTGAAATGTCTATGGCCTGAGAGCCAGTTGTCTAGTTAACGTGACCTGTGGCCATAGCGAGTTTCCAAATGACTACTGGATAATTCTGAGACCTACTGGATAATTCTAAAACCTCTTTAAAGGCGTGATGTGCCAAAGGTGTTTGAAGGGGTTATGTGGTTCTCAGCAAGGGAAAAAGGTCTCCCTCTCCTACCATATGCAGTTTCAGAGCTGGTACACATACTTCACTGCCCTAAGAAACTTCCCTCTACATTATACACTACACCATTTATAAGAAACAAGTTTCTGATATAAAAGTCTTCAAGAGCTACAAACAGGATCTATAATTACACCTAACGCAGTCTTCATAAAGAGTGAGAGTACAGCCAGCGCCAGCACTGTCTGATCTCAGCTTTGAAACACACACCCCGAGTCATTTTAGAGTAAGTGCAATGTTTGCTTCACCAACTAAATTGCCATGGGAAAAAATACTGAAGGTTCAAACAGGCTAATGTAAAAATGGCACCACCCTTTGAATATGTTTACAACAGCACCACTGTGGGAAATCCCACTGTGCTACAACAAGCACCTACCACTGGAGGACTTCATGAGATGGATGAAGGCTGAGAGAAGAGAGCATGCTTACCTGAGCCCTTTCTACACTACTGCCACCAATTATACTGATGACACAGCAGAAACCTTTCCAGAAGTTAACTGCAATCCCACATTGTGGAGACAAAGCCTTCACAGCCATGGAAGACACTCCTGTCTCCATAAGGCAGGTACATAATACTGCCTTCTGGCTGTAGCCATCCCTAATGAATTACTGACACCAGAAAACCATGAAGTCACCTCAGTGTCCGTTGGCTTTTCAGTAGATTCTGAAGGCCTATGAGCCCCTCTTTCCTTTCAGACCAGTTGGAGCTGGCGCAGTGGTTGAGGACCTCAGCCACGTCCTCAGTCTGGCGCAGGTAGTGCGGAATGCCCCCGTTCCTGGAGCCGTAGGAGCGCTCCGAGCAGGCGCTGGAAGCGTCGCTGTTGGCATCGTCATCCGAGTACATCCCATAGGGCTCATACCTCCTCCTCACTGGCTTCTTCTGGAAAAGGGGAAACTCAGAGTTATCAATTTATATATAGTTACATCCATGGCAAAAACAAAACATTCTACTTGCAATCACTAAAAAGGAGATTAGTGCTACTGTGATAGTGACTGAAGTGCTTTAATGATGTCACCATGCATTGCCTGCTTACCTCTCACGGCAGTGCAAGACAGAGCCCACTGATTTCAGTGAGACTGAGTGACTCAGGGGAAGAGAGCCTGCCTTCCCCAGCATGAAAATGATCTATTTATGCCCAGTAGAACTAAGTTACTGGTAATGAAATTAAACACAATAAATGTTCTATTGGCAATAAAGGTCAGTTCCATTGTTACAGATACTAGGATGATATAACCTATACTTTAAAAAAAAATAAAGATAAGGAAGAAATCAGCTGAAAGAATCTGTGCTGGCATGCCCAGTCACTGTGAGATCAATACTGAAGTGACTCTAGAAATGCACTGGATATGGGAGATGGGAATTTCTCTGTTAGTCTGGGCTAGGATTCTTTCCAGAGGCTGCTAAGGGAGTTGAGTATTTAAATCCCACTCATTTCCATAGCATGGTATTAGAGGACCTAATTCCCTTAGGTACATCTTTGACTGCCTTGATCCTTACAGAAAGAATAGTAGCATAATTGGCAGCAAAAAAACCTCTTAAATAAACCTCAAAAAAACAGGGTTGACAAGATAATGTATCAAAAAAAAAAAAATCATCTATATTCTAAAGTGTTTGCTACAGAATTCCTTCCAGTGTCCAGTCCTGCAGGTCTTGGACTTGTGAAGCCAGCAGAGTTTTGCTTCCACTAGGACTGGAGGATTGAAGCATAGAAATTAACTCACATGCAGTATCATGGGCGTTAGCAACAGGGTGGGGAGAGTTGGAAAGTAGAAATAAAAAGTCAAGAAAGCACTAGTACCTTGCTCCTGGAGTCTCCTAACAGCTGTAGGCAGGAAAATATTGAAGGGTGGGAAAAAGCATAGAGAATTATGTCAGAAGCTTATGTAGGGTTTGTTTTTGCAACAAAAACGTATAGCAAATGTGTCTTAGCAAATTAAAAAAAAATTAACACAGTTTTTGCAAAATAAAAGTGGATATAATAATGCCTGACTTTATCTCCTAACTGTTGCACTACTCATACTGGCTACAATTTCCCTTAGGGATCTTGGAAGTGAGAATATGGGTTAAAAACTTTTTTAGGAACAGATCTATATTCAGCACCTCTTTTCTTACTTTTAAGAAATCTACAATGAAAAATACCAGAGATTTTGGTAGTGATTTCTCTTTCCCCACATATTACTAGCAGCATTTCATTTTAGAGTCTTGCAGAGAAATCCTGATGTGAGGAAGTCACTATCTACAGTACAGCACACTTAATAAACTTCACTTGCCAAGTTCTCTTTCAACCCCCAGTTCTTACACCACACTGTTTTGAAGATTAGCTTCTTTTAAGACCCCCTGGTTGGCACCACTGGCTTAAAGACCTTACTTAACAGCAAAGTTTCCATCACCCTTTGAGCTCTTCTGACAGACCCCAGCACTGATTCCCAGTATTGACACTGTGGATTTAGGCCAAGTCCAGCTCAAACAGAAGAGTGGATCCAACTGCAACTGTACAGAGGGTGTAGAGGTCACAAAATGACCCACCATGTTTTGTTTCAATTGAGGATTTGGCTGAAGCCATCTTTGGAGAAGTTCTTTTCATTTCTTACTACATGGAAAGACAACTCTCTGAAAACAAGGTTACTGGGTAAAAGCTGGCATCACAACACTCTCTCAAAAGGAGCCTGCACAGGCTTTGTAAACTGCCTGTTGTCAGAAGGCAGTGAAGAGAAAACTGGGGTGGTGGGAAAGAAAGGATCAACAAGATTGTGTTGCATCTCCTGAAGCTGTACAAATTCAGATTGATCAACCAAGTCAGCAGCACCAGCTAGTTTCCAGCTAGACTTAAGTATTTCCCTTTTAAGTGTTCAACCCTTCAAAATGTTAACATTTCAGTTTAATGTTACTTAACATCAAAGCTGGAATATTTAAAAGAGCACTCTAAGTCTTGCTGAAGATTAAGTCACACCCAAAGAAATCTCAGCGCTCACCAGTCAATTGAAATACTGTGACACTCTCCTCCCTTAAGAAACCTGTATTCAGCAGCTGCTCACATGCAGGGATAAAGGCTGATTTCATTTACACAGGCAAACCATTGTCTGTAATTATGTCCTGAACTGCTCTGGTAGCAAATTTGAGGTGCTGAGAGCAGAAATGGGCTCACAAGCTGTTACATTTAGTGATGAAAATGCTCACTAGTGATTCAGCCCACTAAATGCATCAGTCCCATCCATTATACACTGCTCTACCTTTCTTTGTTCACAAATACTTCCTTTGTTTTGAAAGATAAATTTTGTAAAAAGGGCCATTTTTCTAGAAGTACTCTAATAGGTGCCATGAGCTGGGTGGTAATCAGACATAAAAAGGAAAATGTTAGCCCTCCTTGGGGAAAGTGAACTAGGAAATGGAGAAAGGCCATCTACCACAAACACTGGCGACATGGCTCATCTTCCTTAAAGTGCATCTGAGACAGATTCTGAGAGATCTGTTTCAAAATACATCAGGAACTCCTTTCCTCGTTCAGGTCTCCAGCTGGAGAAGACCAGTGGGTACCCAGCAAGCACTACACAATAATTTCTCCTGCCTCTACACATCCTCACTTCCCCAAATATTCGAGGTACACACAAAGGCTTAGCATGTGCCTTCTGAAAAGCAGAAGACATTTTCTGGGTTC
This sequence comes from Geospiza fortis, assembly GCF_000277835.1. Classification (NCBI taxonomy): domain Eukaryota; kingdom Metazoa; phylum Chordata; class Aves; order Passeriformes; family Thraupidae; genus Geospiza; species Geospiza fortis. The sequence goes on along the minus strand of NW_005054298.1, from coordinate 9,928,304 downwards.
TATCCAGGACAGCAACATTTTTTAAAATGACATAAAATTTACTAGGAAAAGCAGTGAATGTTTGAAAGTATTAGCAGCAAACTAGACAAATACAATCCAACTTACACCATAACAGCATGAGATGGTACAGATTCCATGCAAGCCAAGTTATGAGCTTTCTCTTTATCTACCCAGGTGCAAATAACACAGGGCAGAAGCTTGTTCTTGCTAAAACCTGGTCAGAAATTGATACTAACAGAGAACACTGTTTTTCTGACAAAATCTTCATGCAGGTAATAGGACTGATGGAAATCTCTGACCCCACAAGTGCTGAGCACCCTCACAGTGCTGGGCACATCCTCTGATACCCAAGTGAAAGGCCCACAGCTGATTCAACCCATCCTGCAGCTGTAGTACCAACCCACAGCACTCTGTCTGAAAACAGCTGCAGAGAAGTGACATGGAATCAGGAAAAACATACTGCTGCCAGTATTCCCAAAGTCAAACCAGCAAAAGGTAACTCTACAGCATCAGACACTGGCACGATCAGGCTAAAGCTATTCAGAAAGAGGAGAACATACGTACAGGTAACTTTAAGCCACTTTCCGCAGTTGGAAGCATTTTGTATTTTTCCTCTTACCAGTGCATCGGCCACAGCAGCCTCCAGATCTGTGCTGGTGCTCAGGACTCGCATGGCATTCACAGAAGCAGGCATCCTGCCTGGCTGTCCGAGCCCAAACCGGTCTGCACAAAAGACAACAGTGAAAGGGATTGTTAAATGAATTCGCATTCACTCGGAATCCTAATCAGGTGCCCCAGTAGTTCTCCCCACAGACTCTGGGAACTCACAGTGCTTTTCCATTAAATGCCCTTTTACCCAGAGCTCCACAGAGTCTGCCATTAAGGTTAAGAAATAAACTATTGTTTGTTGGCTTTGGAGGCAATTTTGGATCCTCAGGGCAACTTTTCATTTATTTATTTTAAGATGGGAAGCAGGGTATCTATTTTCTGTTTCTTTTTACTCAGTTGTCTCAACGTTTTATTTTAATGTCAGAGGCAGACAGGCCCATCCCAATCTGGCACTCTCAAAAATCAAGAGAGCTTCTCATTAACTTCAGAGAGACAGAACCATGCCCAGTGTCAGAACATGTAAATACTCAAGCACTCATCTATCCTGCAGCCTTTTCTCTCAGGCAAGGATGTGAGACTAGCAGCACCAGATTAGTCTATTTTATGTCTCAAGGCTTGATTAACCAGTAGAATATACCCCTACACCTTCACAGTATAAAAATTAAGTTAATAACTCACTTGTGAAGTACTCCAATTTCTGGTTCTCTTGAGAAGGAGTCTAAATTCCAGAGCTCTATATCAAAACTGGTTTTGAGCAGACAATATATTTTTTTCCCTTTGAATTTGATGGCAAAGCTCTCAATGGCATCGAGTCTAAAATGCCCTTTACACTCCTAACATTAATTAGTTTACTATCATTTGCCCAGTTTACCAAAAAAGTTACTGAAATTAGGTTTTTTTTTAGCAAAGTCAAATTCAGAAAGGTTCACTAGCAGAGCTATGACAGAATCAGTAACTTAAGTATCACAGGCCAGGTTCTGGCAGCCAAGTCCTTCTGGAGGGGGGCAGATTAGGTACCAAATACTGGGATCCTGGCTCTGCCCCATAAGCAGAAAGATTGGTTATGACATTCCAAGTTTTTCTTTCTGTGTGGGCTTGTGTTTGCTCACGGAGAACTTAGACTGTCCCTCCTGGAACATAGGCTACACCTTTGTCCCTGTACCCACACATGCCAACAGGAGTTTTGCCAGCAAATTCAGCGGTGCACGGATCAAGCTGCACGAACCCATTTAAGAGACCTTCAGCTGATCCACATCAAGCAGCAGGAGAGTGGGGTCAAGTCACACAGGTCTTTCAATACTTCATCTATAATTAATTTAACA
>NW_005054298.1:9885273-9926327 GCF_000277835.1 Geospiza fortis | reverse complement strand
ACTGAGGCCAAACATGATATTCAGCAGCTTAATGTGTTTTTTGGGGAAAATACTGCATATCAAAAATTTCATTGCTTTCTCCTTTATGAACCTACTGCACTGAAATATCTTTTAGGGATTAGCTCACATTGACATGCATAATTTATATCAGAGATTGAAGTTGGCCAGTTCTACTGTCCTAATCACAAAGCTTTATTTCAGATAAAGCTACTGTGGGAAAATAGGGAAGATTTTTAAAGTCCAAAGTATTTTGAAAAGAAAAAAACCCTGCAGACTAATATTTATTTCAAACAGAAGTGATACCTATCAAAATTTACTGTTATTTCAAACAGAAGTGATACCTATCAAAATTTACTGCTTCTTAGAGTTACGTACCCAGACAAGACATTTCTGATTTACAACAAAAGCACATTTTCTACAAAACACATTACAAGGAAAAAAAAAAAGAAACAAACTTCTTAGAACTACTGCCAAAAAGTAACCAAATCATGACATTTCACAAAGAAATAAAAGTTGTATGTGTTATTACTATCCCCTTTTTTAATGTACTTGGGTCGAAGAATAATTTCAAATGTGAAGATGAAACAGTCCTTTATTTCCAAAACGGAAAAATCTGTGCACACTTAACAGAAGCACAGAGATGATAATGCAGTAGGTCTGACTGAAACTAAAGTCACCACTACAGAGATATATACACTATAAAGTTGTACAGAGGACAAGGATTTTCCTAAGTATAAATGAGATCTGGTACAGTACAAGGGCTGTAAGTGTTAAGTTCTGGACTTGGTTTTATATTTCAATCCAAACCAATTACATTACTCAAGTGTTACTGAGATCAAAATTTGGCTTTAACTTTTACATAGCATGAAAAATACCACTGTCATTTGTTTTTGAATAAATTTAGTGTTACATTAGAAAAGGGAATATAGTTGGTTGGTTTTTTTTTTTTAAATGAAGAACAAAATGACAAAGTAATTCAATTGTAGATCAGTTTAAATACCCAGCATAAAGAAACAAAAATTGAGCTTTTTTAACACATTAAGTACAGTGTGGCATGCTGGCTTCTATCTCCATGGCTATCAGGAATCTTCTGAACTACTTTGTTCAGTGATTTTTGAATTTACAACACCCAAGTTACTCCAGGCTTTTCCCCAAGACACTGCTGCCATCCTGGAGTGCTGAAATAAGACCACAGGAGAGACCTCAATGTATCTCTGATGTGGGGCTGGGAACACACCTGGCTCCAGGAATAACCAGTACAGTCAAGCCCAATGTTACTGGGCAAGAAATCTGCAGATTATGCTCTGGCCACATTCCCTCGTCTCCCCGGCCAGATTCATTCATTATACTTGTTACAAACTTGGTGAAAATTTGCAACCACCATTATTAATCCTATTTTGCCATTTTTTAGGATATTTTGGCCTTCTGTAGCACACAGGTAACCATACAAAATTTGATTATGCTTTGCACCAAACCACAGGAGCCAAACATGAAGCAACTATCAAAGGAAGCCAAAAGCAAAAAAAGGTTAAATCTGTATTACAATTGAGCTGTTTTAAATATTTTAATTATTTTGGTTAAATACAAATTCAAATTGTTATCTGAAAAATGCCAGTCAAATCAGCTTGCATCATTTCTGTTGAGTAACATGATAAGGGAAATGTTTTGAGAGTTTTAGTTAAGTGATAGCCATTTAACTAGACTCATGAGAAACAGAGTATTTTTCACTCCCTATCTGAAGGGTGTTAATTAAATAACTTTCGGTATAAGAAATTCCCTATAAGATTTTAGCCTCCAAGAAAACACTGAACCCCTCATCTTCTACATTATCTTTGTCCCCACAATTAAAACCCTGTTGTCCCAAAGCTAACCCTCATTCAATTATTTTTAAGATTCCCGGTAAAATATCCTTATTTCAAAAGGAATTATGGGTTCTCCATAACTGCAAATCCAGTACAGGGGTGGGACAGAAGTAACTGGAATCTGCAGATTTTTCTCATTACATGAAACCATCAGTCACATTATGCAAAGCCCAGTGAAATTGAGGGATTTTTTTTTCTTTCAAAAGCTTCCATGTATTTTGGACAAGGCTGTGAGAATTATATAAAGGATGGATCAGAATATGTTATGCTCCAAAGTTCATTCTGAAAGCTCATCAGGTGCCTAATTTTTGCTGCTCTTGTGTATTTTGGAGGGGATCCCACAAAGAACTTTCATTAATAGAGACAGGAGTCCAGAATATTTAGTAACAAATGGGATGAAACCCATTGGGATTCAGAGGAAAAAGAATCTGCAAGTACTCTGCATCAGTCAGGATTTAGCCCATGCTGCACAACTGATCCAATTTACAGGAGAATTGAGAAAGCCCTGGATCACCCTTTCTTTAAACACTGTTCACAATGTTCCTAAAATGCACAAAATTAAAAACATCCAATAAATGAAACTCAAAACAAAAAGCCACGTTGAACAAAAGCAGAACAGAAAGCCCGGCAGCGGTGAGAAGCACATGCCAAGTGCTGGCTGATGCACACGATGGCAAATGTTAAGATGGTGTAAAACAAGACTACGATTAAGAAGCGGATTCATGCAGTTAGCGCTTGTTCACCTGACTGCCCAACAGAATCAGCAGTGGAGAGAGCACTAGTGGACCTGGAATGACGTCGAGAAGCTGCAAGTAGAAGGAATGGCAACACCCACAGGATTAACACACATTGAACCCGAGACAGAAAATGCCACAATCCAAAGGGGATGCGTGTGAGCGCCACCGGCAGAGGTGTTTCGTAGTGACAGGGAATGGCGCTGCGCGTGGATGCGGAACAGCGACAGTGCGAGCCCCACCTCGGCCTGCAGCTCCCCCCTTCCCCATGGCCATTAACAAATGCATGACAGAACTCATTTGGAACAGTCCCAAACTGGGTGCAGCTCAGCAAAAACACCCCGATGCACATCAGTCACGTTCCAGACCTGCAGGTCTGGCAGGCGGCCGTCACGAGAACGTGGAGCACGAAACTACAGAGAAGGGTTTAGATGTGTCTGATCTAAACCCCAAAGTGAAGCCATGAGGAATGGTTACGAATTGTGCTTGCAGGTATTTTTCCACAACATTTTAGCCTATGCATAATAAAATCAACGTTAACAAAGAGAATGAGTAACCACGTAAGTACGAAGAGTCATACAGGGAGGTCACCAACCACTGCACAGGTCCTCAGGTTGGTTTCTTTTCCAGGTAAACACACGTACACACATATTCAGGTGTTGCTACTTCCAAAGGTCCCTTGCTTTTAACAAATTTTGCATACATGTTTCTTGAACTTCAGTATGTACATGCAGAGCTAAGGAGAATATGCACATCACACACCCATCTAGAACGACACATGTATACAAATTGTTAAAAGCAATGGAGTGCACACAGTAGCAGAGGGGCCTAAGCCAAATATAGCTTCCACTTCAATTCCCAGTTGTTAGCAGCACATCAATCACAAAATGCCTTTGGAGAGGTTTTCAGTTCTTGGCTTCAGCATACAAGTGAGTTCTTTATGAAAGCAAATGAAAAACGGGCCCAGTCATTCCCAAATTACAGAAATTTTGTCTTTCTAAAGAAGTTTTCCCTATGTCTAGCAATGACATGCTCACCGGCTCAAAGCAACTGACCCAAGAAACCGATTGTTCATTTAAGCAATTCATCACCACAGACTCACTGAAGGCCTTGCTGCTTTAACATCATAACTAGTACTGTCAAGAAACTGAAAAAATAAAGCAGAATCACCTTACAATACAAATAGGCTTTGTCAGTTATGCACATAAGTGTGCAGCAGAAAATTCTAAGTCTTCTGTTTAAGGCAAAGCATTCATAAACACAAATACTAATATAATGAAATAGGAATCAGCAACATGAGACAAATAAAATTTTGGGTTTCTCTGACTTTGAGAGCTTCACTAAAAGCTATATGCAATGTGGCCTTTGGCCATGGAGAACCCATGCATTTATTCAAGAGAATTATCCCACTGATATCATAGGTAAACTCATGAAAGTTTTGCATCATCAGTGCAGGATTATGGACTGAACCTCACAATTAAGATTCATAGGTCACAATTGCTTTCCCCCAAGCCATCCACTGTGCCCCTGTGGACACCACTGCAAGATCAAGGCCCAGGGAGAAACAAGAATAACAAAAAAATTTTAAAAACCTACATCTCTGCAAGGAGGCTGACTGTTTTTACTAACTTAGAAAGGAGGACTCATGACACAGAGTCATGTATGCCTGTACTGCAGCCGCAAAACAACAGGATGTCAATGCTGACATTGACCATAATGTCACTAAATACAACAATCTTGTCATTTCCATTTAGTTACTCTAAATACAATTCACAAATATACAAGTTAATCTTTATAAGCAAAACCAGACTATGAACACCAGGATTCTAAAAATACTGTAAGAGAACCACACTGTTTTGGCTTAAACTGACATATATAAATTTCTTCGAGATGAATTACACACCACATAATTAACAAATTCATGAACATATTTGATCTTAAAGCATTTCAATGAAAACAGAAGGTAATAAGGTAACAGCTACATTGGGTTATTGTTGTTACATTGGTATTTCCTCCCCATGTAACCTTTATGACCTAATAACAATGTATTTCTAAAAATGCATTACTCTTCAGGTAATTAAAGATCATGAGCTAAAATGAGATTGTGCTTTCCTCACAATTTCCTCACAATAAAACAATATAACACACATCTGTAACCGACTGTACACTTATAGTCAGTGTAAGAGTCAGACTTAGCCCTGGTGGAAGTCCAAAGCTCACACCAACTATGGTTCTGATACACTGCATTTGCTTTTCAGAACAAGGGCTCAAGGCAGTATTTCAATGACTGTATTTTCAATAAAATAAACAAAACACAGCACAGTGACATAGAACACTGACAAATTAACACTGAAATCCAGCCTACTTATACATTTTGGCTGGAGGGAAAAAAGCTTCATTCAAAATTAAAGCTAAGCAGGTTAACTATAAAAATAAGCTACAGTTATGGATCTACTATCTTTTTCTAGATCTGGTATGAAATCAGCTTCATTTAATCAATAAAATGTTCATCTATTTATCTTAAAGAGCTATGAACCAAGTTATGAGTGCAAAGTTGAACTCCTTCCATTTTTCACCAGAAGCTGAGATAATAATGTAAAACAGATTATAGCTCGATATAATGAAGTCATTGAACCCAAAGGCTTCTCCAATATGAAAACTTGTACTCTGTTCCATTTACACATTACATCATACAACTGTACTTTGTCACTATGTGCAAAAATAGATACTGTAACACCATTCTTCATTAAATTACTATATAAATGAAGAGGGCCTGGAAATAACTATTTCATGTCTGAGATGACAAGTTTTGATACAAGAAGTAATGTATTGGGTTGAACATATGATATGGCATTTGATCAGAAACATTAACTATCTTGCTGTATTCGGCATTGTGCAGAAAAACTTCTGCATAAGGTAAGTGTAATGAGATTTTCTATTTGTACTGTACACTTTAACTGCAGTTTCATGATGCTCCTTTAAAATGTCTTTCCTTGGTTTTACACTGCCTGACAAAGTTTCCTACAGCACGTGCAATTTAATTGATGATTGACTATCCTGTAAAACCTCTACAAAAAGAGAGCTGCTATCTCCACTGCAGGATTCAGGATAGAAATTATATACTGTAACTGTACCTAGCTGTAAGAAAATCCAATCATGAATAATTGAGTCACTCAACAGCAAGCTACAATGCTACAAAAACTACTTCACTGTGACCCAGAAAATCCAGGCTTGCCCTCCCATAGATTTCCATCAGTGTTATTAAGCGAAGCACAGCAGCCCAACAGAAGCTGATTCAATCAAACTAAAAATTGCAAAAGTTCAAACTAAGCTATTTCCCTGCTAAAAGTGAAGTGCTGAGAACCAGAATTGAAGCATGCAGAAGAAAACAGAAGGGGAAAAAAAACAGGGTTGGAAATGGGGAGTGTCAGGAATCCAGAGGACAGAAAAGAGCTCATTCCACCTAGCAGTGTCTTGAAAGGGTAATCACAACAAGGGAAAAAGGAAAAAAAAAATATTGACCCTTAAAGCTCCAATGCCTACATGTACTCACCAAGCGGAGGGAAGCCCCGAGCAGGGCTTGTATCTCGACTGCTCTCACGGCTGGTATCACGACTGCACCCCTGACTCATGCTGGGTCGGGGGATACGACTGCTCCGTGCTAGCATGCAGCATGGAGAGTTTCAGAGAAGGTGAACAAGTTTAATGAGGACAGAAAGCTCAAAGTCAAGTCACAGTTCTGTTAATTATGGTAATTATTACATCAGTAATTACAATTTGTAGCAGCCTACTCAGGCTCTTTGCAAACCAACTACCTTACATGCTGAGCTGTGTTTGTGATGTGAAATTTCAGCAGCATTAATGTCTGGCTGACAGTCTGCTTTTTTCTTAAGCAATCCAAGTTTTGTTATTCAAGTAGAGCAGGAATCTTCAATCATTTAGGGAAGCTCTACTGTTGCAAAACAGATGAGGCTGAAAGAAACCCTTCCGGAATATTTCTTCCTTCATTTTAAAATAAACACCCTTCTGGAACAAATGAGCAGACAAAAATTTCTTTAAGTAATACCAATATGATGTTTTTACATAGATTTGCCTTTCACAGGGAGAGTTTTTTTAACAAATATCCTAAGGAAAAAAATGGTGTACTGCACAGACTTGCAGAGATGTCTTTCTCCAATGAAAGATACTGGGGAAAAAATATTTAGAACCTGAATACCTGAAAGACAGGTTAAAAAGTGATTTGAATTTGAAGAGAGCAGTAGCTTCAGATACTTAACAGAAGCTAACTTCTGCTCCTCAGACATTTCTGTAAGTTTTTCTTTATGGTTTTATAATGCACACAGTTTGAGATATATGCACACTTCAGGGGAGCTTTAAACTATATTCTTTACTTGTAGAATACCCTACATGCTTGCAGATGTTTGAGACCCTGAATGTTTTAAAAACGTTTGCAGAAAGTTATTTAGTAAACTTTATGCCTGATAAAGAATACAGTCTTTTCTTAGGGCAAAACCCAGCAGTTAATTGTCAGGAAAATTTAATGACGAGGGATTTCCCTTGCTGTTTTAAAAAGGCAGTAGCATATTTCAAGTGTTCAGGAATTGCTGTTGAGGAATTTTCTCAGGCACAGAGTAAAACCTAATCTACCAGTTTTGGTGACAACACAGCAGAGGTACATATGCATGAACATGCTAATACTTTGACTGTACCCTCATTTTTATAAAAATAATGTCATTTGCATGCTTCAGAATATATATATATTCTTAATAATCTCTATTGGTTTGTATACAGAACTTAAATGCCTAGACTCAAGCTGAAGTTCCTCTACAGTGCTTCAGTGCTCTCACATCCTTCAAGCATCCTTCAAGCAAAACAGTACAGAACAAAATAGAAACCTTCATATTTAGGTTTTAAAATTCAAATAGAGTCTTCTGCCAGATTCTTGCTTTGTCAAATCCCTCCAAGTTTTGCAAAACCAAGTTCATATCTCTGCGATGAATTAATGGTTCTGATGGTTGACCTCTGATGTCAGACAATGTGAGATGAGCTATCAACCAAACTGATTAGATCACCACAATGTCTAATGATAGTGAGTTAGATGGTCTTACAATAAACAAAACAGACTAAATTATAAGAACTGGATGAAATTAGGGTTCATGAGTACAATAATCCCATCTCAGATGTACAAGGGAAAAAGCTGACAAGTGAACTACAGGTAAAAGTAATACGAAAGTTCTCCACACAAATACTTGGTTTGAAATTGCAGACTCTCTAGAAGCAAACTTCTCATTCTTGGGTCTCATGCTTAGATGTAAATAATGGCAGCCTTCACATCAGGTTTGCACAAGCAGTTATTTCTCTTAAACAGAGAAGATCTGCCCATCTTTTCTATAATACAACCATACTAAAAACAGTAAAGGCTCTTTAGAGAGGGAGAGATGTGAATGATTACAAAAATTAGTGGATGCACACAATAGATTCTCCTTCCATACCAGCTAACAGCAGCAGCATGAATATGAGGAAAATGCACTTTAATTGCATTGTCCTACACTAGTAGGACAATGCTACTGATGAAGCATAATACTGACTTTACAAACAGAACACCTAAAGCCAAACACTGGGTACTTCAGGATTAATGGTCAAATAAAAGGGTTGCATGTTACTGCATGTTACAAAAGAAAATAAAGGAAAAAAAATGGATTGAAAAGAACTGAAGGATGAGTCTGCTGTGTACTCCCAGGCACCTGCCCCACATTTTCACCATCATGTTGTGTAGAGAAGATTTTGTATCAGCTACTCAGACTATTTCCTTTAGACACTGCCAGCAGTAAAGGCCAGCAGTGTTGTCACTTAGCTAAGTCTCTCACACTGACAGCCTGTCTCTGTAGTGCAGGGAGCAAAAGCAAAGAAGACACACCAAGTCTCAGTTGGAGAATTCTCAACCCCCAAAAGCTGGACAGAAATCAAGTGAATGAGTAGCAAAATGCATTAAGAGGAATAGGCAGCATGAAAGCAGACAGCGTGTCCACAGCCAGCTCTGCTGTGAGAAAGTCTAGGACAGGACAAGGATGGGTTGTTTCCAATAATACTCCAACTTTGTAATGTGTACTGTAGATTCAAGTTTTACCAATTTCATCTGGAAAGTCAGAGCACTTAGACATGGCTCACACCCTGATTAAAACACACTATCTTATGCCAGTGGAACCCAACAGATGCAAATATCATCAGCAGAACATGAAAGTGCCCCTGTTTACCAATCTACCAGGGTGTGAATTTTAATGATTCTTAAGTGGAGACTAAAAATCAGCAGACGCTTTCTTACATCAATACCAGCATTTTAAAGAGTCTGAAATTCTGCCAAACAGCCAAAGGGAAGCTCTGCAGTGGGGAACACCCAGGCAAGACAAGTCAAGAACTGCCTGCAGATTTCCAATGAACGTACACAGCATAACCCCAACAGAAAGAGGGCTGCTGCATGAAGCTGACAGGCAGCTGTGCTTGCTCCACTTCTTGGAGAATGGCTATCTTGGATGTCTCATTTCTTTCAGATGCAGATGTGCCACACGCTCTGCAGAGCATCTAACAGAATTAACTTCAGGCTGATAATTTTCAATCCATGGGAAACGGAAATCACCTGCTTGAGCACATGATCTCCTTCAAGGAGCCCAAAGAAATGCTCAAGATTAAATGGACTGCACTCCTCCTTCCCCAACAGGATACCACCACTAGTAAAACTCACTGAGCAGACAGGCTTAAAACTGAAGTGTCACAAGCAGAGACCACACAGGACCTCAGAACACTGAATGTTCCTTGTTGCACTGCCTCTGAGGAAACAAAATCTTCTTCAAGCTTCCCAGCACACAGAAGGAATCTATTTCATGGATACCTGTAGTCATCATGGAAATCAAAGCTAGCAGCAAGGTACTGATGCTAACAGCAGCAACATGCAGAGGGCTCTATTATTGCTACTGCCCCAGGAGAGCTTGAAAAACTCCAGAGGATGGTTTCTGTATTTGGAATCAAGGTGAGTGGGAGTTTATTTAATGAAATGAACAAACAAAATAAAATATCAAGGAAATACAGAGACTGAAGCAACACAATAAAAGAAGAATAAAATACTGTTAGCTACTATGTCATAAAGTAATAAGTACAATGGAATAATGGTATATAGCTGACAGCTCAAAAGCTATCTCCATCTGGGTGAGTATTACAACTTGCAAAATCCAATAAATAGAAAGAATTTCTGCATCTGAAAAGTAAAGTGTCAGACACTCCTGTTTCCATAACAGCTCAACCCAGGCTGTGTCCATCAACCTGGTAGGAACAGGTGAAAGTCACATATCTGATACATGTCAGATCTCTCTCCCACTCTCAAAGAACAAGCACTGATTATGTTCTCAGGGAGCACATCAGAGAAATGATACAAACTACTGTTTCAAAAGAATTCAAGGCTCCTGTAATATACCTGAAAGCAGGCAACCCAAGAGTGAGGATTCTACACAAGGTAATTTCCCTTCAGGTGCTCAAGAATGTTTCAAATCAGACCACATAGTATGATGATCAGCTTAAGCATGTGTGATGGTACCATCCACCATTCTTTGCTTCCTCCTAAAAAACAATGCTCTTCTACACAGTGACAGCAGAACAATTACCTCTAGTGTTTGGGAGGCACTTTACATTTTCAAAGCAATGAACAGAAAAGCATAATGTATTCATACAGAGCCCATAAAATAGATCAGACATGAGAAGAACACTGAATTTGGAAAAGCAGTCGCAATGAATATGCAGTATTTTTTATGAACCATAATGGCATATACACTCAGGCGCTTTAAACTCATTTCAGTGTACTGGAAAGAATGAATAAAATAGTTCTTTATTAACGACCTCCTCTAAATAAAGATGCAGCTCAAATGTAAAATATAAAACTATAGCTAAGGCAATAGTTACAAATTTAACAGCCAACAGTAAGGCTACAATTTCAATAAATTTTAATCTACTGGTAAAGTTTCTGGAAATAAAAATAATTTAGAATCAGTATCATTTAAAATGTTCTTCTACATTAGCTTCAAACTTATAAAATAATTTATATTAAAAATGAAAATGTTCAGGCAGCACACTGAATACCTTTTCTCTTCAACTCAGATACACAAAGTTTCATATACATGATATTTACTCACCTGACTTTAAAAAAAAGTCTGCTGATAAATTTGAAAAAAGAAACTATTACAGAATGTTTAAATAACAGTCACTGAGACAAGAGTATCAAAAGCAGAACAATTACTACATAAGTCTAAAACGTGTTCTAAGAACGTGGCCAGGATCTTAGGGATGAGAGAAGTAAACCATTTAAAATGCAAAATTTCTAAAATAATCCAAAAAGGTACTTTTTGCCCTTGATTCCATGTGACTATAAAGACTGCTCAACTCATTTTAGGAATAAGCTTAAATGAGGTCTCATTGTTCTGATGGTTATTCACAATTGTTCTTGCTTCCTGATCTAATAATATTGCTCATGTTGACTTTCAAACAGAAAACACATCATGACATCCTTAGGCTTACTTTGAAACCATAAGCTCAACCTGGAAAATTTAAATTACTCTCCTACAAACCACAATCACATTAACTTGACAGCTGAAAAACCCAGAAGAATAACAGCAACATGAACATTCCCCAGCCAAGAGGAAAGCCCCTCCTTCAGGCACATGGGCCAGCAGGTCCCTGCAGTGACTGCTCTTACCTAGGCCTATTCTGTTGGGACTCGTCTCCCGACTGCAGCCCTGGCTCCGAGGAATCTTGCTGCGCTTCTCTGAGGATGATGGCACTGCTTGGACTCGGGATGTTCCACTGCTCAGGCCACCATAGGAGCTTCCTAAGAGCTTACCCGGAGAACTAGACCGGCTACCAGCTAGGAGAGAACCAGAAACGAGGAACAAACAATTAAAATCCCCCAAGATTTTAAACACACTGGCAGCAAAACTGGAACACAGTCAACTCTATGTAAGAATCTAATCCAAATCCCTCAGAAAACTAATGGGAGTGTTCCCTATAAGCTTTCAAGAAGACTGAGAAAAGCCCGTGGACAATGAATACTGACACCAGCAACCCTCTGCTACCCATGAAGATCAAGCCCAAAGCAGACACTGCAGTGTATGAACACCCTAGCTGGCTTTAGGAGAGCTTGTGGAGGTGCTGGGGCAGCCTTGCTGCAGCAGCAAGGGATTTCGAGGCTGCCTCACCTCCTCATAAAGCAACCCCAACCAGGCTGTGTGCAGAGCTGTGCTGCAGTGCCCTGGCTTCTGGCACAGGTCACCTGCTGCAAATCAGCTCAGGCACCTTCGTGCTACACTGCAGTGCTGGCATTGCTTTTCTGCAATAATTCAGTGAAGGAAATAAAAACCCCACCACATCTGAACAGATCAGCACAACAATGGGTAAATCCCATGAGCCTCACACTCGCAGAGATGCTGGCTTACTTAGGTCTGGCTGGTTAAACCTAAGTTATTTATTTTTCAGATTATGAAAAATTTTAGCAAGTTGAATAGTTGGCCTGTTTTATTTTTCCTTGTCTATTTGAATAGTCCATGGCAACTTTACATTTCTTCTAAGAAATGAGTATGTGAGCCCCTGAAAATCTGCTGTTGCCATTACTATTTCTGACATTCAATTTATTTGCTGAAACAGCCTGGAATAGTATATTTGAAAGGGTTGCAAGAGCATACTCAGGCAAGCTCACATTTTGAACCAATATTCACATTGATTTCTTGCTGAAATGCATCTCACATCTCAGAAAAATTTCATTTCCAAATACTGTTACAACTAGAGTACAATGAAAGTTGAAGACTGTTCTTCTATCTTAATGTAAGAAAATAGGGAACTCTATTAGCTTCATGAACAATACCATAGCACATATATAAAGTTACTTGCCCCCTCCAATTTCTTGGCCAGAGCCGTTCTGAACCAATCAAACATATTCCAATACTGCATGAGATGCCAGCTCCATTCTCCCCATCCCAAAGTGACAGGTGGCAGTCTTCCACATAGCACCATGACCTAAGAGTCACCTCACTGGTGTGAGCAGGGATGCACTGAAGTAACTGAGAGAAGAATTCAGCCCCTGGAGTTTGAGCTGCAGCAGTGAGCCAGCTTTGACATCAGAACAGACGCTTACCATGTTTGATTAGTGGGAGAAAGCAAAGTCCCCTGCCATACATATTTTGATTTATGACTTAAACAAAATGCTTTTTAAGTCTTACAGTTAGGAGAGAATGAGGAAAGCTAAAAGCTTAGCAGTTAAAAAATGTGAAGGAAATAATGTGAAAAAGCAAGAAAGGGAAAACGTTTCTTACCACCAGCAGGATTAGCTGATCTGGATCCTTGATTATGAGGGCAGACCAAGGGACAGGCAAAAAGTGGATTAAAAGACAGCAAGACAATACAGCGTTCAGCATGCGGTTTGTGCTATACACAATACACACAGATTTATTTACAAACATGTCACTCCTAAAGCCTCTGCAGAATGCAGTGAGTTAATGTGCAGATGCAACTAAACTTCCCAAGGTTGACCAACTTCTCAGCAAAATGTCAACCAAGACCCAAGTTCTGCTCTAAACTGCACCCCAGCCCAGTCTGCAAAATTACAACATGGTTATCCACTGTGTGGGCATGGAGAATCTGGTCCTGTAACTGACTCAATATATTTGAATTTGTAAATTATTCAATGTAACATTTGGTTTAAGGATAAAGATCACATCTGGTAGGGCTAGGCTGGAAACTCAGCAAACTAAACCAAGGCAGCAGGTCCAGATATGACCATATGAAATCTTCATAAGGCATTCTACAGAAAAATTAGGTCCATAATCTTTGAAACCTTTAAAGAATAACTATTATTTAAATACTTCTGAGACTTGTCTCATTTGGTCTGACCATTTTTCTCCAAACTGAGAAAAAAGGTGACTTCTGGCTTTGGATAAGTTTTAAGTACAATACTGAAGAAATCAATTTACACATTAGCATCCCAAAGCCCAAATATATCCTTATGACCTCAATGTAAAGATTCCCATTTGGCCCCATGCTCAATATACTATGTCTTTCTGCAGATCTCCCAGTCTAACACAAGGCTATAAACAGCTTTTTCAACCCTCCAGCATGACAGAGCAAAGCAATGAAAGAATGAACAGAGAAGGGCTTTCAAATAGGGGTACAAAGCAAGACAAGTCCTCAGAACAGACAGGTCCTTCACAAACCCAATCTCCTATTCACAAGGCTGAAGGTCCTCATAAGAGGGAGTTTCTCCTTCCCTCTTTAAAGTCTTTTTCCCTCTTTAAAGTTCCTTTTTAAAGTCTGAGTGACAAAATTCTCCTCAGATACACATGACAAATATGCAGCAGCACCGTATGTGTGGCTCCTAGGAGAAAACCATGCCTTGCCAGGAAGCCAGAGAGCGCAGATGTGTCATGTGAATCAAAGCAGAACCCTTTTTCCCGTATCTACGCAAAATAGGTAATGTCCTATTTTCAACTGATGCCAAACCCCATTAATTTTAGACAGCTCACGTGTTCACACATACAAAAATAGAGTCACATAAGCAGGAGAGGCTTGGCAGGGCAAGCAGTCAGCTACAGGCACAGGGGGTGTCTCAGTAAGACACAGTGCCAGTTATTTGGAGCTACACATCACAGTGACATGAAATTCTGCTGCACAAAATGGTTAAAAAATGCCACAACTAAGCACTGGGATTTGGGGCCCTGTTTGGCAGCAGGAGCACACACTGGCTAGGTGGGGATTCGATTTGTCCAAAGTGAGCCGAATTCTCTGATGGTGCTACTGCAATTCAAGAGAAACACATGAGTAACTCTTTGTTCTGCTCCCCCAAGAATAAAGGATCCTTACGCTGGGACTGGGACACCACTTTAGCGCGGCTGCGGCCTCGGGTGTCGGCAGGCGTGGAGGTGACACTGGTGGCACTGCCAGAGCTCTGCCTCCTGGTGCGGATCCGGCCTGGAGGGATGCAAACACAAGCACACTGTTAACAAGGCTCTTATAAAGGCTGCAGCAGCCTCTAACACTCTACACACACAATTAGCCAGGGTACAAAAGAAATTTACTGGGAGAGGCAACACCTTTTATTAGGCTGGCTGAGACCAGGGCAGGGAGTGGAAACAGCCACAGCCCATAGTCCAAGACCTTCTTTGCTTTCTGTAATGCTATCAGCCAGTTTAATTAAAAAATATTACCTCTCCATAGCCTTTGCTCCTGTTCTATAGTAGCTTCTTTACAAAGATCAACAACAAAAAATTTCAAGTCTCCTAAACGCAGCTTCCTGTATCAAATTATTACTTTCTGACAAGGTGATCACCCTTTCAGAGACAGGTGTGACAGATGCCCTCCCAAATTCCATCGCTGGGATTTCCAACTAGCTGTCTGGTGCTTTATATCCTGCTTCACCTGCACAGGCTGGCAGGCACTCCTGTGACAGTCTGTCAATACAGCCTGACCACACTTTTATTTCAGGCTCATTGAATTTTCCCTGCTGTTTACAGGTCCCTCATATTTATCCAAGATCAGTGCAACTTTACTTGTAATGGAGAGCCCTATTTAACATAATCAGTGTTGAGGAAAACAGATTCTGTGTGCCTTCTCTTTATTTAAGCAGAGAATGGAGATAAAGTCCCAAAGTGTTCTCAGTCCTTGTTCTGTCCTTTCCTCATGGAAAAGCCACTGAAATTTGAGCTTGGAAAGCTTACGAGGTCATCAGTTCATCCCCTTCCTGGGGTAGGGTTGTTTCCTACAGAACGCTCTTTCCAGTGCTATGCTTCAATTATCTGTCTCTAGTTAATGGGAAAGAAATGATAATTAAGAGTAACACAAAGAAAGCCTCCATCAATACTTTTCCGCACGTCAGTTCTTAGCCAAGACTGAAGTTCTTTTCTCAGGACTCATGCCAGTGCTATCCTGCATTCAGAGGATGACTTCCAGTTTCAGGCACAATAATGAAAGGAAAAAACCCACAGCAGGTAAGAGAAGTCTAGACAACTGCACCCACTGGTTATAGATACTCATCTCCTGCCCTCTGTCTCCACCATAAGCATACAGAGATATATGAACAGGGAAACACACACACTTCCCACCCAAAAAAACCCACTTCACATAAGGCACACATGCAGGACAAGACAATGGCAAGCAGCCCAGAAAGAGCGATTGGGAGCTATGTTCCTTCTCTGAGCTCTCAAAATATTCATAACATGGTCTGAAAGCTTCTGCTAGACCCAAAGTGACAAGGAGATGCCTAACTTTGAGAAGACAGGGCAAATTTGTTTGCAAGGGAAAAAGCCTACAAGACAGCTCTACTTCAAACCTCTCCACCAGCACCTAGTTTTAAAAGAGCTGAATAGGCAAAGCACAGGACAGTACATTCAAACAAGTGTTTATAGATGAGACACAGAAGGAATCATCAGAAAACTGGGAAAACACAAACAAAATTTTTAAACCACTGTCTCAACTGAACAAGCCCTGAGCACACCCCTGTGGGTCCAACAGCCAAAAGCCTGGCTGCTGATGTCTCTACCACAAACAAGGCTGCAGATTCCTCTGCTCTAGGGCATTCTTGCTCCTTAAAAAGGGTCAGCCTGATGCACCACTGGAGGCAAGCTCTAGAGCCCTCTGCCAGCCAGATCCACCCCATGCAAGTTTGGCACAGCTCCACATAGGTGAGCAGAGCCTCTCTCACTTGTTAATGAGGTGGACCCAAAGCCCAACACAGGCTCCAAGGCAGGCAGGCACAGGGAAGGAGGCAGGCAGGCATCGTGCTCCTCTCAGAAGCCTCAAGGCTTCCCTTCACTTCCCTCAGGAAGGCATCACAGTAAGATAAGAATTTAAACCTGACCATCTTAGGAACCAGCAATGGAATTCATTTACATCCTTCCAGAAGGCCAGTGGGAGGCCTTGGCATTGCAGGAAGTCCTAGGGGGAAATCAAGCTGAAATTCAACACAACACAGAATAACAGGCAGTAGTGGAAGACACATTTAGTGATGTGCATGGGCCAAGAATGGGTGAGAAGGGACTGATGTCTCCTCCTCTTATACAAAAGCCACTTAAGACCCTCAAAATTTTCGGGATTTTTCTGCATCTACGATAGTTGTTGTTTTTTTTCTTGTATCTTCATCAGTAGGTGACCAAGAAGGGGAAAACTGGGATAAAATAATATATAAAGTGAAACTGAGATTAGCTTCTGAAACCATTTCTAGAGGCTTAAAAAAATTAAACAGAACTAACACAAACTTAATTAACATGTGATTATCAACAGGACTGGAAGAAGAAAACTCAGCCCTATTTTGAAACCCCTGAGGGCTGGTGGACAGACTCCTACCAATTTCAGCAGTTTCTGAATGAATGAACAAATGCCCAGGAACAAAATTCTGCTTCCTTTTGGACTGGCACATTTGCACACTGATTTAGGCCAACTGGGTGTCAGAGAGAACAGTGTGAGAGAAGAAGTTGTTCTTCCACAGTAAGAACAGATTCCAAACACTGATACAGATTTTCTCATCCTTTAAAAAATGCTGACAAGCATTTGAACTAACACTGCACTGGACTTGCATTGTGCAAATGGATTTTTAATATATATTATACAAGTACAACCTGCATATATAGTAGTTAATCCATACAACACAAATGTGGCTACTACATTCCCCCAGGAATTTCATTTGCAAACAAGAATCTGCACTCACATCTAAGAGTTATTTGCACATAGGACTATGTGTGTGGTTTTATCTCTATCATTCTAACCCAGACAGAAAAACTCATTTCAAGCAGGACTGGAAACATAATATCAAGTAAACTATTTAGAATGTTTCTTGTTCTTAAATTCAAGCAAACATCTCCCCTCCCAAAACTTCTTTGCTTTCAAGTGGGTTTGTTTCCATATCTAATTCAAACTACAGATGTAGCAATCCATATTTCACAAGCATTATTTTTCTGCTGCTTTTAAAAGTATTTCTGCATCCTAACAACAACAGCACAGCAAAGGAACAGATAAAGACTGCCCCAACATGGTTTCCAAAAACCATGAAACTATTTCCATCAAAAAGCCCTTGATCTAAATTTGACATGCAACACACTGCTGTTGGTACAGAAAAGATTTTGAAAGATTCCATATAAATGTGTTGTGTTAAGAAATCATTTCTGGATTTTTAGGAGGTTTTGGTTTTATTTTTTAAAGTTATTGTCGTTTTTACAACAATGGTTCAGAATCAACCCTGAAATGTCTAACAAATGGCTAAACCTATAAAGGTTGTTTTGTTTTAGTTTTTTTCAGAAAAGGAACAAATTAAGGAAGATTCTATGATAACATTTGTGCTTTACAAGAGGCTTCACACGGCAGGTTGAGTCCTCTGGGTGGATACTGCAGCATCCCCACCCCCAATGCACAGAACAGCCATAGGCTTTGTGACACTCAGTCTGCATATCACACTGAAGAAAATGGTTTTCAAATAGTCTAGAAATGGTATGCAACAGCCTCACAACTCACTTTAATCAATTCCATGCTGTGAATAGGGACACCTACAACCACACAAGTTATACATGGACACACTGGGGCATTGATGGGGATCACACACTCCAGGGATCACATTCCTGCATTTAGGTTACCCAGCACCGGGGGTTTTGCCCCACTTGGAGAAAAATATTCCCGAAAGAGCCTCTGGCCCTAGCTATCACTGCTAAATAACACATGGACATAGGAGACACAGAGATCAATTAAAAACATAGATAATATTAAAAGAACTTTTTACAATCCCCATCAGAATGGTTTCCATGCATATTTAGCACTTCTCCAATGTTAGAAAGACCTGACCCTGCACAATGATTTTCCCTGAGAGGCACTTGATCCTCACTGGAAACCATCAGGCTGTGCTGCCTCAGGGTTTTACGTGGGATCTCCCTCTAAAGCAGAGGGCTCAGTGAACACTCCACTTTATCCTACACAAACAAACAAAGCCAAATCAATTCAGCACTTGCAAAGGGATGGAGCAAGAAAAGCAAAAAACCTACTACCTGAGCAATTCTGTGTAAGGTACCACTGTCAGTCATGACTTTGAATCCCAGCCTCACTCTTAAGGACAAGGGAGAGCTTTAAGGCAGAGAAGAAAACAGGAATGGCAATTTCTCTCAACTTGTGTTACTCCTAAAGCCTTTGATAATGCACTCAAGGCGTCCACCTGAGCCTAAGTTATCTGAAAACTGCAACAAACCCCATTTTATTGCCTTTCTGGTGAATACTCAACACTATTAAAAATTGTGCCACTGATTGCAAACTGCTGATTCTGTTTTGAGCTTGTCAGTTGCAGGTCAAACCAGCATTTATGCTTTCCCTTCTTGTCTGAAGGGCTTGACTTCATGCTTGCTTTGAAAAAAAGGTAACACAAATACTCTGAACCATTCTAATTAATGAAAGCATTATGCATACTTTTAAAATATTACTTGAAAAGCTGTTTCATGATAAAGTAATAAGAAACTCTTCTAATATTTCCTTTTAATCAGGTATAACAAACAAGGCACAAGGGCCACCTCCCTAGCCCTAGCTGTGAAGATCAAGACTGTAAAGATGTATCTCTTTCTGTGTGTAAAGCCCTTAAATGCAGTTCAAAAGATCTCCTTACATGAAGAGTCTGGGCAATCAAGGCACATCTGTGCACTGCATGAAGACCTGCACAAACCTCACTGGAATACAGACTCAATTACCTTTCCAGAAGGAAGTGCATTCCTACAGCATTTGCCAATTGTTGGGACGTCACAACTTCAAACCAAAGGACTGATTCTCAGCTCTTACTTGGCATTCTTGCACTGCATCACCTACTCTATCTTGCTCCTTTGTTTGAGTCGCCTGACTCCAAACCAAACTGCGAGGAGAACTAAGGGCAAAGCAGAAGGGAACTGCCAAGTCCACACAATGCTGGCTCCCAGCTGAGGGGAATGAGCAGAATTTTACAATGTAGCTGCAGAAAGCCATGATGGGAACCAGACTGCAGATTTAATGTCAAGCTGAACGACACAAAATAACACAGGAATTTCTCTTAAATTACTTACTGGTGACCTGCAAAAAACCCAAAACAAACCACAGGAGCAGGACTGTAGATGACATTTCTGCTTTATGTCCAGTTTCCTTCTGTTTCTAGAGCAAGAGTATGTTTTTCTCTAACCCCACCCTCTTAATTTTTACATTTATGTCAAGAATACAAAGTTTTATCTTCCCTGCAGTTCCTGACTCAATCTGCAAGATCACAGAGTTGGCAGAAGATCTCACTCAGTTTCATTATTCAGTGAAGGACACACTCAATCCTGAATAAAGGGTTTTTTGCCTCAACTACCTCAAAGGAAAAAGATGAAAAGTTTCAAACAGTGATTAAACTCATTCTTGAAGTACTCTAGCTATAGTATACTGAGTTTTAATTCTCCCTGATCCTCCCCATCAAAAAAGAGAGAATCCTACGGCAAGAAGAAGGTATAAGACTTGGTATTTAAAACTGAGGGAATAGCAAACTCAGCTTCTGAAAGTTCATCTCAATCTTCGCTGCCCCAAGCAACTTGCTGGTTTCTATTACAGATTTCTACCAAATCCAATCTGCTCCTAATGTAACTGAATTGAAAACAGTAACCAAATAAAACTCCCACCCCTCTACATCATGACAATAAAGTATTTAATAAACTAAAAATAGAGGTATTGCACAGGACAGCTGTTGTAACAGGCCTCTGCAAACATTATTACAGCCAAGGAGAGGATTGAAAGCTGGTATTTCATATAAAACATTAAACCCTCAACATTTCAAAGGTAGGCCAAAAATAGATGGGTTTGAGAACTAAGACCAAAAAAAATAATATCGTCAACAATTAAAAAAAAGGAAGAATAAAAGAGATCAGTTATCACAACAACTTGGAATTTTCATCTAACTCATGACTGATTTAGAAATACAGGTCTCAGGTCAACTTCATATTCCTTATCACTGACAGATCACAAAGCACAAATACTTCCTGCTCAAGATGCAGAGGTCAGCTCATCTCTCAACACTAAGTATCATTTCCAAAAATGGTACAGACCTTCTCTTCCAAATAATAAATCAACATGTCACTAATAGTAAGGAAAATAACACAGATGTCACAACAGCACAGTGGCACTTCTCAGACCACCACATCCAAATACAAGCAGCCATCAAAGATATGAGCACAGTCCCACAAGACAGTAATAGATCCCTTGAAAAGAGATTTGCACTGGGAAAAAAAAAGCTTTGCTGCAGAGTGTGGTATCTCCATTCTGTATAGAAAACATTTTTGTTTCCAACTTCTGTCTACCTCAGGAAAAGTAATTTCCCAGTGATCTTTTTTTGCTGAAGAAATAAGAAATAAAGAACAAGTTTTGACAACGAGCCAGAAAAACAGACTGGGATCCTTCCCAAACTAGCAGGCTCAGTGCTCTAGAATAAAAAGCCTTTCCTCCAACTGTCTTTGGTGTAAGCCATCTCACTCAGACAGTTAACAACAAAAAGAGAGGGGTCAGGTTTAAAGAGGTTGACTAAATATTCCTTCCCTAGAGATCATTGTTTACTGTCCTCATTTTTCTGCCATGTGATCATCTCATTCAATTCTCTCACTGCCCAGTCTCTTCCCGAAAGCACTTGGCAGTTGTGACCTGAGCTTTGGATGGAAAAACACAGCAAACCTTTACACATCAAGGAGAAAAGAAATCATAAGCCTTGTGTTGTTTGGGAGTTTTTTGGGGGTTTTTTGGTTGGGCTTTTTTTAGTCTATACACAGGTCACCTTGAACCAAAAGCAGAGCTTTAAATAGAGAAACCCACATAACAACTTAGTGACCAGAGTCATAAAAGCAGACTAATGGTTTTTAGCAGGGAGGAGCTCAAAGAGAAAGTGAAGAATACCCCATGGCATCAAAATGAGCAGGACAACCATGCAACACTTCATGCAGGTCACCAGTGAACATGGATGAGAACCAGGTAACACTTTGAGAACAGAGACCAGGTAGGGTAGTACGACTGTGGACACACCTCAGTTACACAGAGACTGCTTACCCTCGGCTTTACTGGTAGTACCATCTTTAGGCAAATTAAAGAAAAGTAAGGACAGGGTTAATAGGGAAAAACCAGTAACATCAACAGAAGTGGGCACTATATATTAGCTAAATAAATATGCAAAAAAAAAATTAATACAATTAAAGAAATGAAAAAAGTTGGACCAAGCAGCAAACCAAACCTTGATGTATTGGAAGAAAACACTTGCAGGTTTTCCCTCCTGCAACAACCAACCTTTGCCCAACTCCATTTTCATTGTTTGCCTTGCCATTTCTCTAATGGGAATGTGCAGGTGATAAATGTCCCTGCTAGCTAAAAAGGAAGCAGGATCTTCAGGAGCAGCCATGCCCGCATCACTTAAGAGTGAATTTGCTACTTTTCTCTTAGAGCCTGGTTAAAGAACAAGACTGACACTGGATTCTAAGCTTCAAGGACCAAGTCAGCTATAAGTAGATACTTCCTCCCTCTTCATTCTTCCTCATGACATAAGACTGTTTGAAGCCAGTGTAGCCACTGAAGCCAGAGTGCAGCACAACTCAAAAGTGGCTGCATCTGTAAGCCCACCATCATGGGATCAACTTCACATTCTGTAATTACACTTCCGCTGCAATGTATCTGCATCTTGAACCAAGTAAGAACAGTTTAAATCAGAGTAAGAATTCAACTTCTGAACTGAATACAGCCAACACACCTAAGCCAAGGTAAAGCATTTCAGATGTGAATGAAACCTGTCTGAAAATCGAATCCATAAAAATCATCCCTATATAATTCACCACTTACTTTTTAACAGGTTAAAGAGCAAATGCCCTACACTGAAAGAAGAAACTCCTCAACCCTTCTCAGTGAAGACAATGTACACAGCTTCAATCAAGAGCACAGACCCCTGAGTTTCTTCCCTATTGTAAAGGTAGATCAATGCCAAGTTTGGGATTAGATTAGTGTGAAACCAGCAGAATGAGGAAGGAGCTCAGATGATCAGCTCTGCTCACAACTGAGAAGAAGCTCAGCAAATACGATGTCAATCACTGCCTTGCATTTCCTCCTCCATGACTCCCTCGATGGCAACTCCAGGAGAGAAAGATCCAATGCAAAGTTTGTTTTAAGAAACCCTGAGACACCTGAAGGTGATACACAATGCTCTGAAGGAATATTGTGACATGTGGCTATAATCCAAAGAGTCAGCTTAAGGAACAGATACTTATATCCTGTCTGATGACATGGCAAGGCCAACCTCCTCTCTGCTTCTCCATCTTTCTCCTTTGTGAAACAGAAAGGGAGCAAACTCAACTAAGATGTACTATTCAAAGCATAAAACAATGGAAAAGCAGTTTCAGGAAAGGAGGGAAGGAAAAGAAAGAAAAGAGACAGGGGAACATGTCAAAAGGAATTAAGTAGCACTGTCCTCAATCTGTGAGACGCAGATTATTACACAATTCAAAACTGTTGCTTCAAGTCACTTCAGTTGTAATAGTTGTCATTTTTTTCTCCTTAATCCCAAAGGGCAAGAGATCACACACTGATCCTGGAGAGCTGGTAACTATCTCAGAGGCACGTTCTTCTAGTCAGAGTTTATTATTCCAATAAAACTGCGAGGCACTAAAGGAAGCTAACTGCAATTGTAGAACAGTAGATTTACCTAGTGATGCGTATGACCCTGGGGGCAAGGCTGCAGCAGAACTGAAGGGGGTGGATGCTCCAGCAGACGTCACTTTTGACTTGGCACTAGCTGCTGCATTCACATCGACGTCACTGCGGGATCGCTGCAGAGATCCTGGTGTTGACACAGATTTTGTACTTACTGTAGATGCTGCAGATGGGAGTGGGAGATCCAGAATAAAGAAGATTAATTTTTTGAGCTGTGTGCTTCAAAGAGCCTGACAAGCAGTTTAAAGTACTATTTTTAACACTCCCTGCTGGCACTGAAATACCTCAACTAAGAATGCTTTATCAGGGCAATGTGGGCTTCCCCACACTGCCTGCAAAGATATTTCATCAATGCTGCCCTGATACTACCTCTAAGAACTTTATCGAGTTCTAAAAGCTTAAGTGATAAGATAAAAAGGCTGTCAGGCCAGTAAAAAGAAATTTATAACAGAGTCTAGATGGGAAAGTTCAACCACAGTACCCATCACTGGCACGTGAGAGTTGCTGGCCAAAACAGACCTGCAGGTCCTTCAGTCCAGGTTCTAATAACTTCCTTCCCAACACCTCATCTTCTCATGAGGATCGTTGTTCCCATCACTTGTTGATGCTCACCCTCTTAAGCATGAAGCTTGACTACTCAGCTGCAAGCAAACATGCATTTGTGTGCACAGTCAAGTAGGTTACACAACAACATCTCCTTGAATCAAAGGTCTCAGTAGTTACAGACAAACCAGCCAGAACCCAACCTTGGTCAGGTGTAAAAGGCAGCTTATCTTCTACCAACAAAGTTTTGTCTATTATATTCTATATTAAAATGTATTATTTAGATTATTGTATGCATTTATTTAGGACAGAAAAGCTGTACCTAAATATTCCATCTGACAAGAAAAACAGATTAGAAATGAGATGGAAATTAACACTGTAGGACTTGTGTGCAGACACCTCCAGTAAGTGCTGAAACCACAGAGAATAAATAACAAAAATTGTAAAACTGAAGGTACTATTAGACTATGTAGCTGCATGTCTTAGCATCAGCAGCACTTATACAACTATTACAAAGCATACCTTGACTACAATTTTCAAGACTCTTTAGGCTTCCCTTCAGGTGTAAGAAATTAATGATTTACTAACTTATTTTAAAAGCATTATTTTATCAGCAGCTGATGCACAGACTATGGTGTAAAATCCAAGAGTAATTAAAATTTCTACATTCTGAGCTGCTGTTTTTTACTGAGCAGTAAACAGTGATCAAAGTTGGTTTTTGATTATCACAATGTCACACTTCCTCAGCAACACCTGAGCACATTTTTCAGCTCCTGTTCTCACCTCTTGATGTTGTACTTCCAGTAGGACTTCTTTTGGCAGACAGTGGACGGCTGGAAGTTAACACAAACACTTATTAAAACAAAACTTTGTATTTCAGTCATCAAGAGCAGTACAATTCTGTTCCCTCAGTACACAATTAAGTGAACAGGAAATTATTTATATGCAGGAATAAACTACCAAAGCTTGTTGTTTAAGAATACAGCACCACCATGAAATTATTTATAAAAGCATTAAGAAATAAATTAGTACTCACATTATTTGTGCAAAAAAAAAAGATTTTTAAGAATACTTTTTGTAGTTTTAAAAAGTTAAACCAGTAAGTTATGGATATTTTTCATATAGGTCTTACACTTAAATCACACACATTTGGAGACTAAGTTGACTGTATACCTGAGAGTAGATAAAATACATACATCCAACATAAGAGTTACATATTGACTCTGCAGTTACAACTCAAGTTTGTAATTTCTTTTCTTTTATCTGGAAAAAGACAGACTTAAACCTCTAGGATTAATGCTAAAGGCAGAACTTCAATCTAAGCACTGTTTTAAGCACCTGAAAGGAATAACTAACAGTATCTGCTGAGCACAAATAGCTTCCTAGAAAATTATTTAGGGAGTCAAGATAATGATTATATTTTAAAGCCAGTACAGGGTTTTGTTGTTCACACCGTGTTGGGTAAAAAAAACCCAAACAAATAAATAAATAAACAAACAAACAAACAAACAGATGTATTTTGGAGTAACCAAGTGTAGAGTCCAAATAATGACCAGATGAGCCAAAGCAATGTGATGGCTCCCTTCAGTGTAATGGAGAGGCAGTGACACAGAAAGCCTTACTTGAGACTCTCCTGGGAGCTGGAGGAGGAGCGATCCGACTGTGGCAGGGACACAATGCTGTCAGAGTTCTTCAGGTGGGACTGCAGGGCCTTCTGGTAGGAAGACTCCAAGGTGTGGTACAAATGCTCAGCCTCTCTGCTGAAGTGACTGTGGAAACCCCAGTAGCACCTGGAAATGAGGCACAGCACTGTGAACACCTCCTGGGCAACTTTAGGGGCTGTGGCACAAAGGCACAGCCAGAGCCCTTCCCACAATACCCATCAGTGGGGCCAATGCCCAGGCATTTCCAAGCACCTACTGCCCTGACACATTTAAGACAAACAGCTTTTTCAACCCTTGTGTTGCTCAAACAGCTGCACAAAAGACAAACCAAATAAAAGAACCATTTGGTGCATTTGTTGTAAAAGCAGGAGTAGCCAACAAAGCTGCATTAGGGAAGAAGCCCTCGTCCCTCCAGTTGTGTACTGCACATGGGAGACTGCAGGCCCACCAGACTGACACTAGTTTGGGACTGGGTGTGCAGTAGCTACTTCAAAACCTGCCAAAGGCAGAACACACATGAATGGGCCTGATTCAGGAAAGCACCAGCTGCTGTTTCCTTCCTTAAGTCTAACCAACAGGTCTCCAAGAATGCTGCAGAGACATGTCTCTGTACTGAGCTGAGGATGCTGCCTGTCTCTTTGGGGAAAAAAAAAGAAAAACAACAAGCAAAAGGAAAGAGATGCTCACATGGACTTCAAATCAGTGCCATGATGAAAATAAAAGAGCACTTTCAGATGAGGGAAGAATTCTTGTATTTGGACCAGGAGGTCTGAATCTCCTAGCTGGTGGCTAAACACCATTCACTCTTGAGGCACAAAGGAGATGAAGACTCTCAGTACTTTTCAAGGGGCAACTAATGGGCAGTTCAAGAGTAAAATCATTAGCTCAAATGAATAAAGAATTGTTTGTGTGTGACAGCGAGTCCTCAGAGAAGCCACATGCACTCCCACATCACAAGAAGAAAACAAATTTCTGTCTCACAATCAGCCACACTACTATTGAATAAACATGGGAAGAGAGAATTAAGCATGCTCTCTGAAGTCCCATGCCATTCTCCTTGCTGTCTATTCAGCTTAACTAGTCACCCACTGTGAAGTCTCAGTGACTACTGTAATTTTCAGTGATGGACATGCTGCCTTTCAAAAGGATTTAAGCATCCTACTGTGAAACACCACTGCTTAAAACACAGCATTTAGATTAATAAAATTTATTATTCATTGTTTTTATGTTTTACACTATCCCCTTTCTGCAGAAAAATGTTCCTGTAGTGTTCTGTTCAGAAAAGCAGGACCCTGGTACATAGCATACTACTGTAAGTATGATCATATTAATGGAAATGCATAAGATCTTCAAAATAATAAAATTAATTGTAAATATTAAAATTTCCTATGAATATACAAAATTTTTTTCTTCAGTGTCATAAAATACTACCTTAATTTAGGATACCATTTAGCAGTGTACTAGCACAAGGACTTTGATTTCAAGAGTAGCAAATAACAATAGAATAGGCTACTTCAGTGGGATGGGACCTATAAGAGACATCTAGTCCAGCTGCCTGACCAATTCAGAGCTGACCAAAAGTTGAAGTCTCTTGTTAAGGACATTGTCCAAGTGCCCCTGAAACAGGTTTCTGTAGGAACCCTGTTCCAGTGTTTGACCCCTCTCTTGGTAGAGAAATCTTTCCTGATGTCAGCCAGAACTTCCTCTGTCAGAGTTTCAAAGCATTCCCACCTGTCTATCACCAGAACACAGGAAGAAAGGATCAGCACCTCCCTCTCTGTTTACCCTCCACAAGGAACTGTACAGAATGGTCACCCCTCAGCTTCCCTTTTTTGCACCAACTGGGAAGTCAGGAGAATATATCTTGTCTGGATTTTTGTCTCAACCATGCAATATCACTGACTCACAAAACAGGGGCAAAGAAGGGGAGGAAGAAGAGACACCAACAACAGCTTCCACTTACTTTCTTGCCTCTATCCTGGCTTCAGAGTCTGCATCATGAATTCCCTTCTTTATTGTTTCAGCCAACACTGATATGTGTCTGAAGTAAGAAAGAAAATATTATCCAGCAGTTCAGAAAGACATGCCACACTTAGAAAAAAATGACTAATTTGATTTTGCCTTTGTTTCTGAGAAGAAACAGTTCACCACATCCTTTCCTTTCCATCAAGGATCTTTTGTGCCCTTTATTTATTTATTCTTACAAGTCACTTTTATTTCATCTACACTGCTGTCTAGGAAACAGCAAGCAGCATCCTTCACAGACCTTTACTTAGCTATCCAAAAAGTATGGATTCAAGAACAGTCTCCAAAGCCCTAAATAGTCTTGTGCAGTCTAGGGCTAAGGAATTGTACCCCAGTCTCTCTTTGCACAATTACTTCAACTGGCCACTAGCTTGAAGTAACGCAGATGACTCAGAAGCTCCTGATTAGACATGCAGCAGACTTCACCTCATCATCTCACTTCAGGGTGCAAAAGGAAAAAAATTCTTAAACAAAAGTTAGTGAGTTCAGGGATATGCTCAGCCAGGTTTTCCAAGGCTGGCATAGGAAACATACTCAGCAAACTCTGACAGAACTACAGAACTAACAGTGTATGTGCATACGTGCTTCTTTTGGGTGGCAAAAAAATCTCTACTACAGCTACCTAATATGATCTTCTCTCCTAATGATCCTTTCTCCAGAATGACCCAGGAAATTATCTCCTTCTCCCCAGATAAGTAGGAGAGAACAAACCCACTTGTATTCAGAACTTACCTTTCTAAGGAGTGTGTTTGCCACTCCTGCAACAGCAAGTCTAAAAATTCAAAGCAGCGCCTGAGAGGAGAGAGAAGAAAGAGAAGAAATGCTGAGTTTAAGTTAATTGGGACACACTGGCTTTGCCATACCTGACTGTGAACAACAGCCATGTTTGAAACGTTTTGGGACATCAAAATTCAGTGCTGACCTCAATAAAAATATCAACAGCTCTAAAAAAACATTAATAAACAGTCAGAAGTATTAATTGGAGGCAGCTTGCTATAGAGAAGCCTGAAGAGAGGGACTGCCATAAAACAATCCTGAAAGCTTCCTTTTTCATTAAACCGGATACATGCCCAGAAGAAGATTGACACTGATACTCTGTACCTCTTAGTCCAGGCTTCACACAGAAACCTCACAGTTTGCCTAACATCAGGACAGACCTTTCCAGCTTTAATCTCCCTTCCTCACTTCACAAAACTTAAGGCACAAGTGTGCTGAAATGTATTCAAGGTTTGTCACCAAATACAGCAACCACAAAGCCCTTCCTTTTGTCTAACTCAAAGAGAACCAGTTAATGCATAAGGAGGAGACAAGAGTCTCCCAGTGAGGCAGTGGGCTGAAGCATGTAGATTCTAAGTGCAGAAAGGATCATTAGACCATTCAGTCCAACTTCCCTTCCAGATGATGCTTTCATGTAAGACTGATTTACTGGCTCAAAGAAAACAGGCCACTGTAACAGCCAGCAGTGGGGAATAGGAACGTGTCTGTAAAAATGCCAAAACATGGCATTTTTACATGTAAGGACAACAATTATTTTAAGAACCATTTCTCCTTGTTGAAAAATGCCTTTTCCTCTCTGCAGTGATGCAGTTTATGCAGGATAGCTGACTTTGAATGTGAACTCAAATCATGGAGAAGAATGAGATTCATGTTATAATAAGTAAGTGTGTCTTCAACCCTTCCCACAAATAACAACAAACACATTCACATTTTCAGAAAGCATCTATTTACTATTAAAAAGCAGTAAATGCAAACTACATTCTCACCTTCTAACTGCAACAGACTTGGAGGTACAATT
Organism: Geospiza fortis; assembly: GCF_000277835.1. NCBI lineage: Eukaryota > Metazoa > Chordata > Aves > Passeriformes > Thraupidae > Geospiza > Geospiza fortis. The sequence continues at coordinate 9,896,980 of NW_005054298.1, read as the reverse complement.
ACTGGTTATGATGGGTATTAACCGAGGGATGTGCGTGTGCTGGAAGTAAAGAAAGAACAGGAAGAAATCTTTACACAACAATTCCATAGAATGAAAGACCATCTCCTTCAGCCACCTGAGCTCAGTATTCAGATCCTTGTTCTTGCTCAGTACTTAAAAACAGAACTGCTAGATAAACGAGCACTAACAGATATAGGCAGATTTTTAATATCAAAAATATTTTACAATTTATCAGTTAAAATACCTTTAACAAATACTTGATTTTCTTCTTAATGACACTCTCTAGAGTCAAGTAGCTGAAGTCACTGCAGGAAGATCTAAACTGCCAATGGTAACAATTTTAGAGACATCAGGCTACATACAGCTTATCCAATGAATCACTAGGCAGAAGTCACCACTGTGAACTAATACTTTTGAGAAACATGGACTGTCTGTGAGGTATTTTAGAGCATAATTAAGAGGATGAGTCTGTGCTGCAAGGCTGGTCTAACACCCTTTCAAAGAAAAATGTTTGCTCAGCTCTTAGAGAGATGGAAATATCTTGCCCTGCAAAAAGAAACATTTCCTCTACTATTCTGGCAGAGCTTAACAAGCATCATCTGCACAAGGCTGCAGAACATCTGAAACAGCCAAGCCCAGCACTATCAGAAAAGCAGATTAGGTATTAATCTTATTTTTATTGCAGCAGCATTCATATTTCATCAGAAACACTGCAGTGTTTGGAAATTATAACACTGTTCTCTTTTGATGTATACTTACTCGAATGATTAATCTAACTGCTACAACACCAGAAGTGGCCATGACTTTGGCACTATTTGGAATTAGATTAAAAATTGTTGGCATGATGGCTTCTGCCCCATGGTCAAACTTGTTTCCCAGAACTGATGACAAATGTCTGAAAAACAGAATGAAGTCATGCTGGTAAGTGAGCTGAAGATAAAGCAAGTCAGACTTGTACAGAACATGTGACATAAGCACATCTGACATCTCAATCTTTGCAACTGTCACCTCCTTTCCAGCTCCAAAGGACAGATAACACCATGTTTCAAAAAGCAGTTCTTTTCATTTCAAACTTGTGTCCTATATTCATCTGAACCCTGAGAAACAGTAAGGTCAGCATAAAATAAAGTAACTAGCACAGCTAAAAATTTATTTATCAAGCAAATGGGATCAAGGTGATAGAATATTTTTTGTTAGTTTATATTACAACTTCCCTAAAGCTCCCTATTAAAAATAAATGTGAGAAACACTGCAGCACACTTTTTCTTGAAGTATTTCACAAAGGATAGACTATCAGAAATAAAAACTAGCTCAATCCAAACCACAACAAAACATAAACATTTCCAGCTTTATTGTTCAGTGCTCCCCTACTTGTGCATGAAGGCATGGCTTGCTCATTCATTCTGTGCATCCCACAGCAGCATTGTTTAGTACTCAGGAACACAGCTTGGCAGAATTACAATTAGTAGCCTACATGATGGAGTTTCAAACAGATGCAGAAAAACCATGTTCTAGCTTTAACTAAATAGCACTACCTGCATCCTAATTGTGTTTTAACCAATGCCTGTTCCTTTTCTTCTACATCCCATTTCAAACTCACATAGAAAATAAACTCACCCCAAGGTGATACAAGCCTCTCGGACAACTTGAGAGCGCAGGTCTTTAGCAGATAATTTAAATGCTCCATCCAAAAGTCTTAAGTGCTGGAAGAAGTTATCATATTCTGCAGCTCCAGCCAAAAGTAAGGAGCGGATCTTTTTCAACTGTTAGGAGTATAAAAGAAATCAGTGACTGTTAATGAGCAGCAAATATAAGGACAGTTCAAGACCAATACCTGGTTCCAGGTTTCTTGTGCAGTTATTCATCAACATGTATTAAGGAAGTTAATACTTGATGTCCAAGTAATTTTATTATTTCCTATCTTATATTCAACCCATGGTTAGTTAACATACTAAGGACAGTAAGCTAAACATCCTTGCTAACTTACAGAAATCCAGAAGTGTTGCATTCAGCTATTCAAATTGTATAGTTAATAACCCAAACAATATTTTTTAAACTAAAAGGTATCTTAAACATTCCCCTTTGTTCCCTTATTTACAGCAGCTTCTAATGTTTAGGTAATCTCACAGCTGACTCTTGTGTTAAAAAGATATCTAGACTTAAAGGGCATGGTTCACACTCAGGTCTGGGTAATAATGACATACCCAGAATGTGTCCACTGATTTCATTAAAACAGTTATCTGGCTATAGCAGAAGGGGAACCTTGACCCCATCAAAATGGGAAATTTCCTATTAATACTACAGGGACCACCATCTCATCCTACACACAATCCTCTGACACCTTCACAGGCCCTCCCATGCACCAGTGCATCTGCACATGGGCTCAATTTCAGCTCCCTGTTACTCAGTACAGAAATAAAATTAAACAGAAGTAAGCTGAATCAGCCCAGTCTGCCACTCAGATCTGTAATACAGGGTTTGACAGACATGGCAAAGCTGCTACACCAGTGATGAAAGTCTACTGTGTAGACAAGACTGTGCATCTATTTGTGTCATGAAAACACAGCTCACCTCAGTAAATAGTATTTGGTCTTGACATGCATATAACATCCAATTTTCGACTTCCACACTTCCCACAGTCATATTTATTTATTCAAAACTTAAGTGTGCAGATTCTTGCTGAATTATTTTACACCTCCCTTTTGCAGAAGTATAAATAAGTTCTCTGTAAGCAAAGTAATTTTCTGCCTTATCAGGTAAGTTTTAAGATATTCTGAGTAAGACTTGACATTTTGATTTTAGCACCTGCTAGAAAATTTCCAGCTTTAAAGCTGGATTTGCTGCACAACTTCCAGTTCAACCTGATGCTGTCTCAACAGACTCTTGTATACCAAATAGTAATTTCCCTCACAAATGTGGCCTAAATTCAGTCTCACAAGGAAACATTTCTCTCAAGTTTGGGGGAACATAACAAGTGCTCACCACTAAAACTACATACCAGCCTTAGTCTGAGGTTTTCTCAGTACCCTCAGTGGGATTAAGCTCAGTGTAGAAAAAGCTTCTATTAATAGAGATCCTATCTAAATTCACTACTTACCGCAGAAACTCTCTGTTCCCAGTCATGTTTATCATCTGATAGGATCTCTCTGATCTTGTTTATGGATTCCTCAAGATCCCGGCTGGAATAAATCTACAAATTGAAATACAGAGCAGCACTGTAATGCAGGATTTACTCCATAAAATCAGATTATTTCCCAACTACATTCTTATGTCCTTTGCACCTCATTGCTTAAACATCATGTGCTAGCCTTGGACACAACTGGCTTTGCACAATGCACAGAATTTACACCCATTGCCTGCAACCAAAAATTCAGAAATTATCACAAGATGATTAAAGGATCATATTGCATTATTTTTCTGTAGTTCCACAATTTTAAGCAGAATTCCTGCAGCTACTAGTGGCTATATTAGTCAAAACCTACAGAAGATCATGAGTGGACACATGTGCTGTTCAGCTGTCCCAAATATAAAGCTCCAGTGAAGGAGAGGGGATATATGATGCATCTCAGCTATCCAGCTAAATCAGCAAACATGCAGTTTTCACACTCACAACAGCAGTGCTCCCTGAGACACAAGTCACCTTTACTGCTTTCAGTTCCCAGAGGGTTTCACATAAACTACTAGCACACCCCACCATTTAAAACCTGCCTCCCTTCAACTTCTAACCTGCTTTCCCCTTAAAGATTTGCCAACATCACAATGAAGCACAATTTGCCAGTGATTAGCATGAGATCCTATATCCACCTTCTGCTTTTTAGTACAGCATGGTTTAACAGCTAACTCTACTTACCTGAACTGTTGGGACATCTTCAAATGCCTTAATGAAGTCTTCCTCATCCACAGCACCTGCTCCCTCTTTGGCTGCTGACACACAAATGGAAAAGCCTTTTCAACCTTATTATCAACAAAAGAATCAATTAAGAAACCACCAGCTATCAAGGCATTTAATCAGGAGAAAGTTCACTACCCATGCAGCCTGGGAGGGCTGCAGATGTAATGAAAGCAGAGGCAGGGAAATTCAATGCTAGGCACTGGTGAGACATTCATGGCATCCTTCAACTCACAGGCACATTAGGGAAGTCATTACAGTAGTCACTCAACAGTTAGGGGACACAGTCTGAAAGATGAAAGGGAATACTTACTTTAATTATATGGGAGACTTTATTTTAAAGGATTTAATCCCATCTATAATAGATGAAGGTGGAGATCTGACAGGTGCACAAACAGACGAACGATAAGGAAGATAAACAGTCTCTGGAATACTAATCAGATTAGAGACTGCCTGATATAGGGAACTTTCTCCCTTTCCCTAGGACACATATAGAATTAGAGCTACATGTAGAATAATTGCTAACATTCAGAATGACTGATCAGAATTCTTTTTGCACCTTCATTACCAGAAATGCCCAAAGGTCTTGAAAGAAAGCCAGTGTGTCGGGTTTGGACTGCAAGGGCTGAAGTGTGGCTATATAGCTTATGTAGCTATAAGCAGCCTCAGTTCAGATAGAGTTGGAACTACAAAGGCAAAAATCTACACACTGGAGCACCAACATGATTTACTCATAGCCCTCAGTGCACAACCACACAGGTGCAACTTCTTACAAAATGCAAAATAAATTATGGGGATGTGGGGATTGCTTGGAGATTCATCCTACCAGACTCTGGTTGTGGCATGCAGAGAACACAGACATAATGACTGCATAGGGAAAAATTTGTTACTGGATTCTGAGGACCAGTCTGGAAGTGCTTGCAAGAAGCTCAGTATGAACACTGTAAATACTTCACAGGCACATCAATTTATGCCGGCTATTGGCTTACTTGAAGACTTGGAGCCCAGAGGTGCAGAGCCAAGTCTGCGGGTAGTGCCCATCCCAACTCTGCGTGAGTTTGCAGGGGCCTTTGAAGATGTAGAGGAGCTGGCTGAGGAAGGTCTGTTCCCATCCATGGAGTCTTCATCATCAAAAATTTTATCTGTCAAAAAAACCACACTCAGCTGTAAGACCAATGAAGCAAAAGGATGTCCCAAGGAACATGCCTGTGCTATGGCAAACATGCTACATTTTCCAGCCTGCTCTGCCAGCTCCCATCTCAGCAGTGTCCTCATGCTAAAATCCAGTTAATCATGGAATACCACCAGCTCACTGAACCCAGTCCTTCACTACTGCAGCCACTATGTTATAAACCCTTTCAATGAATGCATTCAGATGAAAAGAATGAACTTCAAATCTACAGCAGAAAGATGCAAGCTCCAGAAAATATTTGGGGTGTTGACAGTCTGCAGCTCTCACGTTTATGTCTCCAAGAGCTCTTTTGACATGGACTGCAGTGAGACTAAGACCACAAACAAATCCAAGATCCAGCAGCAACTGCCTGCACCAGACCAAGGATAAACAGTCACCCAGGAAAGTTCACACGGCAACACCCATATTGTTGATGAACCACAGATCATTAATCACAGACCCATCTGGAGCTACAAATCCCCTTTAACTCTTTAAATTAACACCAGAGATTCCTTACAAGGAAATACAAAAAGTTTCCTCTAATTCATAAAAACATCATTATAAAGTGCATTAAACCCTATAGAACCTTCTGTGTATATCCAACTTCAGCCTCTACCACCAAACGTGAACATAAATTAACTAAAAGTGAATTACAGCTGCTTTGATTCCCAGTCAAGGTTACTTCAATTCCAAAGGACTGCTTATATTGCAGTTTTACATAGATTAGCTAATTCACTTGAAAAAACAGCCTTAGGTTGAAAGGTGACAAAGCAGTTGGGCAGCTGATATAGATGGAACACGTAATTATTGAGGCCAGAAAGCCAGCTCAGCCCCCATCACTCAGCTTCTCCACAGGAACACTTCATTCAAGATTTGAGATCAGCTTCATGCCTGTCCCTCTCCAGCAGCCCAAGGTACACACTCTCCACCAGATTAGGAACATTTCCTTCACAATTTTCACTTGGCAAAAAGTCAAGCAGGTACTTTAATCCATCCCTGCTCAGGAAAGCATCTGGGAACTTCTAGTAACAAATGCAGGCTCCTAGCGAGACACTAATGAGTGAAATTTAATACAGGCTGAGCTTTCTGAAAGTAAAAAAAAAAACTTGGTAACAGTACAGGCATATTCTTGGGGAGGCAAAACAGGAAGAAAAGCCTGTTTTGTTCTCAGCTCAGCCACCTTCAGTTTTCTCTGCCCTAGGCTCTGGCTTATTAGCAGCTGGACACAGGAGGACTGTCACAGATCATCTAAAAACCTACACACCCCATTTTTGATATGCAGCAGTGCACATGATGCCATACTCCAATCACAACTCAATACTAACATGGCAGGTACACAAAAGCATCCAAAACGTGAAAAAAGGTGGACAAGGACATCTCTTCATTTTGATGTTTAAGATGTCTTGAAATATGGGAAAGGGCTAGGGGGAAAAAAGCAACTCTAAAGGAAAGGGGTAAAATAATAACTGTTGTTCTGTTACTGTTATTGTACTGTTATTCAGGAAAAAGTGAACAAGGCAAAAGTGAAAAGAACTTTAACTTAAATACATTTCAGGTCACACAGCTGAAGAGAATATAAACCACAATTAGGATGTGGGCTGTCTCTTTAACACGGTGCCTGAAGGCAGCCATGGAGACCGCGCTATCTCCCTATTGACACCAGTCTTGTTCTGACATCTGTAATTCAAAACTAATTTGAAAAGAGCTCAGGGAACAATCATGAGAATGATTAAAGGATTAGAAAATATGTTTTTAATTCAATTAAATGAAAATTCTCTGTGAGAGATTGTTTGGTCTAGCCAGATTCCTAATAAGTTGCTTGATTATGTTCTGTGTTAACACAGCTACTGAAGATTTATTAACACAGTTTTCCAACGTGATTTATTAATATTGTTTCTCACCTAACAGAAAAATATACAACAAGACAACTGGCTAGAGGTTAAAAACAAATTAAATTCTGAGTTGCCTTTTTAAAATCTCTTCCCCCCTGCTCCCCCACCCATTTTTTGCAATAATCACAGGGCTGACCCTCTGTGAGGTTAGGAGGTGCATCACCCAGTGAATTCTACCACAGGCAGTTCTTAAAAAAGCAAAACTGAATTTTTTTCCCCCAAGAGACACAGTGTAGTTCAAACAGGAATTATTTCAAAAACACTACTTGGTGTGAGTTGCACCAAGGTCAGGGCAGATCAAAATAGGCTTTAAAACGTGTAATCTCGGAAGCCTCCAGGACAAGGTTTTAGTGATTCAGAAAGACTTGGACAGCCATTCAATCCAAAAACTTCTAAGCAGAACTTGTTCCAGGTGCAATTATTTCAAAAGCTCCTATATAAATATTTAGCAAACTATTATTTGACATGTGCATATTAACAGCCAGAAGAAAATCAGTCATATTTGAAACAAAAGGTACTTTCACTAGTTCATAGCCTCTTTCATCAGGTAATAAAATTCTCCATCAGCTGCATTTCAGACTATCTGGATGCAACCTTAGTTAACTCACTTCCTCTTCTATATGCATTTTTAAAGCCTCAGTCCGCTGAAGGGAGAAGAGGGTGTGGTTTCCTATTTCAGATAATAAATCAAAACCAAAAAAATCCAGATATTAAAAGCATTGCACTCCTGTAGTATTTTAGCAACTAAACAGACTATAATTTCTTTCTTAAACAGGCTTTTCTGAGCATTAGCAAAAAAAAACAACACTCCAAAAATCAAACCAGCCCACCCACAGTTCTGGGGATGACTGGATTACGATCGCATCTTCCTGCTCATTAAGTCTGCAAACTAAGCATTACATATTTATCAAACCAGAATATCTCTTCAATAACCCAACAGCATTTTCTCATCGAGCAGTGCAGAATGACAGCACCACGTTCAGAACTGCACATCAAGTCTGCCAGCAGCACGTGTGCAGAACAGAAAGAGAAACAAAGAACAGAAAGGAACCTGGACACAGGAGTACAGAAAAGAACAGAAAACCAAGCTACTATACATTATTGTTACAAAACCCTTTTTTTTCTTTGCCACCCATTGATTCCTGCTCACAATAATCATTTGAACTAGGATCATATTTTTCAGCATATCTGCAAATGGCAAATTCAGCATGGGTGTAACTCTCAGGACACCAGCTGAGGTGCACTGAAGCAGAATCAGTGCCCCACTCTAACATTAAATAACCATTGACATTCTCCCATCACAAGACACCCCCAGTGCTCTTTTATAAGAACCTTACAGTACTGTCAAAGACATGCCCTTATAAAAGAGGCCTTTGTCTGCTCGCCACTCTGCTGCCTCAGAGACAGAGAGAAGACTATCTGCTTTACGTTTTTCAATTCCTTTACATTATTTAAGAAGAAGAGAAAATTGCTTACAAGTACATATCCTTCTGCAAATAAGCTTCCTCAACATTCCTTCATATTTTCCATAGCGTGCCCAGATGTAAGAGTGCTTCACGGAGCGCCGCGGCTTTCAGTCCACAATATAATCAATCACTGCCCCTCGGATTCATTAAGCATGCTGTCTTCACACGTGGATTTAAACAGCCATGGCCTCTGTCCTCTCTCTCTACGGCTGCAGATCTGCACAATTGCTATTAGCAACACCCATTTCAGCCCAGGAAACTTGGGTTCACTTCTAGGGAGGAAATTCCCAACTAGCGAGGGGAAGCCAGGACAAATAATCTGGGATGAAGATGAGCTGAGTGTGCCTGGCTCGGCTGCCTTGCACTAGGAGCCAGCCTGACTTTATCCCCTGGGAAGCGCTAACAGGAGCATCTCAACAGCTGTCATCATTTGTCCATGACGAATAAATTTAGTCATTATTCATTTTAAAACGTAACCCCTTCAGGTCTGGCCAAGGTGAAAAGTGGGGAGAAGAGGCTGCTACTCAGGAACCACGGTAAACAAGGCCCAGCACTTCCCTTGCCTCCAACACCAGCCTGGGACCTTTTAAAGCAGAGCCTCAAATGTCCTTTCCAATGAAAAAAAGATGCTTTCTGGCTTTTAAAAACTTTAGGATGTCAAATTCAAATCTTTTAGTTATTTGTTTGTAAGCTTTAGAGAAGACAGCTACTCTGTAGTGATGACAGACTGGAAAGAGAGCTTTCCATCATATCTGTTCCTCACAAAGATGCCCCACTATGGTCTTCAGATTCCACTCTGTAAAGGACCAAACTTGTCCTGGGCCCACTGTGCCCACTCATCATTTGTTCCCTTTCCAAGCATCAGAGCAGCTAAAACAGGCAGGATGGGTACCTCTTGCATGAATCACCTGCAACACTCTCAGAAGAATCCTCTTTTGGGCGCAGATGGAAGTGGGTGACACCAGAGGAACCTGCCTCCCCACCATTCCCATGGCATGCTCCATCAGGTAGCTGCTAAAGCTGACAAACATTACAGCATTTCCAGATTCCATGCTCAATCCCCACTAGGCGGACAAAGCCCAGCTCCCTGAAGATCTGAGAGCCCTTTACAAGCCAAGAACACACACCAGCAAAACTACCAATGCTAAAGGAAACAGGTTGTGTTCCTCTTTAATCCTTTCTGCCAGGCACAAGTCCATGAGCACTGGACCATACTTTTGAGACAGACACCCCTTTGACATCTGAGCTCATGCCCTCCCCCCAGGGCAGCATCTGGCACCCCCATCTCCAGCTGTGACTTCTGCTGTCGCCCTCTGTTGGGTGTCCAAGCGAGATAGCTTCAGCTGAGGTTAGAAGCCTCTTCCCATTAGCACACGTGAAACCCATGCATGGCTTAGCTGCAAGCCTGTCCAACTCCAACATAGGTGTTGTAGAGGTTTCTCCAGGAGAATGCGTTTATAAACCCACTAAAGATAAAGGAACGTGCATATGCTCCTCAGCAGATTAAGCATTTAAAAACAAAGGAATGGCAGCTACAGGCATGTGTCCATGGGCACAGCACATCATTAAGGTTTCCTGCTTGGCCACCTCCCAGTGTCCCAGCTTCTCTCCCTGGCTCCAGACACAGCTCCTCCTTCCCACCCTCCACACCAGGCAGTGTTTTGCACCTAAAAAGCCATCCACTTGGCCTCAGTGACCCTGGTCAGTCCTGCCAATGCCACCTGCCCCTCTCTCTCCCATCATATCCAGTTATCCCAGCTTGACGCAGTCACCAGCCCCAGTCCCAGCCCACCCCTGCTGCTGCCTCCTGGCACTATGTGCTGAACCACCTCATCTCCTTCACAACTGGCTTTGGAGTCCCAAAAACCTGGCTTCAGCATGAACTGCTCCAGGGGCTGAACAATGACAAGGACATGCATATCACCCAGAACCCTGGCTTTTTTTCCTCATATCTCACATATATCACCCTATTTAAACTACAATCCACATCATTATGGGTGGGAGTTTTTCTGAATAAGGTTTAAACAATGCAAGTCTAGTCAATGTATTTATGGCAATAATACATACAATAAACAACACATCTGCCATCAGCCACAGGTAAGGTGGTGCTTAGAGACCCAGGCCAAGAATGTCAGGCCAGGCAGGTGCAAAATGCTTTTTGCTTTAATAATTCTTAAACACCATGTGGTTTTCTTTAATCCCAAATGCTTCAGTTTTCCTTCCTTAGCAAGGAAAGCCACCACCTTGGCTGGTGCCTCATTCTGTCTAATCACTACCTAATTAATCTAATAGGTCTTCAACTTTCTTATCACAAAGGAAAAGAAAAATCCTCAAAGAAGTAGCACCTGGAATTGTCTTCTGCTCCAAATACATTGTATTTACATATGCTGTTGTTCTAATACACATACTGCTTAGACCCAAGCACCCAACTACAGCAATTTCAGAGTATTTGCCATCCCTCTGCAAGCAGAACATTTAGGCATAGAAATCCTTTAAAAAGCACATTCCTGTTAGTGAGGAACCCTATATTTATTAAACCCATATCAGTATGATAAAATTAACTTTACCAAACTGGTATGAGGAAATTGTTGCACACTTTGACCTGACCACATCCAACCCCAGACTAGGCAGACACAATATGCAAATGGAAAGTAAATTCCAACTTCAATCTGCAAGAATAAGCAATAGCCCAGCAACATCCAAAATCTGCTCTCAGGGACTGGCCTGCTAATTCAAACAAAATCGTCCTGCAGAAGACTGATCTGAAATCATGCAGCTTATGATGATTTAAGTTACTTTTCTGAGGGACATTAAAAATTTCAATCCTGGAATCAGATTACTCCAATTTAAGATGTAGCCATGATGGATGGCTGTGAGCATGATTGAGAACAGGAGTATTAAAGACTTGAAAACAAGAGACAAATAAAAAGGATTTAATGAGCCTGTTTACTTCAGAACTTTTTTAACCATAATGTTGACAGTAATAATGTCATCATGTCAACAAGTCACAGCATGCCCCCTCTAATAGCATCTATGAGCACTAGCACAACTAAGAGTATAACAAATAAAAGTTTTAAGAAACTTCTGTTCATGAAACTAACACACCTGGAAATGGGAGTTTTTAAAAGTTAGTGAAACTGTCACTTAGCCAGTTTTCAGCCATATGAAAGCCTCCATTAGCTTTAAGTTGATTTAGAAAAGAGGTGGTACAAATGTTACATTCCTATCAGCTTTATTAAATTAAATATCAATAGCACACAACATAATAACTATGATACTGAGGGAAAGA
>NW_005054298.1:9859310-9885256 GCF_000277835.1 Geospiza fortis | reverse complement strand
GGAAAGAGCACCAGCTCAAACAACCAAAACAATTCACAAAAGCATCAAATATTGAAATAAATTCATTAAGAGCTAGGATTTATAAGTTTCACCAATTACTTTACTACAGTTCATACAGACAGCTAAAGAAGAATCAAACACCCATGTGTGAGGAGCTGCACAGACACAGCCTTTACCCCATAATGATTCTTTAAAAATTCAGTAACTGAGAGACAGACACAGACATGTACATAAGGCAAAATCAAAGTGGAGAAGAGACAGAGATAAGGATTTACTTTCCTCAAAGTAATCCTTGGAAATACAATATTCCCACAGTGCTTTTTCCAGCCAGCCACACAGCCTGCCCCCAGACCTCAAGAGCACCAGGAAATCCATAGTGCGTACCTTGGAAGAACACACCCACCCCAAAAGCCCATGCATTTACATAAAGTTTCAATTTGAAGAGCAAAAGCAGCTTCTCCCTGCCCTGCACTTACCCCTGGGGTTTCCCAGAGGTTGCTCATTACGCCTTGTGGGGCACCCACCCTCCATTCCCTGCCAGGCTGTCCACCCATCTCCCCAGCCTTCACAAACACCCCAGCTATTTCAGAGCCTCTAACACACTCCACACCAGGGTGTTGCTGCTGTGGCTTTCCCTGCTGACTGTGCCAGGGGGTGCTGCCCCAGTTCTGTTCTGGACCCTTGAAAATACCCTTTAAATTGCATTGCCTTATTACTCCCTCCTCACTGTGCTCTCATTAGCATAATCTTCAGAGATAAAAGAGACAAAGTGGGTCCCTGAGCCCGAGAGATACCAATCAGTGAGAAAGGCTGTGGATGGAGGATGGCTCAGGGAGATCTTTTAGAGTCAGAAAACATCTTTTGACAGAACTACAGGAATGAGCCTTGTCACAGAATCCTGTCATACCCAAACTGCAGATTTCACTATTTCCCACTTTAATATTAATCCTCTGTGCTGCACTGCAGTGGCAATGTTAAGATTTTGCCTCAGCCTTACTGAAGTTTAATTATTTATGCAAATAATTATATAAAAGAAAGTGAATTCTTCTACCTTCATTCGCAAGACAGAAAAATTCCATTCTGCTGAGGCAGAGGAACTCCCTCAGGCACCAGTTCCATATGCACACATAGCAGGGATGTGACAGGTTAAAGAGCAATCCATGAACCTTCCTCTCCTTGCTCTCACCTCCATCTCTGCATTTGCTGGAAAACCTATGGCAACAGCCTGGGCTCCCTGTGTTTGCAGCAAGCCAACGTGAGGATTCAGGCAGCAAAGGGGGCATCAGCATCACCCAGCTGCTAGTCACCCACACTACATCCAGCACCCCAGGCAACAGCCTCCTTTGCCAGGTCTGTGATCAGCTTTGCACAGCATTCACTTTAAAAATTATATAAATGTAACTAAAAGGCCAAGCCTTTCAACAAGAGCAAGAAGTATTTGTTGTTATTTTAATGTGTGAGTAAACTGAGACAGAGCTGAGGGAAATTCTCAGGGTGTGAAGACTCCAGGGCATTGCCAGAATCTAGATTAAGCTCCATTCCTGAACAGTTTTTTGTACTGGTCTCTTTCTCTTCCTCCTACTAAAGATGCAAGGAGTGCCACAAATGCTTTCTTATTTTCCCAATATTATCTTCAAACCTGTTCTATGCATATTCAAAAAAGGACATTAGCAAATGGGTTGGGAAAGGTAGAAGTAACATCATATATTAGAATCAACATATTAGAAATAAAAATTTTAATTTCGTTGTTCTTACACGTTGCTTGAAGCTTATCCACACCTGAAACTGAGTTCTCTGTATTTCTCAGGGCTGGCACTACAGGAAAACAGCAACCAAGATTAAACCAAGCTCCCAGGGAGACACCTGCTGGCAGCAGCCTGGGGTTTATTTGCCGAAACCTGAAGGAACAAGGAGATACCTGTGGAATCAGGAGGTGATATTTTGTCTTACCTGGACTGCCTATACCCCATGGAACTCAATTAGCAGGCATACCAACAATCTGAAGCCTTCCAATGGACAGTGTTTTTCAGCAGTGACTGGCAGGAGCCCCATGAGCAGACAGGGCAGGTGACTCCAGCCCCACAACCAGGTCCAGATTTCCAGCTATTTGCACCATCTGCTGCCATGACATCACAGGGTGAGGCACTTCTCCAGCCTGCACTCCCCAGTTGGCATTCCCTGCACAGATCCTTCTGCCTCCTCGGGCAATAATGACCAGTGCAGCTCACCTCGATGCTGACTGCCCCAACACCATCATCATCAGCACAAGGAAATTGCAGTTTCTACTGTTAGTACTTATCACTTCTTGAGGGGATGCTCACTCTCAACACACAGAACACCGAGATGTAAAGCACTGACAAGGAGCACACAGAGCTGTTTTTGGAACGAAAGAGCATCCTGACGTTTCTAGGACAAAGCACTGTTACAAAAAAAGGCAAAGGCATCTTATTGCCTCCAGTTACACAGAGCTCACTGGGGGAAACAGAAATGCTGCAGATCCCACTTCCAGCCACCACAGAACATCTGCAGAGCCTGCTAATGCACCAAGTCCTGCAGAAGAAAGCTTTCTAGAGATATCGACAAGGAGATAAAAATGCCAAGCTGCAGCCTTGTTTCCTTTTGGGTTATTTCTCAGAGGATGGCTGGGTTGGTGAAGCTAAGCCAGTAAACTGAGCTGGAGGGATCTGGGGAAGCTGCAGAACCAGCCTTTTCCAGGACCTTCATTTATGTTTATTTGCAATCATTAACAGGGACATGTTGCCCAGCACCTCCTGTGAGATGGTGGGGCATCCTAAACTTTCCAAGCAGCCACCTCTGAGCCAAGAAACAAAATAGGTGCAGTTATCCCAGAACAATGAAGGAAAAAACAAGGCTGTCAGCCTACAGCCTGTATAGCCACAGAAAACAGGAGCCTTCTGTCCCAAGGCATTCTGTCTGGTTAAAGGCTAATGCAAGAACATGGGTACTGCACTGGCAAAAACTGCACAGTGTTACACACATCAGCGACTCCTATCCAGAATGCCTGGCCTGATGCATAATTAATGTACTTTAATTAGATGACCATTTAAAATACTGTCAAATGCTCACTGGGCAATAATCATGAGATAAGAATGTCTTAGACTGAAGGCAGTTGAGACAAAAGAAAAACCATAGGGAAAACTATGGAACAACTCCCCAGCCTACACGCCTTTTGAGAAAATTACCAACTAGTAAAACAGGCATGACCAGCATGATAACCAGGAATTTCTACCATAAATAAATGCTTCATCTTTATAAAGATGCATATTACTACAGACTGTTAAGACACATACACAAGCAAAGTGTACAGACAAGTTCTGTTTATTTAAGAATAATCCAGAGATGAATTTTATGATCCAGGCCATGCTCTATAGCCAGAAATGGTTACCAAACAGTGGTCTGAGATGCCTCTGAGCTCCTGCCACAATGACTACTACTAAGAGTTGGCTCTGTGATCTCCACTGCAGCTGTCAGCCAAGGAAGGGGATGGGGAACCAGACGTGATGCTGACACTTCTCTGGAGTATTCAGCAGCACTGCCTGCCTGCCACAGCGCTCTCCTGATGCACTAGAAAGCACAAGCTTCTGCCTACTCCTAACTAATAAAAGCAGGACTTGGGAACATTCCTGTCTCCCCACCACTTCAGTACAGCTCCCTGAGAGCAAGCAGAGCCTTTGAGAAACTGCTTCAGCACCAGTACACCAGGCCAACGTTTGCAGCCCATGCCAGCCTTTGCAATGTCTGCATGAGCACATTCAACTACAACCAGAGCTTAGAGCAGCAGCTCCTTAGAGCTGGGGAGAAATACCCATTCCCCACTCACATCACACTCATTTTGGCAAACACTGGCAGAGGGAAGCAATGGCTTCCTGACAATCAAGCACATTTGGTTTTTAACACCAGTGTCTTAAAGAGAATAAACACAGAAAATGAAAAGCTAGCATTTCACTATTCTCAGGATCATTGCAGAAAAATCTTACTGTATTTATTATGATCACTCAAGACCAGTGACTCCAAAGGTAGCATTGAAAATGTCTGGGGTTTTTTTAAGATGCAAAAACAAACACTAGTGAGTAATATGAAACAGGTTTTACTTTTAGTGAAAAAATGCTTGTTCAGTAATTTTTAGAATATATGTTTCACTGGCAATAACTTATAATACTACTCTGCACAGATTTGCATATGATCTAGATAGGATTAGTTCCACTTTTTTGACATAGTGGGAACAAAGGCCAAGTACACATGAGGAAGCTGACTGCAGGTGGTGCAGGAAAGTCAGAATTAGAGCGAATGCCAGAAGATGTATCAGAGTATTGGATTTCCTTTATTTAATCACCATCACGTTAGGCTAAATTCTGATTCCAGCTCTATACATTTGGGATGGAGATGAATCCAAAAGCATGCAGAACTCTGCAGGATTTTTTTAAAGTTGCTATTATCTCAGATTTTCTTCTGTATGGTTTCAAGTGAGCACAGAGAGCTTTCAGTACATCAGCTAGTAGCCTATTTGACAGATACTTCAGTACAGCATATGGTTTCCACATGGCTGGCTAACATAAACAATTCAGACTGATATTTAATCTTCAAATAAATATTTAAGTTTCAAATAAATATAAGCACAGTCTGAATGCTTGATTTACAAGTGGAAAGCTCAAATTCCTGAAATACATTAATTTCTTGGGCCTTTTTCACTCATCCTTCAAAGCCTCAATTTAAGCAAACCACGGGCTTAAGGAAAAAAATCACGGGAGGAAAGCACCAAAACCAAAAATGTGTCACAATTTATAAAATATAAATAGTCAGCAGGGCTTCTGTTTTCCTGAAGCTTGTTTCATCCACTCCCCAACACCTTTAAAACAAAAGGTAGATCTATGCTCCTTCATCCACGTTCCTCCCCATAAAGAATCATCATTAGGTACAGCAAATAGAGCAGTCATACTCAGAGGGTGAAAAGCAGACAAAAAGGTAGAGTGAAGACGTTGCTGAACCTTTCCTTCCTTTTGTCATTAATTACTTCAGCCTACTAAATTTGCTATTCATATTTCAGAGGCAACAAGAAACTCCGAGCAAGCAGGGGAACTTTAATGTGCTACAAAGAAGAAAGCATCTTTCTCAAAGTGCTTGCAATATAAATAATGCATAGCACAGATAAAAATAATTACTATTATTTGACTTTATGACTAGATTTTATTAAAAAATAAGCACAAATATCCCCCTCCTTCTCTTTTAAAAGAAAAAGTGCAGTTAAAACATGCAAGTAGTCCTAATCAGTCTAAGATATTCCTGCCCAACCCTTTTTTATTTGGTCTCAGTCAGTGCAGCTGTTCACTTTCTCCCCATGGCTCAGCACCCTTTTTCAATCACCCTCAGGTCCCTGCACCTAGGTAAAACTTAAGCCTGTCATTCAGCCATCCAAAATTGTCTGCCATGACTGAAAGTTGGACTTAATAATTGATTCTGATCACAGCTGGTCATTTGACTTCTTTAGTAACCATGCTCCTTTCTTCCCACATACTATGTTCACAGTAGAAGACTTCCACAGCTGGTCTGTCTAAGAAGTAACAATGAAAGAAATCAGTTTTACCACATAAAGCCACTTACTGCATCAAATAACAATATGTCGGGATCAAATAGGAAATTCAAATTGAAAAAATGTTTTTGGCAGACCAGTAAAATCTTGATTCATCTGATCTGAACTCTGCCAGTTTCTCTGCTGCATCTCCTGTACCACTTGACTCTAACTCCAAGACCATCCCACCCACAAGAACTAAACAAAGGGACTAAGGGCAGACTTGTTTTGACCTTAATCTCTTAGTTTTAATCAAATTCAAAACTTGGTAAGAGGTGGTGGAAGCTCTGAATAAACATTTACAAGCAAGCAGATTCCCTCTGGTTCAAGGGCAAAGTCTGTCAAGTGAAAAGGAAGGATGAGTTTGCCTCAGGACTCAGACGCATGATCAAATTATTGCTGCTTAAAAAGTTATAAGACACCAGCTGAGCCAAAGCAGCAGCCCTTGAGATGCTATTAAACTATGGCAAGTGTAAGGTAATTTAATTTAACTTAGCCCTAAAGAAAGAAAATTAGGCCAAGCAGAATCATTCACATTTACCACAAAGAACACAAACACTAACCACAACCCAGCTAAACATCTTACTCTGGATCTGCTCATTAAAGACTCCACAAAACAAATGCTGACCTAAACAGAATTGGAGACATTAAATACCAAAGGGGTTCCCATGCAAATCTGGGAATGCTGATTGCAGAAAAGGCCTGGCACAGCCATTTTCACCACTACTGGGGAAAAAAAAAAGAAGTCAAAATCACTCATCATTCCTTAGCAATTCTCACAGGTGATTCTGCCAAGAGAAGCCGATGTGGAACAAGACTGAGACAAGGCAGTGAGCATGGCTGGTATTAAGTCTTTCCTCATTCAGAAAAGTTACTGAAATCATTATCATCACAGAATACTGAAACCCAACTGATTTCCATCTATACAGACTTCTGGTTTCAGACAGGCACATCTACTGCCTCCATGCAAGACTTAAAGAAGTCAACAAGTCAAAACAAAAAAGAAAACACTTTATTAATACAAAGAACCATTTTCTAAGCAGCTTGAGAACTCTCTTTTCCCTAAGGCAAGTCTGGCTGGCACAGTGACTTTGTACATCTGTGACCCTGAAAGATCACTGCAATGATAATTCAAATGGACAAATCAGATAGCAGCTTCTTCCCTCTTGCACTGCTTTGTCTATGCTGTAGAGACATGTCCCTTCATATGTGACATTTACACTTACTCCTAAACAGCAAGCTGTAAAGTGTAGTCCTTGTGAAGGCTCAGCTCCTAGAAGCAAGCTGTCCCCTTTTCAGCAGGCTGCTTATGATATAAATGTAGAAATCACCAGGAGAACCAGACTCCATTACATCGTGCTTCTGCTTTGTTACATTGTAAAGATGAACATAAATACACCTTGAAATGAACAGTTACTTTTACTCTTACTTTTATTTCAGTTCTAGGATACACAATTCACTCTAAAGCTTAAACTCAGTAACCTTAAAACTTACGAGGATTTTTACTACTTGCCTGAAACACTGATTACCCAACAGAGACAAAATCTAGGTAACCAGAGCTTAGTATGGTATTTGATGTGCACAGCCTGAGTTAAAGTCTGGGGAGATGGAAATAGGGTCTGGAAATTACAGAGGTGAGGCAGAGATTAAATTTCTACGACACTCAAGGAGGCGCAGATAGTGAGTAGAGAAAGGAATAGAGAAATTCTTGTAAAACACATATGACAGGAATTCACACACTGTGCTTTGTGAGCCATCCCAGGAACTGGTGCATATGCAACTTCTTACTTGTGAGATCAAATAATATCATGCTCAAAAAGCAAGAGGCAGGCATCCCTTTCAGTCCAGCAATTCAATTAAATACTTCCTAGTGACTGAAGCCATGATTCCTTATTCCTCATTACTATAAAGTCACTCCCCACAGTTTGATGTCAAAATCAAGTATTACTAAAACAGTATCAGCCCAAGACATAATTTAAATGTCTAATTTTCCCACTAACAATCACTTCTTGGGTGGTATTTTATAAGTTGCCAGACAAGCTCAAAGCCTGGCATAACTATCTAGGGTGATTCAAGGATGACCAATTCAGACCTTCCTCCTGTTCAGGCATGTTATGGCATGTACTGCAATGCAGGAAGATTTTTAGATCCATCTGCTCTCTGGGACTTAAAGGACAGGAACCCTTGTATTCAGGGGGTGTGGGAGAACAGACAGAAATAGAGATTAAATGGATTCATATCATTGTAATATCCTACCACTTAGGAATAGAAGAGAGCACATGGGCAACCAACTGCAAAACCAAATAGCACAACATTTGAGCATAAGTCTTAATCAGGAGTAACAACAGAAACTAATAGATTGCTTTTATCCTAAAGAGGCTTTTTTCAAGGTCATTCAACAAAATAAAATAGGGATGAAGTCTGAGACATTTCTATTTTGGAAACTCTGCAACAGGTTCCCAGGTTGAGATGATGGTCCTCAAGCACTTACTGGGCCTTTTACAGTGCAATAGCACTGATGAAATCTTTCCCTGAACCCAGGTTTACTGTAAGCCATGACTGGGAAGAAGAAATTTGTTTTCTAAGTTTGCTCTGAAGATACTGATCCCAAGGTAAGTATCTGTAGCCATCAGGTCACACAGGTGGCAAGAGCTGAGGGAAGGAAAACTCTTTGAAGCACCTTTGAAATCAAAGTATGATGCATCCTCACATTTGCATGATTTCTTATATCCCCATTTTATTAAGTCTTTATTTTTAGATCACTTTGTTGTCATCTTCCACTCACTTCAGATTGTTGTACAGGAGAAAAGGCATGACTCAGAGAAGAGGATGTGCAGAAGAGCACCATTTCTCTTTCACAAGAGGCAAAATGGATGATTTTTCTTTGTAAGGATGAGCCCATCTTGCCAGTCCTCACTCAAATTACGATGCTCTGCAATACATCTGTGTACTGCACGACAAACAAAAAGTCCAAGTTCAAGGTTATTAAAGGTACCTTGTCTCTCTTGGGCTGTAAGGTGTCCAGACACATCTAGAATTTACATTCCAGAGCAGAAACAAAAGAAAATAACACATCAAAGAATTCAAATACTTTATTTTAAACACATTTCATTTCAGACATAGGAATGGAGAGAATTAAAAATATGGGACTAAGTTGTTAAAAATGAAATGTGTGTTAGAGAGTAAAATCTAACAAGGAAAACAATGGTTCTTCCACATCATTCATTTCACAACAGCTTCCCACTCACATGTATATAATACAAGTGTATTTTGCCTTGCACAAGTAAAATATATTTGGTGGGTTTTATTTATTAATTGTGTAGCAACATCAAGATTCCAGGTGACCAAGACCTTCCTTCTACCAGCTGGAAGAGACATTGAAACCAACCTTCAAATGATAACAGCTAGTCATAGACTTTATCTGAGAGTTTCCCTTCTGAACCTTCAACTTTGAGGCTTTCACAGTGACTCACAGGAGTGCAAATACATTTGTCCAAAAGCACACTTGAACCAGTTGTAAAAACTGAGAGCTACGACTCTCTATTTCTATTTATTCATTCACCAAGTAAAAGGATCTTGACACTCAAGTAAATTATTTGGAAATTATAATACTGCTTAAGATCAACAGTCAGATTCCAGACTCTCATGCATTTGCTGTACATTTTCACAAATCAGAAGCAGGAGTGACCATGTGTTACACTCTGTGTAACCAAGTGTTAATACTCACTTTGACAGGCAGGATTACTCTCTGTTGACACACTGAAAAATGCTCACAAACTCCATGACTGAAACACTATCAGGTATGGAAGTGTGTAATACCACAGAGGAGGTGTGAAAGCAGAGACAGATATGAGCACCAAATTAGCAAGTTTTTATTATTAGCAGGTGTTTCCAGGCATTGCTTAGACTATCTGAAGAACCAGTATGAACATTAAAAAAATTTGCACGAACAGCTGACTATAACACAAAGAAAATAAAGAAGTGCATCAGTAGTTGCACATCAGAAAATGTCAAGCAGACCAAGCTGCAGAAGAAAAAGCCATATAAATCTTTCTCCATCCAATTCGGTAATTTTTAGCAGACAATATAGGCTGCTGCTGCCTTGTTTAACACAAATAACAGGGAATGCTCATAGGGCACTGCCATCTGTCAGCAGCTGTTACTGAAAACCAAACACGGGGCAAGTGAGCAGCAGTTCACAGCATTCTGCCTCCAGATGCAAAAAAAATTCAGAAGAAACAGGAATAAAGTGTAGGGGAAAATAATGTCTTATCAAATCCCTAAACCCAAATTTTATGCTCAAATGTACATAAACCTTCAGCATTTCTGGAGAAGACAAGTATCAGTCATAGCTTGACCACTTAATTCCTTTCACAAGAAGGAGTGCTGAAGGTCCTGTACACTTGCAGATACTATAGAAACAAGAGATTTCTGTCTAGGCATGATTATTCCTCATATGTGGCCAGCTGCTTTACCAGGTATCAGTTTATTCAGATAGAAAAAATATTTGAGGCCTCCCAAAACATGAGAGCAGATCAGCCTGGGTCATCTGAAGCTTCTACCATTAATCAGCTTGAGCCACCAGAATTGCTCACCTCCACTATAGATCACTTACCTTAATTTCAAGTAGCAAGAATTATTGTTTTGTCCAGGCTGGAATTGAATGGCTCAGTTACACAACAGCTCTTTACTATTTGTACTGTTGTGGCAGCCTGCAGCAATCAGTGATCAGCAGCATCCTGGTTCCTTGGATACAGTGCACATCCCATCCCTCCCAGTGCTGTCAAACACTGAATCCATGCTCAGAAGCCATGAGCCAGCCAGAGAAGCAAGCTTTGGACCATTAGCCTGCATATTAACCAGCACCCAGGGGCCTTTCAGGCCAGCTAAACTATGTCAGTTGAGCTAAAAGGATGAAATTATACTCAGAGTGCCCCTCTGGTGAGAATCTCTTGGCATGATTTAGTCTGAAGAGTCTGTGAAGGGATGAGAACAACTTTTCCTCCTGGCACTATGGAGAGAAGAACCCCTAAGTGTCTTACAGAATTAATGCATGTCCTACATGAACTTCTCCATTCATGGCTGACTCATGTCCCATTCTCGTTTAGGCTCAACAGGTAACAAGCATGGCTCCTTAACAACAAATGACTGAAAGGTCAGCAAGCATCTTGCTAGAATTAAAAAACCCATAAATGAATCACACCACAAACTAAAGATGGCGGCAAACCTTAGGAATTTCAATTTTCTAAATGAAAATTTCAAACCCAAAGCAATGACAACAAATCAGCCTTAGGCCTGTCCAAGTCCCACTCCTGCAAGCACACCACCATGCAGGCAAATCATCTGGTTGTCTTTAGCAACCATCTGTGCTTGCCTTCACTTAAAGAAGAATTAGCAAACAGAAAACTGACACATGTGAAGCACAGCACATAACAGACAACTACAGATTCACTTTTAGTTTTGCTAAGAGATTTTAAGATCGGGGTGTTTTCACTGGGAGGCAGGAATTTCAATAAAACCTTTACCATAAGGATACCCATAAGAAGTCAATGCTTCAATTAGCATAAACTCAAATTGTCTGCCTTGCCTCTTTACCCATGCAAAGCTTCTAGGCTGCCCACTACACACTCCCTCCTCTTTACAGCCTGGAGACTGAATTGATGGAGTCTTCACTGAAAAACAGAACCAAGAAGATGAGCTGAAGAACTTCCAGTCCCTCCTTCTTAATAGTAATTTTGTGTTTAGTTTTTAAATATTTGAAATGGCGCCCTTCTAATTCATCTGGAAAGCCTCTCCTACTGACACAAAGAACCACTGATAATTCCTGCTTGGAAGAGGCGTGGATTTGTTGAGTTGATCTACATTAGTCATCTAGATTACAAATATTACATAGAAAGAAGGCAAAAAACCTTACTGAGATGAAGAAAAGGAATTCAAACCTCCTGAGTTATCTTTAGGCTGTCTACATAGGGAAGAGGAACACAGACAGAGCTCTGTCTGCAAAATAAAGCTTGCCATTACAAGTGAAGTTTCAGGAGATTCCTAATAATAGTATTTTAAAGAATGGCATGAAGATTAAATGGAACAAAATACAGCTCACCTACTAATTTGTAGCAAACTGCTCTATAACTACTGCATCCTAGAGGAGGAAAAATGAAATAATGGCATAATTTAGGTTAAAGGGATCTCTGAAGGTCAAGTGACTCAACCTCCTTTTGAAAGCAGGGCTAACAGAGTTGTATTCCTCAAGAACACATCCAGACTAATTTTAAAAACCTCCACGGATGAAGATCCTCTGGGCAACCTCTTCCAGTGCTTCACTCACTACCTTCAAAGTGAAGAAAAATATCAACTCACGGGAAAAAAACCCAAGTATAAGGCTGTCCTCTCAGTCCCTAAAGTATGTGGACTGCTGGAACTTGCATAAAACCAACTGAAAACCTCTTGATGGAAAAAACTCTACTTCTAATTCAGAGGTTTTCTGGAATTAGTGGTCTGTGCATCATAGGTACAGGAAAGTCAAGATTCCAGCCCAAAATTTACAAGATGAGCTGCTCATCACAGCTTTTTAGTGCCATTTGTCCTGTGTGTAGTTTCACAGAAACTCCTTGCACACCATGAAGGAGCAGAGATCACCTGCTTTCGAATACTGGTCAGACCATCACTGGCGAAGGATGCAGAGCACCAACAAACACAGTTCAGGTACATTCTCACCTCCAGCTGGAACTATTTACCCTTTTTAGGACATGCTGAACATGGTGTTTCAGATGGCTCTGTGATGCAGCTTTCCTGGGAAGAAGCTGTGGAAAGGACCAAATGTAACATGCTCCCACGGGAGGCCCTGAAGGAACATTCTGCTGCAGCTGATGGAGCGCCTGGCCCGTTCTATACAAAACACACAGGACCTGGCACAGTCCAACCCTGTCACAAAGCTCCCAGGGCCCCAGTATTCTGCCACATCTCCCACACTTTCAGCAGAGTGAACAGAGCTCCTTATAATGTACTGCTGCAAACAAGAAATAGTTAGGACAAAAATAGGGACAAGCCTGCTTTAGAGCCCATGATAATAAATAGGCTTCAGGGAGTGCCACGAAGGGAAGCAGCAAGCACAGAGCACAACGTGCATACAAAGACCCAGTACAGAGGCTTTGGAGAAATCCCACTGCAATGAGACAAAATCCAGTGCACACATCAAAAAGAAAAGAAAAAAAAAAGATATCTAAGGAAAGCACTAGAGACAAGTACGGAGCTTCTTAAGGGGGAGGGAGCAGAGAATAAGTTTCAGTGTGCTGGTGCATAAATATTTTGCCTGTGGAAGCTAGGGATCAGATCTTATTTGAGTCTCCAGTGAAAAGGAGCGTGACTGTCCCTCCACATCACAGAAGCTCCATGTGATTAGAACCCTCTGCAGATTCAGTTCCTGCCCAGCACAGAGCTCAAACAGCAGGAGCATAAATCGGAGCTGAAGTGCACTGGCAGAGCTGCAGCAGGGAGAAGTGTGCCCAGCCCTGCCTCTCCAGGGCTGCCTCCGGGATTGCCCCTGATCCCAGCAGGAGCTGGGGGGAGTTCAGGGGAAGAAACATAAATGATGGAGAACAGAGTTAGACCCATTCTTCATAAAGCTGCCCTAATTAGAAATGTCAGGCCTCATTATGAGCCAGCGCTCACTAGACAGGAGTCCCATTTCTGGGCAGAGATGTATGTGGGAGACATGCATTTCTTAAAGATGGACACATCCTTCTCTACCCACACCACAGCCAAAGGAACAGTCTTGCTGCATGGGGGTGAAGGCAGTACCATGCTGCCTACTGCATAAACACTAGCAGAAGCAGTGCCAACACTGTTTCATACCTGAAACTCCTGTCTCCCCCTTCCCTGTGGAAGGCTAGGAAGAGTCATGCCTAGTACTCATAACAAGGCTTTTTACAACACAGTCTACCAGAAATTTACATAGGGGTCTGTTCATTTCCCATGGAAATCATTAGAAAGAGTCCATTAGTATCAAAGGGAGCAGATCTGGAGTAAAAAAATAGTGAAAATTTCTCTCTTCTACCTCTGCATTCAAGCATTCATCTCCAAAGAAGCCCAGATAGGTCTCATATTCCTTAGACATCAGCATCTGTATCTCATACCAGAAACATCCATGTCAAGCATCTAAAGGATTTTGTTGTGCACTGACAAGCTCTGAGAGAAGGCAGGTCAGGTGTGTCACAGGAAAGGGAACAGCTCTGGAAATGTGGTTGCTATAGGTTTTGCCGTTCTTGAAAAAAGCGGTTCAGGTGACTCTTCACAGTGAATGAAGGTATTTCTCTCTTCCTCTGTAGTGCATTGTTTATAAATTTTGATAAAATTCACCTGGCTTGACTCTGAAGGCCACCTGCAAAGCAGTAGCCATCAGCAGCTTTCCTCATGAAGATTTGTCTGCAGCGACATCGCTGCAGGCTACACGTGGGGTGTAAACCTAGCCAGGATTATTCAGGGCTGTCTGCAGCTTTGGGGCTTCAGGGGAATAAACAAAAAAAGATATTCAAACTGCTTAGCACAATTCTACAAAAGGATTCTTCTGACAGAGCAGCAGGGCAGAATTAATTCCTTCAGCAGGCAGAAGAAACCCAGTCATTATGCAGTATTTGCTGTCTTAATACTACAAAAATAGGATGCATTTACTTATTATAGCTCAGTTTTGTTCTATTTCATATCACTGTATTTGAGCTACAAACAAAATACTTCAGCCAAACATAACAAGAGGAGGAAGGCAGTGTATTGCCAGACCAGGGCCAAGTACAGACAATGCCTTCCCTGTACCTCCCCTCTGGAGTAACAAACCAGCACTTGTCCACTCCTGCATTTTGGAAAAAGCTCCTCTTCGTGCCCCCCACTAACACGGCTGTAAGGGCAGGTTTTGTTCTGCCACTGCATGTTAAAACTGGATATACCATCTGTACTAGTAAGTCTTCCTCAAAAATGGGCTCAGCAGTCTTATCTCATCCAGCCTAAGGTCAATGATCTGAAAATGAAAAGTAACTAGGTACAAGAAGACCTTCAAGCTTCCAGGTATTGGGTCTCAGGTTCTTTAGAAATCAACCAGGTGCTCTTCAGTCTAGACTTTAATAAAACCTCACAGTTACGGAAGCTGCAGTTCCTGTGGCTACAATATACAAGGACAGGGATGTTATTTGTTGCGGGTAGGAGAAACATGGTTCATGCACTTCTGCTGCCCATAAAAGCCTATCCTGTATTTCACCAATTACCACAGTGACTGCTGTCCTCAGAGGCTGCTAATTACAGCAGCTAAACCCAGTCCACTTGTTACACACTCCACCTGATGATAAATCTCATCAAATAAATGAGAGCTTCGGCACAGAATTTATCAAAGTGCTCCACAAGAGGTGCAAGAAATTTCATCTCTTCCCCAAGCAGTCTTTGGCCACCACTGAGGTAGCTGATTAAGGACAGTAACTGAATTCTAACGGGGACAGTGATTCTATATAAAAACAGCCTAGAGCATTCATTTAAAAGTAGTTATTAGGAAACTATTCTCCAGCACCCAGCTTATAGAAAGGAAAGACACCTACTCCTCCACCACTTTCTTGGAAACTGAACTATTTGGGAGCCTCAGGCAAGGACTTGTATGCCAAGAACAATTTTGTAATTATTGTCATAGGAGCAGAAAGTTTGTAACACCTTCACTTGTGCTCACAGAAGTACTCTACTATGTACCCCCAACAAGTGTTGAAGCCAGTGTGTGTGAAACACAAACACAACCCAAACAAACTTCACAAATCTGCACAGTGTACAACTATGGGGTACTTTTTACTCCCACCAGATTGCCCTTCAGTGTGCCAGTCTTCCTCTATGATATTTGAATAGCTTGTACTCCCATCTCTCAGAGAATTGCTGAGAATTAAAAGGCTGACTTAAAATCACTGTTATGTTCACAGTGATCAATATGTGTGTGCACAGGCATATGTATGAACCATCCTACTGATGAACTTGCCCCTGGAAGAGTCTGTGTACCACAAACAAAGCTAAGTGATCAGAACCATAAGATTTAGTTAGTCCCTTCATGTAAAAATGTCACTGGAGTTAATATTGCTCCAGCTTTGATTGCAAGCTCTTTCTGACAGAACAACTACAAAGGAGAGCCAGCTGGGAAAAACAGCACAGGAAAATACCACTAAACTGGTGCAAAGACTTTAAAGAGAATGACCACTGCAAATTTAGGGCTTTATTTTAGAGATGAAACCAACCTGACACCAGAACACATGAAAGAATTTGGAAGAAAAGATCATAGTAGAGAAATCAGCAAACTACTAAGCATTCCTGACTGTGATCACCCCCACAGCTGTACCAGATATTACTGCAGCTTCCTTGGGAGAGAAGGGTGTAGGATTTTTTTCATTCTAATTCTTTATGAACACTGGACTATAAATTCATACTTGCCATGTGTTCTAAGAAGCATGTGTTTCCTGAGGCAACCACTGGGTTTGCTCAGATACACATGGTACTTTACCAGTGGGGAAGAAGAGAACAGGCCCTGCATGAAGAAATTCATCTCCATATGTGCAGGACATGCATGCATTTAACTTCCATCAGTAATACTGGAATGGTGCACATTAATCTTTTACTCATGAAGCCCACACTAAACAGCAGCATCTCATCCTTTAACTGCCCACTCCCTCAGCCTGTATTTATGCATCTCTGTTAGTGATGCTGGTAGTAAAGTGGTTCTGCTTAATTACACCAAAGCTTTGCCAAAAGAGCATTTGTGTGTTCACATAAAATCATTGGGCTTAGGGGAAGTGATGAAACAACCAGAGGAATTCTGGTCTTCTTTGCAAGGAAATCCTGGATCAAGGTACTTGGGATTCAATGCAGAATTTATGATACACTAACAACTTACACACCTACTTTTCTTCTGACATTTGCTGCTACTACAGTTCAGACAACCAGCAGTGACCTGGAGGTCAGACATTTCCCAACTGATAAGATCAGCTAGACCACTGCCCCAGGCTCTTCATTCCACCAGCTGATCTTTTAAAGCTGAGAAGTTCCCAGAATGATGAAATCATCACACTTCACTGACAACAACAAATACATACTTGCTTTCGGCAATAAGCAATGAAGTACATTGATTATTTAACACAATTCCAACTTTGGAAAAACCGTGGATTATTCTCAACTCCTCTTTTGAGAGACAGGAGGAGTCAGAGTGCAAAGGTCTCTCAGCTGTAGATGGTGACACTATCCACTGGCAGGAGACAGTTCATGAGGAGAAGAACCAGCCCAGACAGGTTTCTGTATTAATTTCTGGCACTGGGAGGCATTTACTGATGGTGAACAAGGAACACCACATATATGTATCCACTGCTTCCTCTGAAAATACATACAGTACTTGCCTTGGAAAACAGTGTTCCAAAAGCATAAAATAAAGATCTGTCCATAGAAATGGCACATATTGTAGCATGCAGTATTCATTCCACAGCATTCAATTTGCCCAGGAGATTTCCACATTCTGCTACAAAAAAACTGCCGATTAACTCACACCTTGAGACAGTAAATATCAATAGAAACCCAAGGTTTATAGAATTTGAGATACCGACCAACTCAGACTTCCTAAAATTAGTCTACTTCATTCACAGTGTAGGAAGGATTTCAAAATGACAACAGGTACACAGAATTGAGAGAAAAAGGGGAAGAAAGAAAATGCAGCTTTTACAAAGATGGCTAACAGAAGTCATCTCCTCTGAAAGCTCAGATGAAAAGCACAGGCTTCTCATGTACCAAAAATAAATACAATATATGCTTCCCTCCTGTAAATTAATTCTTCACAGGTGAACAGATACAGAGCTCCTCTGCCTTGCCATTTCACCAAGTCCCAATCCAGCCTCACCGACTACCACAGACATCCAGTTACAGAAACGCAGTTGAAACACAAAAGTACAGGTTAAAAAAAGTGATATCTCTATTTGGTACATTCTTGGAACTATGATTCAATGCTAATTCAAAAGTACTCATAACCAATTTAAATAGTCTTCCCAACTGGTGCTGCAAAAGGAAACAGTCAGGAAATGGAAGTCTCAGTGATCACTCAAAAACAACACAGACCAGCAGGGTTTCTGGAAATTCATGTCCTTCACCTCTCTCAACCTATTCTGGTCCCTTACTTATGCACATATTCTTTTTCTTCACCCCATCAAACAGACCATTTATTATATTTTATATAATCTTAAACTGAGCTTGATGACACCAGGCTACAGATGCTTGCAGACTATTTTTTTTAAGTTCCACTTTCACTGCAAGATTGCTTCAGTCTCTACGCACCGTTAAAAAGAAACAGAGCAGGGGAATACTCAGCCATTAACAAACAAACACATCCACCCGTGTGGCACATTCATTAGCACCTACCTTTCCCTGTAGTCATTATTCTCTGCAGTGCTGGGGAGCTGCTGGAGAAGGGCACTGTGCTGGGGAGCAGCCGCCTCTCAGTACATGTTTCTCAGCAACTCAATCACCAGCAAACTCGCCAGCCTCCTACACCCCTTTGCTGTGTGACCTAGCAGGCGATTGCCACCTCTCCTCCAAAATAAAAGCCTGTTCAGCATGCAGCTGAGCTCCATGTGCCCCCCCTGTGCCCGCCTGCTCACACCCTCCCCTTCTGCCTGCGAGAATTTCAGCACTATGCTTATTTACAAAGCTGTCAGAAAGGGAGCAGAGCTCCTCTTGTCCATTTATACCTTCCACGAGGATGTACTATCAATTAATGGTGCTCATTCAAATTGCACTCAGACATTACTGCTCTCTCTCGGCCCACACAGGTGAAGAGGCATTTATTGGCTTTTTTCATGCCCTGAAAATGCTGAGTCAATGAAATCAATCTTCTGTTTCACTTTGTATTCCAACTTGAGAACTGTATTAATAGAGAGCAAGCCATAATGGCAATTTAATTGCACAAGGAGGTATGAATGCAAAAAAGAACAGAGCAGCATTTACTGGTTCAAAATATCTGTTATCCTGGACAATTGTCACTCCTTCCCATCTGCAATTCTGCTGCTTGGATGTGTGTTGACAAACAAACAATAGTCCACCCTCAGATGCATGGCATCACTTGGCAAATGTGGATGGTTTTCCTTCATATAATAAATATGAAAACAGTTTCCAATGACTCAGCTTTATTACCAGCAAAAAACAGGAATCTAAAATAGCTCCAGTTTTCATCTATTTAACTCCAAGTTCACAACTTCACAAACAGAATTCATTTAGTAAATAGCATTATTTGTCTTACACACCCTCCCAAATACAGAAGTAGTTCTACTGAAAAATAGCATTGCTCCCTCTTCATAAGTTTTCAGTAACTGAAATTATCATGTCTTTTATTTCAGCACTGTTTTAATTAACTTGCTTACTCTTAGAACACACACTCATGCAGTCAGCTACCAAAATTGCATCCTCCCCTCACCTTACTCCATGAGTACCTGCGGGGGAGAGATTTCAGCTCCAGAATTCTGGCTTTAAGATCCTGCTTTGATTTCCTTCCAGCCCAAGACCACTACCACCTCCACTGTCCCTAAATCTTTCTTGTTCTTCTGAGTCAAAATTCAACATCAACAAGAAAGTTCAATGCCCTCCTTTGCCATAGAAACACCACCACAATATCTCTTTATGTACAAATATAAATGCATCTCACAAAAATTGTGACTTACATTAAAAAAATGAAGGTGTGCATCGTATTAGGATAATCACAGTGATGAAAAGCATAAAAACCATACCAAAACATTTTGGTTGCTAATAACTTTGGTTTGGGTCCTTGATTCCTTTCAGCTTGTATTTTTCAGAAGATAATTTATTTCATTCTTAATCTTTACTGAAACTTGATTATAAAGTCTTATGGAGTCCAAATCTGATTCAAAGTCAACTCAAATCTATGGAAAATCTGTACAGTTTCTGTGAAGGCCCTTCCAGGTAATACCAAGGAAACCCATAGAGCATGAATTTCTTGGAGTCTCTGTCCAATAGACTCTCTCTGTATCACATCCAACTGAAGATCATCACACAATGCCACTCAAAGACAGCAGCTGACTAGCTGGCAATTACTGGCTCTTTCATGCTGAAAATGTATTTGTCCCAGGGGAATAAGGCATCTGCATAATTAGCAAAAGCAGTTACACAGAAAATAATTAGCTTGCTGAAAGCCCAAAGGGGGAAAAACTATAATTTTTGCTTCAAGAGGCTGACTAATTATATGCCAAATAACAAAACAGAGATGCACTGAGAATCATCAAGAAATCCAGCATGGATTTTAACTTCATATTCTAGCTATAAGGGCTGCTGGTAGCCTAGCAACAAGCAGCATACTTGGGCATGCCAAAACCTCCTCCGACTTAATGAAACACCTCAGATTACTATGCAAACCTCCCCCACCCCACTATGCATTTGATTCTTGTGTTACTAAATGATAAAAACAAAGACTAGCCAAAAAAAAAATCAAACAATTCAAGATAAACTCAAACAAGCACTAATGGACTACAGTATAGAAAGATAAGCCAAAACAAAACATTAATTATTTTCAGAGACTTGAAATTCAGTCTGATTAGAGTTGACTCATTAGATTTCTTCTGTGGGTTAAGAGAATGTCCTATTATTTTAAGCAACTGTTCCAGTAGTCTGTGTAAGATTTCTGTTTGTTTTTGTCTTGGGAACCACTAGATATGAAAACTTTAACAAGTTAGAGCAACTCACTAATCTCCAAAGTACTGCTGATATACAGAGAGCACTGCTGCAACTCCTTCCTTTTACTTGGATCCTCAGTGACCTGGTAGAGGAAACTGCTATCCCAAACAGTAGTCTCAGAGCCAAGAGACCAGTTTTTACTGTTTTGCACTGTTCTAGAAGCCACACTGCTGTCCCAGCTGCCCAGTACCACTGTGTTGTGTGGTAAGAGAAGTTTGACAGCCACTTTCAATTCTCGCTGTGATTAGCACAACTCTGGTGCTCAGTTATGAGTGACCTTTCTGCCAACAGCCTGCTCTTGGTTACCCACAAGAGAATCACCCACCCAACCACTCTGCCAGATTCAAAGGGTTAACAAGACAGTTATTTCCACTATTTCCTGAGAAAGGCAAATCTTTTGCATGTGCAATATCTATCACCATCCTCCCTGGTGGCTCTGACAACTGCTGAAAGTGTCACCTTTGTTCAGAAAGTGTCAGGGACACAAGAAACCTGACAAATTTAGCTTGTCTTTCTCTCACAGGCCACAATAAACTTGTGACTGTGGGTGAAGATAAGGCTCCTTTTGCTGGCTTACACAATCTCAGACAGATAAACTGAAAGTTGCACAGAGCTGTTGACACACAAGATAGGACGAGCATGTAACGCTGTATTTGCGCTGTGCTTGGAGGGCAAGGAAGAAGCAACAAACCAACCTATGGCACTAAGGGAAACTGAACCCTCCCCTCAAACACACACAAAAAATGTTGGTAAGTAATGTTGTCATTACTAACTTCACAAATGAGAACTACTTTAATTCTGCAACTATAGAACTTATAGAAGAACTTTTTCATTTCTAGGGAACATGAAAAGGTTCTGGCAGAACAATAGGAGATCCTAGCTTTGCTCTCTTTGACCCTTAACACTCCTCCACCCTCCCTTTTCCCCCAGGCTACTTTTTTGCCTCAACGTTCAAACAGGAGATTCTACTGAGGAGAAATCCTACCACACATACAGACTCCAGAGACTGCATCCTGCCACAGCACAAAGCAAGAGCAGGGAGGCATCAGGAGATCAGGTTAAACAGAGTGCAGAATACAGGAGTACTTGTGTTGGGAGGTACTGAAAGCCTGTCCTTGGAGTCAGAAGATGGGGATGCACAAAAAGGGCAAATCTTTCATTGAAACAGTGACAAAGGGGTATAAAAGCAAAAATAATTTTCAATGAAGCCTAAAAGCAGATCTGATGCTTCAGATGTAGCAATACATCTCAGATCACAAGTCTGTCTCCTAGAAACACCAAACAACAGCAATCTACACAGTACAATGATGCATCAAATTGCTTTTTCTTTTTTTGAAAGTTTATTCTATTCCACTGCTATCAAGACAAAAATTCCACCTTAGCCTAGCCAAGCAGAAAGCAAGGAAGTTGAGTCAGCAGTAAATCTGTTTCAGTTTGAGTAGGGGTTTCAGAGAAATCACCTGGAGGCTGGGAACCTAAACAAGTTTGCTAAGGGATTAAATATTTACTTCCCCTCCCACCTGTTAAAAAAGAACAAGGCATTTGTTTCTCAACTGCACTTTTTTACCCCTGTAAGCCTCATCGACCTGGACATACAAAATAGTCCCATAATATGCAAAAGCATAATTTTAACCCATTCCATCACAGAGGAACATATACTAGGTCTTCATCATTCCCAAGCATACAAGATAGTATATCACATTTCTGAATAATCCAAACTATAACTTCAGGATTTTCAAATCAGTTAATTTTATTGATTCTGCAGGGATGAAGTTTACTGTGTTGCAAAATTGTTATGCAAGAAGAATGGTGCCCAGAAGTGAAAAAGGTTTTTTTTCCTATTTAAAAGAGAAAACACCTCTCTGCTCTCTTGACTTTGAAAAGCATGGTGGGAATGGCTGGGACATCACCTCCCCTGCTCCTGACCCTGCAGAGGGTGTGAGCTTGATAGGAACACACAGTGCTGAGCTCAGGTTCTTCATCTGCTCTACTCAACTGTCAGCAGAAAGATGCATTTCCTCACCAAGAATTCTCACAAAAATCTACTGTTAAACAATACTTATTAAATTTATAATACCTGTTAAAATTATTTCCTAGCCCACAAGCTTATCTGTAAACACAGTAATAAACACTTGTTATTACAGTAAGCAAAATACTAGTCCCAGACAAAACAGACAGAATTAAGGCTCAGATTAAGGGTCTTTGGCTACCAGTCCTAAACATACAAAATATGCAAATTTAGTGTCCTGGTTTGGGACAGATTTGGGAGGAATCCCAGACGCTTAGGAACTGCAAAATACAAACAACATGAGCCTTAAACAGAACACTGCTGCATTATTGTGTATACTCTCTGTGCCTTTTAGGACATTAAACTGAAAAGGCAATTCTTCTCTGAAATTACTATTTAATTCACCTTATGAACAATTTACATGTA
The DNA here is from genome assembly GCF_000277835.1 of Geospiza fortis. NCBI lineage: Eukaryota > Metazoa > Chordata > Aves > Passeriformes > Thraupidae > Geospiza > Geospiza fortis. Next base: position 9,862,505 of record NW_005054298.1, on the reverse strand, counting down.
CATGGACTTGAGAACAGGAGATGTATTTCCCTAATGTAACTCAAGAGGAAAAGAAGACAGTTATAGCACCATTTTCTCTTCTCAAATCTTAGGCTTCCTTCTTCTGCTACTACAAAAAGACAGCAGACAAACTAAACATCCATTTTATTTGTTGCAAAGGCACTGTGTGTATTTCTGAACAATCACCCTACTTCCTTCCCCTAACAGAATGCTTGCTGCATATGCATTTGAATGCCTCACCAACTGAAAATTGCTAAAAGCACCAAACAGAGAATACTACTCACCAACTGAAGTCTGGACCATGTTTCCAGATTTTTGGACCTCATCAAATTTTGTAAAAATTACATTCAACCTGTTTGAAAGTTAAAGAAATACACAATGAACAACTGAATTTAAATGTTAGGAATATTAGAATCATAAAATCACTAAGGCTGGAAAAGACCTCTGAGGCCATCAAGTTCAACCTTTAACCCAGCACCACCATGTTTACTACTAAACCATGTCCTCAGATGCCACATCCACATGGCTTCTGAACCCTTCCAGGGATGGTGATTGCACCACTTCCCTGGGCAGCCAAATTCTAACATCTTATGATCTTATAGAACAGATTTAGCTTCACTCAGGTCATTGGGAGCATTGTCAAAAATGTCAGCAGAAAATGTCAATGCAAGGAAGTAATTTTAATATTAAAAAAAAACAACGACAACACACAAATGTTGAAAGGAAAACCTGAGATATAATTGAAAATACTATATTACTGAAGATGTGATAAAGCTAATTGTAGATGCATTTCCAGTTCACCACCACTTTTTCTATCTTAACTATTTACAGAAATACCACAAAACACATCCCTAAAAACCAACTTGACACAACATTTGTCTTTGGCCCTGACACCTTCCCATTTATGCCACAGGTCCAGCAGAGCAGAAGATTCTTATCACACCTCATCATTCCTTCCCAGTGAGTTTATTACTTTAAGGCACATTGTGGGAGCAGATGTTTCCACTGGAGAACAAGAGGCAACAACAGGGCTGCCTGCACCTGCATGTGCCCCAACTCCAAAAGCACCTCTTCCCTCTGAGCACTGACAAGCTGCCACCTACTCCATCCTCAGGGCTAACCATGCTCTGCCCTGAGCACTGGAGGCAAGATGCAGAGCAGCTTTCTAATGCACCTGAAACAGCAGAAGTAGAGGGACATGGCTTTGGTTTTGACATAAGATTGGTTGCTTTTTCAGGAGTGGGTGTGGTTTTTTGGAGGGGAAGGGGGCAGAGGAGGGAAGCTGCTTTTTCTTTTCATAAAATCTTAAAACTGATTCTTTTGTTTGTAAGGTTTTGTTGTTTATAACAGTCTAAGTTGCATAAACACAAGGTACTCTGAAGTGTCTCCTCTCTACATATGCGGAACATACAGGAAAAAAATTAATTCCCTTAATGTTAAATCAGTTAACTAAATATCTGTAATAATTTTTGTAGTTTTCCAAAGATCCTGTGACATACTTGGGCAAAGGTACAGGATCTGCACTAAGTAAATCTGAGCGCTTATCAGATTAAAAAATAAAAATTGAAACCATGATCCCGGGAAAAGGCTCAATCATGAGGTTCCTGAAGTCTTCTGAAGGAAGGAGGGGAGTAAAAAGCAGCCCAAAAATAGTGAAGACCTAAGGACATTCTCAACTTACCGAGACTGGGGTAATCCTTTTTTACTGAGATCAGCCCTTACACGTTCACCAACATGTCTGTAAATTTCCACAAGGCTGTTTATTGCTGCATCTCGAACCTGGACGTGAGACATGAGAGAAATCAATCATCTTTCCAATTTAAATTAATAAACCCCTAATAAGTCCTACGTTAGAGAACTAAATTTATCTATTTCTCAGCAACAACAGCTGTCATTACACACATTACCACACAGCTCATGAAGGAGCTTCCAACCCTGCCTTTCACATGTTAACAGTACCAGCAGGTAATTGAATTGAAGAGGCAGTGAAGGTGTAAGATGAAAGGTTTCATGCAAAAGGAGCTTGGCTGCCTTTGCCAAACTCCTCCCATTGTATATAACAGGTACATTTACTGGATGAAAAAAGGATAGAGACATAGACAGATCTTATATTACTGGGAGATTATCAAATAAACTGATTTTTAATGCTGTCTTAAAAACTTACATTTCTATGTTGATAGCAAAACAAGGAGGAAAGGAGGAGTAAATCACATGAGTCACCATGAATTTTGCATATTTTCCAAACTGATTTGCAAGAAATTGCTGAGCACATCTTTCCATCCAGCCAACAGAAGAGACATAAATCTGATTAAGTGTCACCTTTCTGTACTTAAACCCTTCCTCCACTAGACACAGCAGGCAGAGAAGGTAAACAAACTGCTCTGCCTACAGAAACACTGACTGTGCACTTCTGCTTCTCAGAGGATGGCCCAGCAGCTACCCTCACACACACCCCAGAACCAGACATGGAATATCCTGAGACACAAGCCAGAATTGCCTGTAGGTGGGAGTCAAAGGGCAGGCACACATACCCTGCCTCCTGGCCAAAGAAAATACTGACACCTGACTCACAGCCACCCTAACACCTGACGCACACCCACCTCTCCCTGCTCAGCAGGTCCCTGCCAGCCTGCAAACCCCTCCTCCACTCATGCCAGCCCTCACTCAGCACTCCTGCCTCTCTCCTCCTGCCCATCAGCCCCATTTGCCACCAGTGCTGCTGGCACAGCAGGCTGTGGGGACTCTCTGGTGCCCCCAGTTTCGGGGTACACAGACCCCAGGCCAGCCTGAGCACTGCAAGGATTGCCCTGTGTGTACAGCCAAGCAGAGGCACAGCTGCAGGACTGTAAATCCCAAGGAGCAAGGCAAGGAGCCCTCACCATCATACTTGGTTTACTCTACCACAGCAATTACAAAGCTTCAGTAATTTTATTTTTGAGAAAATGAGCAGAGTTTAAGGTGTTGTCACACAAGATGCACACTGGGTTACTCAATCGCATCAGCTGAAAACAACAAAAGCACTATTTTTGAAAAGGGCTCTGATGGAACAGCTTCCACATCCACAACAAAAGAAAAAAAAAACTGCACTTGACCTGGAATTGTTTCTCCCCTCTCTCCAAGAGAGGGCAGCAGTGACCGAGCCCAGCGAGTCTCCCAGCGCTCAGCAGCAGCCCCTGCTCCAGGGCAGACACTCTT
>NW_005054298.1:9857507-9859234 GCF_000277835.1 Geospiza fortis | reverse complement strand
GGGAAAGAGATCAGCCTTGTTTCCCCCTGCAGCTGGATACAGGACAAGGAGCTGTGCCAGGCACAAGGAAGAGGCAGCACAGAGGAAAAATGTCTCAGTGCCCTCACCAACTTTCCAGTTCATTCAACAGCTCACCTATGGTAGGATCAAGGCACCCGTGTGCTTAGCAAGTCCAAGCCCTAAACCCAGGATTTCCTTGGAGGATAACAGCTTACTTAGTCCCAGCTCAGAACTACAGAGGACCCTAAACATTAAATTTCTTGGAGAAATGGTTTTACCACCCTGCACTTGCACAAGCAGCAAGGGAAGGCTGCTTCACTCTCAGTCCTCTTAGCAAGGGGAGACTCTGACAGCCACAGAAATCTGGCCAACTCCCCAGAGCAAACACAAACCCATTCTCCAGCTGGACACCCACACCTCCTTCCAGCTGAACACCCTCTCCACACCTGGACCACAGATGTGTCACCCATGCTGGCAGAACAACCAACAGCATTATTCAAAAACTGCCAGTCCACATTACACAGCGAGTTTGAACACTACTTCTCCACCTCCCTCTTCTCACTAACCCCACATACTTGCATCTAATCCCAAACAAGACAAAAAGCACTTAGGAGTAACAGATTTTATTCCACTTGTATTTTCATTGGCTTGCATCACTGATTAAAGGTCGTGATACAGGTATTCTTCCCCCCCTATTCAGAAACTGTCTGTACAGCTTGTGGCAGTGCACATGGCCAGGCTGTCTGACTGGCCCCATCTGCCCTCCCTGCCCAGACTGGTTTCTCTCTGAAGGTGAGGGGTGCTGCACTGAGCCCAGAGGGATCCCCGCAGCCTCCCCTGTATTCAGGCTCCAAGGCACAGGAGTTCCCTTCCCACAAAGGTTTCCCTCTTCTGTTCACCTCACCTGCAGATTCATGTTGGTCTGCTGAACCCTTCGAGTAAATGATATGCTGGTTTGGACATACTTCAAATTATACCTCTCCAAAACCAGCCAAGGGTTCTGTGTGCACAGCATTGTTCAGAGCTCACCACTGGCAACACAATTAGCTCATTTACCAACAAGGCAACCAGCACAACCTTTAGATGTGACTCACAGCAAAAGCTCACCTGGCTGTTTGGATCTCCAAGTAAGTTACATATATGTGGCACTATCTTACTCAGTGTTAAACTCTGAGCTCCAGATCTGGGGATAAAGAACAAAAAGCACCATTATGAATCAGAGCAGGCTCATGTACACAACACAGGTTTGCAGAAGGTTCTGACTTACGCATTGAGTGTTGCAATAAGGCAGAGGCAAATCCCTTCTCTTGTCCGAAAATTCTTGTGTTTGAATCCTCCCAGCATCCTGTCCCACACGTACTGAGGAAGAGAGGAAAGAGAAAAAAATGAGATGGGGTAAGAAACAGATTCGGTCTTCGAGCAGACATACACCACACCACCTCTGGAGCTCAACATAAAATAATGGAGCATTACACCCATCCAAACGAACAGGACAAAAAGGAGCAAGATACTTTTAGATCTGACTAATTCTTTGTTTTGTACTCACTTCACAGTAACTCCCCACTACCTAAAATGTACTTACAGAAAGCAAGTACGTTCCAAAAACCTGGAACAATAGCTCATATACCCATTCCATCCCTGGGAAATCCACTGACACACGCTCATGTGTATCCTGTCAGGCAACAGCCTTCCCAAGTGAAGTAAACATCTTATAACAACGTGTAGGG
>NW_005054298.1:9855911-9857354 GCF_000277835.1 Geospiza fortis | reverse complement strand
GGAAATTAAGTCATTGCAAACAGAAAAATGGCAGAGAAAACCTTCTGACAGAAAAAAAGGTTTCCTTTTTTCACACAGCCAGTCATTCATGCTGTGGAGGACTGCTAAACATACCTGAGGATTAGCAGCTTGTTCCATGATTTTCAGCAGCAAGGTCTGATCCTGCTCCCTCACTGAGTCCTTAGAATCTCCCAGCCTATCAAGTAAACTTGGCAGCACTAAGGAAAGAAAACAGGAACATTCAAATCCCCCAGGAAAAAACTGTAACAGTGGCAGAGCCCCTCTGCTCTTCCCCCAAAGCCCAATGGAGGCACCAGCCTCACTACCCTTCAGCAGAGCGTGAAAACACCAAGAGCCTCCCGAGTGCTCTCCTCAGAAGAAAGACAGCTCTGAGTCCAGCAGCCAGTGCAGGTGCTGGCAGTGATGGTGGCACTCACACAGAGACTCCTCACCTGTGCCAATCTGGGCCTTGAAGCGATCTTGCAAGCGGGACACCAGTGCAGAGATGATGTCAATCCCCAGGAGAACCACCTGCAAGCACAGAACAGGCAATGAACTAGGAGTGCACTGCAACTGTGATTGCTGCTCAGTGCTAAATTCATATGTATGGGTGTGCAAGGTACACAAACCATGTGCATAACCATTTCAGTATTTGCTGTAACTAGCATTCCTAATTCATTGCAATGATTACAATTATAATTAGAAAATGGTATGCACTAAGAGCTGCTTAATTATTTACTGGCAGAAATGAAACCAAACACTTTTATGATGTAACTGGAATTCAAAGAAAGACACCTAGTTTGAGAGAAGCTTCATGACAGGCTGCAGATCAGAAAGCCTGCTCTGATTTTAACTAAGCTTATTTAATAAAAAAAGGTACATCACATACTGAATGCACTGTGTAACCTGTATGTGAAACACTTCACAAAACTCTACAGATCATGATCGTGCTGGTACAAGACACTTCTACCTAGGTTTCTGGATCAGCACCGAGTCTCATCACCCCTGGAAGCGCTAGGGACAGCCAGGCTCCTGAGGTGGTGCCAGCGGGACTGTTCCAACACAGCCCAGCTCCCTGTACATACCCACACCTGTACATATATACACAAACAACCAGGGCAGTGGTGGTGGCCCCAAGCCTGCCAGAGCTCAAGGAGTGTTTGGACAAGGTTCTCAGGCACATATGGGATTGTTGGGGCTGTCCTGTGCAAGAGCCAGGGACTGCAGCTGATGATCCTTGTGAGTCACTTCCAGCTCAGGATATTCTATGATACTGGCATAAATACGTATATTTGCACTCCCGTACATACACGTACACAGCAGTACTCGCTGTGTCCCCGCTGTCCCTCCCGGTACCGGGAGCAGAGTTACCCCCGCAGCCACGCTCCCCGGAGCCGTGCCCTGCCTGCAGTGCCGCGGCCGCTCGGCAGAGGGCGCGCTCCG
>NW_005054298.1:9826074-9855805 GCF_000277835.1 Geospiza fortis | reverse complement strand
CCGCCAACCGTCCTTATCTGGGGGTTGCGCGGCTGCTCAATGAGCGTATGGCGAGAGCAGCCCTGCTAACGCCTTAAACAACACAGCAGCGTCCGCTCCGTGCGCGGCGCAATTTTTGGAACCTCGCACCGCGGCGTGTGCGCGGCGCGATCTGAACAATGCTCACCTCGAGCTGAACCGAGCACCCCGCGGCGCTATGCGGGAGCCGCGTGGGGCTGCGAGCTCCGGGCACCGCTCCCGCCTCCCGGCGCCGCCCCCGTTTTCCCTTCCCCCTCCATGCACAGCGCTGCTCCCAGCGGAGTCCGTGCGGGGCACCCGCGGGGCTGCTCTGCGCTAACCCCGTGCGCTACCCGCGCACCCGCGGTCACTACACAGCCCTCAGCCTGTCACAGGGATCCGCTCCACATTCGGCTCCGAACACCCAGGGAACCATGAGTGGTGTAGCAGGGGAAACAGCCTACTATTCCATGCCAAGTATCCTGTGAAAAACACCTTCCTAAATACCAGCCCCTGGATCCTACCTTCTCCCAACAATACAACTTCACCCTCTCCAAAGAGCGCCTGCAGTCTTCTCCCCTCACGGTAACAGACCCTTCAACACTGCCAATTTTTAATTCAACAATATTGATTCATACACCAAAGGAGCTCTTTCCTCGTGCTTTTGTTAAGCTGTGTTTCGTTTTCACATTCATCTCGCACACTGGATTTAATCCACCACTGCCAAATGCTCAGGCAGCTGCCCTAAGGGCTATCGCTGCCCGTGTCTGCCGGCTCAGGGGAGCCTCACTCGCCTGGGGCCCGGCAGCAGAGCCCCAGCAAGAGGGTGGGCTCCAGATCCGCATCAGTGCAGAGATGCTTTTAGGGAAAGTCAATGGGACTCTGAGTGCCAGTCACCATTCACAGCTGCCTGATCAGAGCCCCATCACGGCAGCATCCAGCACAGAGATAAGTGTGCTGCTTGCAATTACAGAGATGTGCCCCAGGGATAAATTCGATCCCGGGAGAGGAAGGAATCCATCTCTTCTTCAAACTGCCCGAAAGCCAGGAAGAGTGAGGGGAACTCATCACTCAAACATGAAAGAAAACACATGCACAGTGCAAACATACCCTGCAGTTCACCCCCAGGAGAAGGCCAGGAGGATGAGCAAAGCCATGCACGACTTTTTGTTGTTGTCCTTATAAATTAGCACAATTACTATAGTGGTGCTTGGACAGCTATTGAGGAAACAGCAACTGGGGTGAGCAAATGTTACTCCCAACTATGCTGAATTCATTTATCAACCCCAATGTGACACCTGCCTCAGAAGGTCAGAGGCAGAAAGCAGAAATCATGTATGGATTGACAGAGTCAACAGATCCGCTACAGACAGATAACAGACAACCCAGGGCACGGCTGGCAAATGAACAAAGAATTAATTGAATTCCAGCCCTGGCTGTACTGCACTGAGTGCACTGAAGAGCCCACCCGTTCACTGCTGGAACAGTTACAGGGGCTCTGCCTGAATTAACACACACCAGGGCCCAGGAGGAAGCTCGGGAGCAGCGATGGGCCCTGGCAGCAGCCATCCCACTGCCTGATCCCGATGCAGGCCTCTCCCCAGGGCAGCCAGCTGGCGGGCACAGCTCCACACCAAGGCACAGGAAGGGCAGCTCTCCATCCGAAATTCCAGATAATGCTGCAATGCTGATAACTACACAGCTATTCCAGGCCTTTACATCAGCACAGATCTTTTAGCCTCCTATTTACACGGGCCCCCGAAAGAGTGATCACAGAATCAGAGAGCGACAGCCCTCAGCCTGAGGGTCTGCTTCTGCTCATTCGACTCCCGAGATTCCCCAAGACAGTCAACAAAGCAAGTTGTGCCACCCAGTATTCAGCTCATTTGGCATCTGCTGCTGCTTTGTCTTGTCTCAGAGTACTTTCTGTAGGCGCCAAGGGCTGTCAGCAAACCCTTCTCCTGCCTCTCTCCAAATGCCAGGTCATCTCTCCCAGTAAAGAAGTCTCTTGTTAGTTCCCAGGATGCAACACAGCCTTTCCCAATACAGACAGTACTTTTTTTCAGAGGTCAACAAAAACAACTCAAAGCATCTGTCCTTTAATATCTAGGTGGTGTTGAAAGACTTGCAGGCAGCTCCCTGTATCAGAGAGAGACAGTCCATCATCATCTGCTCCAGCAGTACATGGTCACCAAGCAAGGCAGACAAATCCATCCAGTTTAAAATGACACACCTAAACACACTCCCATAAAAGGGTAAAGAAGCTGCACAATCCAGCAACATCTGATTGAGCACAAAGAAACAAGAGTGAATCAGCTCCAGGCCACCCCAATAGCCTGGCCAAACTGGGGGGGGAGACAAGCCCTTCCTTCCACTCACCACACCATGCCACAGCAGGGACGTGGTGGTGGCTGCAGGAACCTTCATCCCCCCTCTTTGCAGGGAAGCAGCAGTGGGGTGGGCAGTACACCCCCACAAAGTCACTGCACTCTGCCAGCCTCCTCCTGCCCCTTCCACACCTGGCAGCTTGGGACCTAAACGGGAATGCTGGAGAGAGCTTCTACAGCAGCTGTGACACCAGCTTGCTTCATGCTGCTCCAGCATGCTGATTGCCACCACTGGTGACACAGCTCAGCTATTTCACTTTGAAGTCTGTCTGAGAGGTTCTCTTTGGAGAAGGAATAGGAAATGGAAGACAAGATTTCTAAATCTCAATATGAAGAAAAAGAAAAGAATTGTAAGAGTATTCAACCAGGGTTTTTTGAACAGTTGCTTAGCTAATCTTCTGGATTCATAAGCAAAAACATGGAGAAGTGCTTGCATACTTGGAGTAAATTTAATATGCTTTTGAAAAAAGTGTAACATTTCAGATCACACACTGAGAAGTCCAAGGCAAGCATAGATGGCACACATCACTGCTGGTCTGATCAGTGCTGATCAGTCAGAGAGGGAGCAGTTCTAATTCCTTGTGACATGAAACATCCACCACAACTGAACTGGGCCCTCAAGACCAAGCTGAAGTTAGATGACATTGGCAAATTTAGTTTTGAAGCCAGGTATTTTGGGTCAGCACAGCAGTAACCAAAGTCCTGTCAGAGAAACCTGGAATCAGCTTCTGAAATGCTGCATCCCCCCTGCACACAGCTATAACCACATCCGCCCTGGAACAGTCCATCTCCTTCTGCCATTCCAAGAGTTCACATTCATCTTCCAAGGCAGCACCACATCTGCACTGGAAGCATGAGTCCATCTCCCCAGCCCAACAATCCTCACACAGACACAGATGCTAAGTTTTTTTGTACAAAACAATTTACAAAACCAACACCAGCAAAGAAAAAGGCAGCAACAGCAGCACAACTGGTTTTACTGGCATGACTATAAGCTATGGTCAAAGAGCTGAATGGGGGAAAACTTTAAATATATATTCTTGAGTTCTTTCTCTAGATTGATGAGATACCATCTGTTCTGTCACAGACACCACCTTGAAAATCATCAAATTCCGTGATGGAATTAGGTGAACCAAAACACCCAATGAAACCACCAGCACTTGTAAAATAAGCAAAAAACTGGTTATTGAAAGTTCTTCTTAATTTACAAGCCTAGTAACAGATGAGCAACTCAGTAAAAAATGCATAGTTCTACAGTGAAATAAATTCCAGGAGAACTAAGGTCATTTAAATGTTGGGAGACATTAAGAAAAGGTTGTCAGAAATTATCTCTACAGAGATGCATTTTTACCACTACTGTTAGGACACAAGGGCACCTTTCACGTGCAAAAGCAAAAAATTCCAGTAACTATCTTCTGGATTCAGTAAGAAAAGCCAACAAAAGCCCCTCAGTTGTCTCTTGATCTAAAAGCTAGAGATTTTGTAGAACACATGAGAAATTCAAAGCCATTTAAAGAAAATGCACGACAGAGCAAAAAGTTATCATTATAAAAATTCCACAAAGACAAACAGGGTGATGCTTAAAAGAACATGATCACCCTGAAATGCAGACATCTGCTTCCAGAAGAGCTGACAAGTATGTCCCAGGTGAAAGAGCTGGACCAAGTCAGCCCTCAATCACAGTGCTCCTTACCCTGCCCCTGCTCAGGGGAACTGAAGGGGAGTTCCAAAGAATAACTTCACCCTGTTTTGCAAAGATTCTCAACTTGTGGTTGTGTATGATGAGAAGAGGAGCAGCCACTGGGCTTTCTCCAGAGGACATGGAGGGAAGCACAAGTTGCAGAGTCACTGCTGTGGAGTACAGGAGGCTTTTCTACCCTGAGCAAGGTCAGAGCTCAGACAGCACAGCAGGTAAATCACCACTGACACAAAGACTTTGCAGTTGAAAGCAAAGTTACAACTCACTTCACACTTCCATATCTCAATTACCCCAAACACTGCTGGAAAAACAGCAGCAGCACCATCTTTCAGGAAGGTGATCCTGCTTATGCAGCTTCTTACAGCTATGCATACTCAATGCTTAGTGTCTTCACATGAAACAACATCCAAAAAAACACCTGCCCTACCAACTGCTATTGCCTTTGGTTCCTCACCACAAAACATTAGCCACAAACACTATTCCGTTCATTTCTACTGCCCCCAACTGAGTGTCTACACTTACAGCCAGGTCCTCAGCCAGGAAGGAAAAACTAATATAACTCTGTGAGCACTGATGAGATCTTGCCCTGGGATCAGCACCACTACTTTCCTGTAGCTTTGGTAACCAGTTGCATCTCAGAGCTCAAGGCATAATGAAGCCTCATACAATGAGGCTTCATTGTATGAAACATTCCTTTTGCTACAGAAAAGCAAAAAGAATATGGCAAGGAAAATAACAAGGCCATTGCATTGCCCTGTTTAGCTTTTTGTAGGAAAATGGAAAGGCTTTATTATGGCAACTAATCAATTGCTAGCACAGCAATGTGCCTTATTAACAGAGCAGGCTGCTTTACCTCGTAACATTGCCTTCCCCTCCATTAGCAGCAAAAGGCTGCTACAGTGCACAGAGCAAGTGAGAAATCACACTGGGAATCTGCCTGCAGGCAGAACCATATTAGCTGGAGCACCTCAAAAGCTCTGAGCACAGAAGCACCGACCCCAACTCCATCTCTAACACTACAAGAATAGAGAGGGTCAACACATTTTAAAACTGGAACAGAAGTGTTTCTGAGGGTTTAGACAGCATCTGGAAAAAAACAAGGCAAGTACGCAACCTAGCAGATAATCACTGCTCCCTTAGGGCTCACAAAGTCTAGTAACAACTGTGAGGATGTTCAAATATCCGGATACTCCCCTTGATCACTAGTTCCCAAGCTTCTGAACATCTGCACTTCCAGATTACACCATTCAACACCAGCTTTTATGAGGAACAGCAATACTGCAATGCAATGATGACAGGATGCATGGCCAGCCTCATGAGAAGGGCACCAAAGAGGCGCAGACACAGCAAAGTCCCAGCAGCTGTTGGCAATGTGAAAAAAGCTGGGGATCAGTCAGGGAGGCAGAGCAGCCACAGTGGTGAGGAGTAGGCAGCAGCCAAATTGAGTGGGGAACTTACAAGATGATGACAGCTCTTGCTAGGTCGTAGCTAATGAAGCTTTGTTCTTGCCTTGTTTGGGAAGAAAGGAACACATGCAATTAAAAATGCAATAGCATTTTCAGTAGCCCCAGTCTTTGTAACACTCTGGAAACATCGTAAGACCTAGAACTTCCAAAGCACCTCCCACCCTGCACAGCCAGACTGCCTGCTCAGCATGTACCACACAGTCCTACGCCTTTGGAAAGTGTCTCCAGACACAATCAGCAACAGCCTAATGTACAACAGTGAAGAACTCCATTCAGAAAAGAAGAAAGGTTCAAGATGCCTTTGTCATCCACAGAAAGATACAATAGCCCAGGAAAGTGAAGAGATGGGTGCTAGGAAGAGAAAGGGGTGAGAGGTGGGAAGAAGGAATTCCACAGAGGAAGGCACCACTTCAGCCAGAAGGATGACCCTTAAAGGCATGGGTTAAAACATTTCCCAGTCGCACCAACACCAGTGAGGGGTACAGCTGAGCTACATACATCCAACCCAGCATCTACAGCAGCCACAAGACCTAGCACAGCCCATACAGAGTGATGCTTCCCACTGTTCTAGAAGGTCAGTGAAGACTGAGAGCTACTGCCTAATCTCTTGACTACACCAGTTTCTTCTTTTGCCATTCCCACTTACTCCCTCTCCAAGCTATTCTTAATTGCTGTTTCTCAATTCATGTCAAACAACTTCAAGGGAAAACTTTCAGGGGCTTACCATCAGTGCTATACTCCAGCTAAATCCAGGACCCCAGCAGAAACAGTGTCACAAGAACACAGAAGGGGACAGTCCCAGTGCTGACCTGCTCCCCTGAGTGTGCCTATGCAGGTGGAACCAGATCTCACAGCAGCAGATATGTACCAGTGCCCATCTGCAAGCTGGGCAGCTGTCAGCATGCACTCTGCTTGAGCTGCTGTGTGATCCTGCAAGGGACAAGGATGTTTGATGTGAAGTGACACCACTGGCCCAGCCTAGCACGCTGCAGACCTTCTTACACAGCTTTTGGCTCAGCAGCTTCAACCACTCTGTAGCCTGTGCATGTCTCTTGCAACTATGTCTTACATCCAGCTCTTAGCACAGCTCTTGATCAAGTCCAGCATCATTTTTAATATCGTTTAACTTTTGGCAACTAGATCTCTTCCAAGACTTTGATCTATCTGGTCTAGGAAACCAATGAAAAAATATTCTGTCCTTGCCCATTTAAAAGTTAATTCTAGCTTAAAGGGTAATGCTTTCTACATGCTTCAGAACCAAATCCCACATGTCACTTAACACAAAGGAAATAGAAATTATTCAATGTTGATCTCCTCAACTCCTTTTGACCTGTGTGTCTTTCCCTTTGCCTTTTTGGCTGTCATCATTGAGATCTGGAGCAACAGCTGATGCATCACTGTGAGCTCTCACAAGAGAATAAAACATCTGTTTTCCTCCCTCAGACTGAAAACAGATGCCTTTTTAGTTGTGTCAAACAGATACTCAATTATATGACAGCATAGTGAAGCACAATGCATCTAAATCAGGGCACACCCTCGGGCCACATGGGTGCCTGGCATGTGCTCAGGAACCCAAAAGGGCTTTGCAATCTCAGGCAGGCTACCTAGCCACGAGTATCCAGGGTCTGGGACACCTGCAGCACACATCAAGGGAGTTTTCTTGCCATGGAAATGCCTGCAGAGCTGCTCTGGAGCAAACGCCACATGCGCCAAGTGCTGTGCAGTCCCCCTGTGGCTCTGCTGTGTACTTGGGGCTTCTCTAATAAGCTGTCTGGAAAACCCAATTCCATACAAAAACCACTCCTTATCAACCAACTCACTTGACATTCCAGATGTGAAAGAGGTGATAGTAGGCACCATGGGATAACTCTTCAACAAAACCTGCCTGGAGAGAGTTTTCTGGCTACTGTAGCTACTGTAGTCATAGCATAACTCGCTGCTATGAAAAACTCCTGCAAAGGACACCTGGGGAAGCCCAGCCACAGCAGAGCGAGGTGAACAGCCTGGCAATCATTGGTTCAAGATTCACCTTGGGACACATGGATGGGCTGACACTGCTAAGACAGCTCAAGCAGTGCCTGTTCCATGTCTGTTTCTGTGGCTGAAGCAATCCAGCCTCCAGACCTGTTCACCTGCAAGCATTTTACAGAAAAGAAAAAAAAAAAACAAGAAAAAAAAAACCCCAAACCAAATCCCAAAGAAACAAACAACCAAACCCCCACCCCCAACAAATCAAAAACAGAAAAAAAAACCCAAAACCCTCAGCCAAACCAAAACAAAGAAACAAAAAAAATCAACCACAAACAAGGGAAGAGAAAGGAATTCTGCATCCTGCACTGCTTGAGGGAGCCAGCATTTTGCTAAGGGAAAAGAACAAGCCATCTGAGCAGCTGACAGCACAAGTGGAAAACCAATTGGAAAATTATAGGGACAAACCACATACATTCTGGCTTCTATATCCAGCTCTAGAAACACATTTAAACAAGTCAGGCAAATAGCTCCTATCAATGCTCTAGTGCCACAGCTACACAAACAAGCATCCATCATGTTAAGAGGTTTCCACGAATTCTTGTGGATTAATAAAAGTAAAGCATTAATTAAGTGTTCAACTAAATCATTAGTTCTTGGATAATTATCTTAAACGGAACTCTTTAGAACTGAAACAGATCAGAGGAACAGAAGCTGTAAGTGTAACAAAAGAAGCCACTCAGGGTTCAGCACAGGTACACAAAGAGCTGACACCCCGGGGGAGCTCAGCCAGACCAAGCAGGTACTTCCTGGCCAGGCTCTACTCACCTTTCACAATGCTTTCACTACATTTTCTCTCCATCACAACTCTTAGCGTTATTTTCAACATAACCATGACTAAGCTGAATCGAGTATTTAAATAACTTTTTTTCTTGTGATTTTAGAAGACTGATGCCTTGTTTTGTAATTCTGTTATTTTCTCAGAGGTTTGTTCTCACTGGACACTTACTGACAAGATCAGCATTCTTGCTTTCTGCTGAACAGGCTGGAAGCTATGTAAGCCTTCCTGCTCCTGTAATGTCAGAAGTAGTTTATTTCCTTTGAGATACCTATTCCAAACTGAAGTATCCCATTATTATTTTTTGTTCTAAATAAAGCAATGAAACTTTCACACAGATGGGAAAGCATGGTCACTCTTAGAATTCCAAAACCTGGTGTCTTGTGAATTCTGAAACAAGACAGACAGAATGCTGGATGTGATAGTGTGCCATTGTTAACCTGACATTAAATGGATGCCAAACTGCTTCCTCCCATCTCAGTCAGCCTTACTGCATATTCCAAACCGAGTAAAATGAAATATTAACTCTTTACTTTTAGCATAAGAATGGGCCTCATCAATAAATTCAGCTGAGAATTTGTTTCTAGAAGGCCAATTAGTTCAACACCATCTCCCCCCAGCCGCTCAAATTAGATCAGTCAGGCCACTTTTCTAGAGAAGGTGTTTTGTTGTACTCGATTCTTAACACATAGCTCTTCAGCTGAAACTGATTTCTACTGTTCATTAAAACCTGAAACACTTTTCTATAGTCTAGTTGGAAGCAGCCCTGTCAATCCAAAACCAGGTTTAATGAGCTGCTGCGTCACCACCTCTAAGACCCTGCTGACAGACTGTGAAACAGAAAAACATATTTTATTTTTGTAATCCTTCTCTATGTACAGTAGTATAAGCCAGGCAACATTCTGTAGCCCCCAAAGACTCCAGCTACATGATCTGACCCATGAGAATCTTGGACTTCAACAGTGTTCCACACAGCTAATAAAGGATCTGCAACACGGATAAGGGAGCAAGATACACACACACTTCTAGTTCAAATACTGCCAGTCATACCAGGAATTGAGTTATTCTTTTCAGCAAAGAAAAAGGCATTGGGCTTTTGGTTCATTTATCTAGGTTTTAACTTGACATCATCTGATAAAAGTAAAAACTTCAAAGTCACACAGCGATAGGCTTCAATTACTGTTTCTCTATCAGTCTGTCAGTGGCAAAGCGATTCAGGAAGGAGGAGGGAATGCTGCTGGCAAGTCTCTTGCAGTCTAAGGCACAGAAGCTATTTCAGCTGAACTGGAGATTGAGTTTCACAGATAGTAACAATGTCAGGCTAGAAAACATAATTTAGAGGATTTAAAATATGACAATGCCCAAGGATAACACAGAAACATAATATGCTTTTCAGATAACACTGCTTGTAGTACAGGTTAGAGATCAAGTGGCTGCTTTGTAAGAGAAGTCAAGCAGATAAGTTGCTAAGTTTTCCACAAAATCAACACCACAAACTGACTCAGAAGCAGATGCAGCTACAGTTATGCCTCTTCTTGCCCTTCATCCTTTTCCTCCTGTAGGTTAATAGCACTTTCCTGCACCATGGCAAGACAGGAGATACAAGGTAGTGTTTTTCATTAGTTTTCATATCCTCATCTAGAGCTACAGAGCATTATTACTGTCATAAACTTGTCACACTGAGGTCTAGCAGACTGTATGTTGGAGAGAGGTATTATTTGGCTTCTTCACATACATCTGCCTGCAGCGTTGGGACTGTGCCAGCATGCAGTCCAGTAACAAATGTAGTTCAGTCTAAGATCTATAGATGCAGGAAAAAAATATCCATGCAGACCTACTCGTATACTCACATCACCATTTAAAGAGATTTCTCCTCCATCTTTCAAAGGACTGGGAATTTGAGTGTGCACATATATACATTCTGTTCCTTGTCTCCAAATTCGTACATCAAAGAAGATGCCACAACCACAAAGCAACACAGAAACAAAGCACAGATTCTTTTTTAACTCTTTCTTTATAAAAAATCTTCAAGAGGTATGCAGGCCCTGCAGTGGTTTCTGCTGTATCTTGACATTTTCATCAAGAAAAAGTAAGGAATTTGGATTAGCTGCTACAGGTCAGATTCTGACCCATCAGACTAGCACAACACCAGAACCCTGAGCCAGCTGTCTGCATTCACATTCTCTCCGTCCAGAAACAGGACAGGGAAATCAACTGTCACTGCAAATTTCTCGCCTTTTGATGACTTAATTCAGAGTCACCTGAATTCTATTAGGTAGGGGAAAAAATTCCAGAAACAGATTTTTAGCTACTAAGCTACTTCACTCTACTACAGAGACCACATGCTCTTTAAAGAGTTGCCCAATTATATGCTGACCTTACATGGGCTTTGATGGCTTCTTTAAGTGACTCATTAAATAATCCAAGATGGTGAAAACTTTATTTTGCAAGACAGATTAATGCAGTTACATTATTTTTCCATAAAATTCTTCTTGATCACTAGATAATTAGGACTAGGAGTCAAGATACGGCAGCATTAACACCTCCCTTTTACCACGTCTTTCCAGCAAGAAATACAAGGTCCCAGGAAAAATACCCAAGGAAAGCAATCCCAAATGCCTCCTTAGGAGAGTGTGAGAAGGCATATAACACTAACCAACACCAGCACTGGTTTTATTGTTCCTTTCATCTGTACAAAGCAGCATGCAGGCAAACAGCACCCGTCCAGCACCCTTCCAGCCTGCACTGTCTCTGCAAGAACTTGAGGAAATTCTGACTTTACAGAAAGGAACTGAAGTGCTCCCAGGTGACTGAGCAACCACAAAACAGAGTTGCTATAGCAGAGGTAGGATGGGTCTTCCAAGTGTGCCCTCCAAAGTCTTTGGTCAGGGCCTCTTCCCACACACAGGTGATGTAGGGCTGGCCCCAGGTGCCTCACAGCCACCCTAACGCAGGGAGCTGACAGACACAGCTCGCTGTCCTCACCAGGGGACAGAAGAGCAGCACAAGTCAAACCAGTTTTCTGCTCGCGTAATAGCAGCTCAAGAACTCCTTCTGAGGCAAGTCCAAGAGCCATTGCTGGCTTCTTGCAGGTTCACTACAGCAGCACACTGCAGTGCAGCCACAGTGCCTGTGAAAGGCACATTCCTCAGGCTGCAGAGCTAACCAGGAACACCAAAAAGAGAGCTCCACCAAGGAATGGAGAGGAAAGACTGCGAGCCTTAAACACACAGTCACAAACCAAAGCATCATTAGCACCACCCATCACTTGTGCCATGTACATCAGATGACTGTAAAGCACTCCATAAGCATGGTGACCACCAAGGGAAGCTACAGCCCAGCTGTACTTGTACAGGACATTTCTGCTGCAGCCTCCAAGACTGTTTCTCCTCTCTGCTGTTGCTTTTCAGGCTGTACATGCAAGTTCATCCAGAGGAGACTGATTGAACGATCTATCTCCAAGGGCAAAATCCTCCATGCACAAAGATCAGTACTACCTCTTCTACAGGTTCCCTTCCCAGAAATGCCCTTAATTCATATCATCAGATTCTTGATCACAGCTGAAGTTCCCAGAGTGACATATCAACATTGTGACCCACTTGTCTACCACAGCAAGAAAGCCTCACAACAGTGCCACCTTGGTATGACTGTAGCTGCACTCACTCCATCTGTAAGCGTGCTCTTTTCCCTGCCACATGCTGTGCCTTTCTAGAGATTACAAAAACTATCTCTGCCCACAACAATTCCTTTAAAGCTTCATCCCACATCTCCCCCCAGCTCTTTGTTAATGACACTGCTACAGACCTGGAGCTGGAAGCCAGAGCAGCTACCATAAAATGGCTAAAGATTCCTTTAGATCTTCATTAAATAATGAAGATGTTACACCTCCAAGGGTGCATGACTCCTCGATGAAAAGGAGGCATAAACACGGCCTTTGCCTTTGAGCATACCTACCTACAGGCAGAGGAGTTCTGTTCTTCTCTACCCTTCAATTATTTAGCACCTTTCTGGGATGAAGAGTGGTGTGCCCTCCCCCCAGAATCCCACCAGATCCAGCAGCACAGACAAAGCTCTGCCAACACACTGCAGAACAAGGCACAAACCACCAGCCTCGTTTGGCACACATTAACAATTGTACTGAAAATCACATTGAACAGATTTTGCTAGCATGGACTTGAACAAAGGTGGTGATCATCTTTTCCCATATCCTCCAGGAGAAGGATAAAGAGAAATCCTCTTAGATTAGCTAGAAAGAAAATTAAACATGCAGAGCAGAGGGGCACTGGAGCAGACTGATTCAGGAGAATGTGAAATCTTCAAAGGATGTATTTTAAGCATAGGTTGGATAAATATCTGACAGAAGACACACGGGTATATTCATTTGTCTTCTGTGAACAATAAACTGGATTTGACTGTTTCCTGAAGTCCCTGGTATTACAATACCTACAAAGCCCCAAAATTTCCTCCCTTGCCATTAGAAACACATTAACAGCAATGTAGGTTATTAGTTAGTAAGCATCCTTTATGAACAATAAAAGGCAGAGTGATAGATTCTTATTAGCAATCCTCTGTAGGAATACACTACACCAGCTAATAAAAGTTACTCCCCAGGGTAAGGTTGACACCCTGGTTAATAGAACTCTCCAATGCTGGCTTAAATCAAGATTAATGTACAGTCATGAAGTATATAAAGACTATGCTGAACCTTAGGCTCCCTCTCCTAGGTCTGAAACTCAAACCATATCCATCCTTTCTTCCCCTGCAGGATCCTTAGCAAATTCTGCACCAATGATGCCAACTTAAACACACACACAAATACAATTTTCTTCTTGATAAAACTTACTTTGAGCCAAGCTTTGAGAAATATGGAGCATGTACATCATGAGATTTCTTGGAATAACTTGTAATAATTTCTTAGAATTTCTTGTATTAGAGAAGGGCTCACTCAGAGAACATGAAGAAGCTTTCTCCTCACTGCAAGTAAGATGCAAGGAGACATTTGGTTTCTATCATGCTGAGCTGCTCCAAGACCCAGTAAAACTCCTCACATTTGTGAAATTCATTATCCAACAGCAATCAATAAATCTTAGCAAACTTTTGGCTCTTCAGAACAACTTTCTAACCACCCCTACACCTAACTTCACAAAACACGCACGCTGGACTCTGCATGAAAAGGAAACAGCCTCAGAATATTCAGCATGCTCTGTCTTGGGTTCCATATCAGTATGACTCAGCTGTGCTGCTTTGCAAGACCTGCTACCAAAGCCAGAATAACACACAGACCAGCCCTTTCCCAATTAAATCGAACTCATTTATGCCACACTAAGTGACTTAAACCTTGTAAAAAAGGCTCCAGGCCACTCAAAGCAATAGAAAAATTACTTTAGGCTTGCAGTGTTTTACTTATCAGGGAGAAGTTTAAACTAAATTGCACAAAACTGTGTCAAAAGAGATTTGCACCATTTCCCAGACCATATGGAAATTGTCTTACTACCATATAGTTAAAAACCACCACATCATCTTTAGCTGTTGGCTCTAGAAGGGGCAAGACACAAGCTGATTTTAAGTTAGACATCCTTCCCCAAACTCAGATGTCTTGACACCACCCCCATTTTCAAATCACTACAATGGGCCAATATCCTCAATTTAAGAAGCACTAACATTTTCCCTAAAGAACAGATAAGAGACTCAGGAAGAAGGGAAGACTTTACAAACTTGGACACTGTATACTGAATCCGAGTCTGTAAAGCCCAGTTTCTGCCTGAAGCACAAGCCCTGCCCCTCCACTGACTCTAGCTGTGAAGTTCACAGCTCCCAGGCCTTGCAAGCAGACTCACTGCTCTTCATACAAGAGAAGATATTGAACAGGTCAGGTTACCTGGAAATAAGAACTTTATTTTAAAACCTTATCTCAGGAGATTTTTTTTCTGCTGTGGGTAGCCTGAGTACCATAAAGACAGAGACCACCAAAACATATTACTTACTACAGGCTAGTCTTACACATTAATGTGTAGAACTCACATCACCTTACTGCAATGCCTATTCATCCTAAAACCACAGGGAAAATACAGCCTAGCTTGCAGTTAGGGTTTCCTAAAATTTCACATTCAACCTCTGAAACTCTTCAACAAATTTTCTCCAGAGCTTTCCCCTAAACACAGATGAACAAATGGGCAACCAATTTCCAAGTGGGACACTCTGCACTGCTGCTGTAACTGTGTCCTCTCTTGCGGCCTTTAAGCAGAGCACAACCTCCTACAGGCAGGGAATGCATCTCTTTGCTGACTGCAAACACCTGCAAGCAGGACAGGAACAAGTCCAAAAACTCTGATGGTGTCTACAAGGTATCTAAAGCGCCATCTCATGAGCCACTGCAAATACACTGGACTGCTATTCTGACTCCCTATACAGAAGAGCTTGGTTGTGCTGCAGACCTGTTGTTTGCAAACCTGGCTTTTATCACTACCACTTTTTACAGCCTGAGCACCCAGTGGAGGGAGAAGGGTTTGCTGCAAGCTCTTCTTCAATAGCAGCCTCTTTATTATTAACCACTCTTCACTATCGCTCTCCTTGTACTGACACCAAAGAAAATCCACACAGCTCCTTTGCTGGTCAGATTGGGAGCAGTAGAGATTGCTTGACAAGGATCTGCAAGTTTTCTTCTTTCAAACCTGGACTGTACAATACGCTTGGGAAGGGGAGAATGGCAAGGTTCTGCCCTCAAGTCATTTCCCAAGAGCCCAAAATACTGGAGGCACAATTGCAATCACCTGCTGCTAGAGCTGCCAGCTCAGCAGCAACTAAGCCCTGCCCATGGCTCCAGAGTGAATTCACTGTGGTGGTTTGAGGAACTGGGCAAACAGACCAGACTCAACAACTGAATCCTGTCAATACACTTCTCTCTCCTTTAAACAACCTCCTTGAGTCGTGGGGGTACAAAGCACCATTAATGTGGAACAAGAAGCATCTGCATGTGGCATTAGCTAGAACATCTGCATATAGCAACAAAAGAGAAAACACCTTTTCCCCTGGAGCTAATCCCTGCAAGGGCATCTGCTTTCCCACAAACCTTTACACCAGCAGAAATCCAGTTCCCACCCAGCTGATCACTATTCAGCAACCCAGACAGATGGTCTTTAACTTGTAATTGTAATCTTCTGACACACACAAAACCCACCTGCAGTAGTTTAATCATGTTTTTAAACAGAAGGGGCCAAGGCTGGCAAGCAACTCACCTTCCACACAGTGAGGAATCCTTTTCAACAGGAATTTGTGGAGCAGCCTCCATACTTTGGGGGGTGACTTACAGCTTCATAGAAACATAAGGCAAAAAATGAAGGCTGTGAAAAATATCCAGGGATTTCCTCTTCACTATGCAGTCACCTTGCCTGCCAGCCTATTTCAGTCATGCAGGCAGAGGAGGGCTTCCTCCCACCATGCCTGGTACAAGCAGATTCCTAACACTGGTCCTGTACCTCTCCCTGTGACAGTACTGCACACCAGGTTCCGTGCTCAGTCACACCAGAGCAGGTCAAGGAAGCTCCAGAGCAGTCTTGTCCCCTAGAGCCAAGCTACCTAATGCACCTGCTGCTGCAGCAATCAGGGGAGGGGGAGCAGCTCCACATGAACCCCTACCAATGCTGCAGTAAATACACTTAAATCTTCACAGCAGTTTCCTTACCCATCAATGGGCAGAAGGGAGGCAGGGTACACTGCAAGCTCACTTCCAGATTTTCCCTGTAGTATTGCCTCACTACTTCATCTGTGAACTAGGAACCAAATACAATCTCTGCCTTAATGCCTGCTGACTAAAGAACACAGCATCAATATTTAAACCAGTCAAATTCCCTTGACAGAAAGCAACACATTTATGCCATGTCTATTGTTCAGGCAGGTAGGAGCAGCGGGCTTCAATGATGGATTTAGCCATTTTGTTGGTCTGAAAAGTAATTCCAGATACTTTCAGATGAAATGCACTACAGAATTTAAAAATTTATATTAATCTCCTTCTTCCAAAATAATTTTATTTTCTTTTGATCCAGCATCAAAGACTTTAAAGATATGTATATCATTAACTACGCCAATCAGAAGAGCAGTGAACCTGCAAACCAACTATTTACAGTATATGTTGAAAAAACATGAACTAAGTATTTCTAAATCCGATCTTGCAAGATCAGGGGAGAAGCAGGGAGGTTTCTCATAACAAGCAGGACTTTCAGGAAGTGTTATACAGATTACTCTAGTGAAAGCTTTAGACATCAGACATCAAATAGCATTATCTCTATTGAAGGAGTGCATGCTCCAACCCAAATACTCTGGACAAACACAGAGGATGGCACTACACAAAGCATGGGCCACCAGCACAGCCTGAGACCCACCAGGCCCAGAAAATGACAAAGACTGACATGAGGCTGAAGTGTCCACAGTGCAGCCAGATCACCTACGGCTCACCACTAACAAAAGAGCATAAGGAAACAGGGAATCGACAGCTCCCCAGGAACTGAACGTTTACCTCCCATTTACCTCCCTGTGACTCTCCTCTTGCAGACTCCTGGTGCATGTGCACAAACTTGCTTTCAGCAGCAATTTGAAGCTCACAGCATTAAGGAGAAAATTAGCTGTGCAAGTCAAATAAAAGCACGTATGCTTCTTTTCAAGTTTCCTTTTAACCTTTTGATGCTAGATAAAAGGAAAAAACAAGATTCATCTCACAGATATGCAACAGTTCCAAAAATGAGCACTGAAGAGCAGAGATTCAAAACAGGCACAAAGATGAAAACAATATCCATATGCAGGTTAAGCATGTCATCCACAAACACTGAACCTGTCAGTGAGAAAGAGAATGCTTGTGGCAAAGAATCTCTTTCAGCTCTATGGTTCACTCCTTATCTCCCCCCCTGCCAAGCCTCAAGCCTCAGAGGAGCAGAATGCACCCTCAAGTTCAAGAAGAATGTGGAAGAATGCAAGAATGTGGACACTACCACAGGTCCTGGGACAGCCAAGTACCTGCTGCTCAGCTTTTACAAATATCTCACTCTCAGCTCTCCTATTTGCTACAGAACAGTAACCCTTTCAACACAATGGCACAGCTCCCAGTTGGTAACCCAGCATGAACCCAAGCAACCAATGTTCTGGACAACGACAGCTCTCGTGACTGAAACCTTAATTCCAAATCACAATCCAGCATGTAATGTTGGTTAGTCAGCTGCTCTCCTCAGATGTTTATACCTAGAATGATTCTATTCAAGTCAAATGAGATAGCAGATTTCGCACAAAATAACCAAGAGAAGATTTCAGGATGTCAAAACAAACATTGTCTGGAAGCAGGGGGAATCTCACACTATTGATCTAGGAAATACAAAGGAAACAGCAAGAAGAAGAGAAGAAAATGATTGAAAACAATATCTGTCTACTGTCAAGCTACATTATTTTAAAGAATACAGGCAGCAAAAACTATGACCTCTTTATCCTACATTATTTGCACCAGTAACAGATTTTTAGAGGCAGAAGGGCCTCATTAGATCAGTTAATCTGATATCCCATGTAATACAGTACATGAAATCCCAAGCAGTTCCTTCTGCACTGAAACCAATCCTTTCCTATGAATAAAGTATTTCTTCTGAAACAGTGTTAGGGTTTAACTTCATTTAAGATCCTCAAATCAAATAAAGGAAGAAAATCAGAACTAAGAATTGTGACCAACAATTTATTTTTTGCTATAGATACAGACAATCCCTATACTACAGTAAAATGCAGGAAAACATAAGCATTTTTGTCATCTGCCAAAAAGGGACTCCCCATCCTCAATTCTAAACCAACAGTTTTCAGCCTTCTGACACAAACTTGATCTGCATACTTTCTAATAAGGATGTGGATCTCTACAGAGCAAACAGAAGCCCACAGACAACAGCCTCACTTCCTTCAAATTATCTTTATAGCTCCCTAAACAATAAACCAAGTTCCACGTGGCTGAGAGCTCACAGCTTCGAATCTGGTGTGCTCCTCCCAGTGTGCAAAAAAGCAGGGAGGGCTGGGGTTGATCCCATATCCATTCCTAGGGCAGTATAAAAAAACTGTAATAGCCCAAGATTTTTCCCCCATCTTCTATTGTGTAAGATTTGTACAAAATAGTGCATTTAGAAGATGCCACATTCAAAAAATACCAAAGTAACTAGCACAGAAGGCAAAATTTCTGATATGAATTCACATATAATTGATTTTAAAAAATAACTATCAATGTGTTGCTACTTTAAAATCACTGAAACTATCACATGGAAATACAGATTCAAAAGCTTCAAACAGTGGAAAATCATAAATTTCAATCACAAACTCTGACTGCCATAACAAAAGACTAAACAAGATTAGTTACCCCCCCATTACTTATTAAAGGAATGCCTCAAAGGAATGTCTCCCAGAAAAAAATCTCCATAAGAAACAAAATTTAGATGTAAATTAATCCTTATTAACATGCACACAAGTAACACAGGCATGTTATTAACAGCATTTGAAGAGCTCAAACTAAAAATAAACAGACAGATCTTCCGCACATTAGAGGTGGTGCTCATCCAAAATTCTGTCCCATCTCCGGAGAGCCTGCACATGGCACGTTGCAGCAGCTGGGGTCAATTTGAGTTTCTCCAACTTCAGTGGCAGCAGGATTTGGCTCTTAATTAAGTTCCAGACTTCCCGTTGTCCCAACCCTACCACACCTTTCCTGACTGAAAAAGCAGGTTTTAGAGCATTTTTGTTTTAATTGTTCCTCAGCCAAGTTTGGCTCTAGAGCCATTTTCCAGCACACGTTCACTTACCAGAACTGCTTCTCTCATTTATCACAAGTGTCCCTCTGATCCCTGGAAAACAACCCCCCAGTAACACACTTTATTTCCATCCTCCCAGTCTGAAGATGCCAGACTTCAATGGTGATAGCCATGAAGAAAACAGAAGGAAGATAAACAGGCTCAGGGCATCTTCTTGACGTGCCAGAAGTTTTTCCTGGCTCGACTCCCACCCTGATGAACACCATCTAAAAGTCCTGCCCTTGGCCTCTTCTCTTTGCTGGTGATTCCCTTATCCCAGTTTAAAAAGACACACCAGAATCTCTCCTCCTGCTCTCTTCCTCTCAGACTGCCACATGAGAGTCACCACTGGATATCTCCCCACAAGGACACCAGAGTCTATCCCACACTCATCTTTCCCCACAGCTCCATCTCTTCCCAGATCAGCAGCTCCTTTCTCCTCCAAGCTCCTGGCTCATGCACACCTTCAGATTCCCCAGAGGGCTTTATCCAAGCCTTTTGAACTGCCAGCATTAAGCTGTCTGCACAACAACTGGTTCTTTGAGACAGGGACACTTGCACAGCTCCCCCCTCTTTCTCACTCTGTGTCTCACCCCCCCAAAGCACAGCCTTTGCTCAGCAGTGTTCAAGGGCTGCAGTTGCACCAAATGAGTCCCTCTGAATGGGAGCATGAAAACAGCAGGAGCACCTGAACCACTCTTTGTGCCAACAGACTTACACTGATGTTTGACCAGTGATCTTGGATTCATCACAAAACACACTTATGCAAAACAATTGTGATAAATATGGATTCTAGTCAAAACACAGAGAACACCACATGGAAACCTGGAGTACTCGCACAGAGTATTAAGTACATATTCCAGCAATTCATCCTGGCTCTCCTGTCTAAATCAACTTTCCCTTCACCTTATTTCCCTCTTTTACATTAGCTGAAAGAACTGGGGAGCCCATGGACCCATGTGACCTAGACAACTTCACTACTACATCACGAGAAACCTGCTTTTCACAGACAAAAGCCAGCAAGCCACCCTCACACCAGCTTTCACATGGGGTTAGTTTTGTAACAGAGCTACCACCTAGAAAAGTCACCAACTCTCGTTCTTAAGTGTTTGCCCAGCTTCAGCACACTCTGCCACAATTCTCATGCACTACTTCCTCCTGAAAATGGCCACCAGAAAACTCAGAAATGCCTATCAGAGAGCCATCAATTAGATCAATTAGCATCAGCCCCAGAAACCTCAGTGATAGCACAATGAAGGATAAACAGCTAAGACCATGTTAGTACCTAGTACTCAAGATCTCTCCCCGATAGAAACCTGAAAGATACTTTTCAAGTTTGTTAAGTCTCTAAACTTGCATGCAGACCAAAAATCCAGCCCATCTCATCTGTATTAAACAGCCTGAAGTTCTCACATGGTTCTCAGCAGCTCGCCTTTCTGCTATTACAAAGCCTCTCC
The DNA here is from genome assembly GCF_000277835.1 of Geospiza fortis. Taxonomy (NCBI): domain Eukaryota; kingdom Metazoa; phylum Chordata; class Aves; order Passeriformes; family Thraupidae; genus Geospiza; species Geospiza fortis. The sequence goes on along the minus strand of NW_005054298.1, from coordinate 9,835,197 downwards.
CTTCCACCTTTCCCAAATGTATGCCCCAATTTGTACCACTGCTCCTGTAAGGGAATTATCTTACAGATACCTTTTTTCATGGATGATCCTTCTTTTCACACCACCGTCACTCTCTAGCTGTTCTGCAAATTGAAGTTTCAGATCTCCACCTTCAAAGCACTGTCATTTGGTCCAAGATGTCAGCTCCTGCCTTCCATTCATCTGCAATACCAGTTCCCATCAAGCCACCTCTAGGTGCAACTTTTCACAGCACTTTCTCCACACATGCCCTCCTGCTTAGGAAACCTTCTCATTAACTTTCAGCAGGCTTATAGAACAGGAAATTCCAGAAGGAAACAGATTAAACTGCAAGTAGAGAATGGGACCTGACCAACATGAAGAAGGAAGCAGAGTTCTTTGAAGGCAACAAGAAAGTTCAGATCTTGATGGGGATTGAAGTTAGTAGTCTTTCACAAGCAAACCCACTCACATAACTTATTCACATTCCAGCAGCATTATGCAGGTAACAACTTACCAAAGACCTAAAGGGAAAGAAAGTAGAAGAGGCAGACAGGAAAACCAGGAAAGCTACCCATACAGGCCTGGAAGAAAAGCTCTAGCCAGACAGACAAAATATTCCAATCTGTAAGAGCATGCACTTCGCAAAACCTGTGCGCAGTTTCAGCTTTCCATACCACATCCAATCATTGCATGAGAAATTCCTTCTGGAGGTCAAGCAGTTCATCCAGGCACACAACAGCAGCACAGTGATGGCACCCTTGGCACCTCAGGATACAACACTGCAATGCCCCTTTGAGCACCTCAGAGTTAATCAAAGTACACAACTGCCTTCTCCAAGGGCTTAATTTACAAAAGTAGGAGTGTACTGCAGTATTTGCACAAGGATCATTCTGTCCACAGCACTCCAAACACATGAAAGCACACACAAACACACAGATTATTGAGGAGCATTGGGTTAAACAATTTGGTGCATCAGGACTGATTCCATCAAATATGAGCAAACAGAATTCCCTCCAAAACGCAGGTGCACTTTTTATTCCAATGTGAAAGCTCAAGGTGTCTATATTTACAGAGCTATTACAGTAACTGGAGTATGAACAGGTCTGGCTCCATCAGACGACTCTGGTGATGGGTGTACATCAGTAAAAGCCTGTAAAGCCCAGCTCCATACCACACTGAACGAGCTGCAACCCTTTATTTAAGCTCCCAACAGTGAGACACGAAGTCCTCCGAAATTGTTAAAAGCAGACATTTGTTCCATGTCACTGCACAAGCCCTGATGCCTCCATTTGCTGCAGGATTTCCAATTAGACCCAACACAACTATGTCACTTGATATTAGTCAAATGGAGAGTCATGGCAATACAAGGCAAACTTGCTGTCTTTTAATAGGGCACAGTTCTAACAGATACAAAGAAAATTAGTACAAAGAGCTGATTCCTAATATACATTTCACAGTAAACATAGATATTACTCACACAATATAACTTCAAAATACACTGAACTGAAGCAACTTTAGGTTTCCCATTTGCTGTTACCAGGTTCTCAACTAGCAGCTGACTGGCACAAACACTCAACACTGGCAAGGTGGCACCACCACAGTTCACCTCACAGTGCTTCCACATCCCAAGGAAATCCTGCCAGCCTTGGCGCCTGTGTGCATGTCCTGCCTGTAGGAGCACAGCTGCCACACAAAGGGCATGGCCAGGCTGGATGAGGCTTTGAGCACCCTGTTCTAGAGGAAGGTGCCCCATACAGTGGCAGGGGGCCTGGAACCAGATGATGTTTAAGATCCCTTCCAACCCAAGCCGTTCTGTGGTTTTATGTCAGAATGGGACTCCACTGTGCAATTTTTCATCATTTCCACAAACTTTTCTCCAAGAGGTTACTTCTAGAGATGAAAAGCATTAGTAGCCACAAAAATTTTCTCACACTTAATGCAGATTCAATCCTACACATTCTTTCCTCTGGCCAAAATCCCAGCCACACTATAAAAAATTATCAAGCTCTCCACGGTCTGATAACTGCGAGTCTTTGCTCTGATTCTTGAATACTCAAATGTTGCTTTGTTTTAAAGTTCCATGTTTAGCACACTGAAGAACACAGTAGGTTTTGCCTAGTTAAAAAAAAAAGGGATCTCATCTAGAAAGAAAGTAATGAATGATTTGTGGGAGGCAACATTCATTTGGAAAAATTCAGACTACATGTCTCCACTGTGTTCCCTCCTACATTTAATGATACAGCCACAGACCAGAGGACACACGGGATACAATTACATGAGGCAGCTTCATACAGACTCACACAAAGCACAGTTCAGCCATCAGCACTGAGCAAGGCAAGCTGACTGTGCCTCAGCCTCAGTGAAGCTGTCACTGGTACCCTGGGTGACTCAGAGTCACCACACAAAACTGCTGGCATCACTGGCATCCCAAAAACATTTACATGGCAGTCAATTCATGTAAGCACCTTTGACACCGGGACACTTACTACTTATCAGCTAATAAATTCTGCTAAAAAACAAGTAATAAATAAATTTTAGGGCCTTGACAATATACAGTGATATAGTGGATGAAACTAGTTGGTGAGTCCAGAGGCCCTTGCAACCTGAGTTACCCTGTGACCCTATAGCTAATGCTACCTTTCTGTTCCAAAATGCACCTGCTGAAAAAGGAGGGCTGCCAGAGCCAGAAATGCACATCTGAAACACAAAGGTAATCCTGCAGCAGACTACCTAGTCCCATGGGCTGGTCTTCCAAAAAAACCCATAGGTGCACTTAATGTTAAGAGCACACTGGAATGTTTATTTTTTAAACATGCATTATCAGGTATTTTCCAGCCCTATTTTTAAGGAAGAGATCATTAAATTGTTGATCTAATATTCATCTATTCTTTTTTCACCCAAGTTCTGAATTCTTTATCAAATTTTAATAAATTTCAACCTAATATGGTAGGGAAAACAGAGATACCAAAGATTATATGCAAATACAAATACAGTAATGAAAAGAGAATCCACTGAAACACAGACCTCAGCATGAGTAAAACCAAAGCATGAGATACCAGCAAATCTAAAAAGAAAAAGACAAAGGAAATGAGGCTTCATACAACTTCCCTACTTACAAAATTACTTAATTAAAACTAGACCAAGTCAGAGGCAACTAGACAGTCCCACTGACAGTGGGACTTTCAGTATACAATTTGTTCATGTGGAAGTTCAAAGAGTGAGATAAGAATGGCTTTTAAGACAACTTCAAGGAATATCCCACAAAGAAGACATGGAAGAACGTGCATACTTTCAATGGAGAAGCTAACAGGTTGGTGCTGGTGGGAGGACCCTGGGGGCTGATGAGTATTTCTTTCAGCATCAAGAGGACAACAAAACTCCACTGAACAATTTAGAGATTAGCAAAAAAATCAAGGTCCCAGTAAATCCAGCACTGACAAGAACCTTCCATTCAGGTCGTGTCAGGGAAAGTGAGGATTCACTCCTACTCACCCTGCTACCTACTAAACATGAAGGCAGATGGGTCCCACATGCATATAAATGACTGCTAATTTTACTCCAAAGGTAACAAACACAATATGAACAGTCTCTGTAAGTCACTTTGGGATTTCTGAGGATCAAAACCAGTACACTGTTCAAAATATTTCATTTAAAGTGTTCAAGCATTTTAAGACATAGTATCATATCTGTTTTACCACACAAAGGACTGAAACAAAATTGTCCTACCACTATGTATAATCCTGTTACTCTACACTGTACATAAACAATTCAAAATCATCACAAGATCTATCCTAAAACCAAATGTCTTGTCCTTATCTGTTGATCTCCAGGAGTTTTCCAATGTTCTTTCTGCAGGCAACTTTCATCTGACATGCGGTCTAAATTTACTCACAGCCAGTTTATACCCATTCGTTCTTGTGCTAACCTTGCCCTTTAAATCTAAGAGTTCTTTCCCATCCCTGACGGTCACTCCTCTGATGTATTTATGGACAGCAGTCATATTCCCTGTCAGCCTTCATACTGTAAACTAAACAAGCCAAACCTCTTCGTCTCCTCTGGTTAGGCAGGCTCTCCAATACCCTGAACACCCCACTAGCCCTTCCCTGCACCTGTTCCAGCTTGAATTCCTTTCTTGCAGACAGGCAACTAGAACTGTACAACACATGCCACAGAAGGGCCCAATAAGGCACTCTACAATAGCATTAGTATGCCCTTATCCCATGAAAATAAATCCCCAATAATCTGCCTTTTCCACCAATGCATCAGCTGTGACCCTTAGCCTGCAGTGAAGCAATACACACCAAGGTTTTCTGAGACCTGGCTAACTCTGTTAGACCTCTAATAAACCCTAGTGACAAGACTGAAGTGCTGCAAATGAAACACTACACCAGCATTAAAGGAATAGCTTTATCCTCTCAATTTAGTAACCACAATGGTTCAGTCTGTTGTGTGTTGACCCAGACTCACAGTCCCAAACAAGAGCCTCTTGGCCTTGCCAATGCTGAGGCAGTCACTCTACCAAACACACAAGAGAAAACATATCTAACAAAACAAAAATATAACAAAAACACCCAAACAAATACACACCAAAAATACCACATGCAAAAAAACCAACAAAACCAAAACCACAGGCACACAAAAATTAAAACACTTAACAAAACCAACACAGCAAACAAACAAAACAGAAAAAAAAATAGCCCCAGACAACTTTTCTTAGTCCCAGCACTAAAATCCTAAGGGAGCTTAATTTGGTCAGCAAACAAAACTGGGGATTCAAATCTCTACAAACCAGAGTGATATGCAAGGGAGACTTTTACTTTGTATCGCATATTTCCATTTATTTCTCACCATCCACTATGGGCCACCAAGAGACAGGATATCAAGCTGCAATTTAATTAAAACTCCATGTAAGTGTTGCAACTACCCTCGGGCTGCTTTGGTCAAAACAAGAGAGATGGAAATGGTTGGAGGGGTTTTACCGAGTGTGAAATTCTTGGCTGGTTTAAAGCATCTCCTTATGGTTTGTAAGGTTGCTGTGTCACAGACACTTCTGGGATATCTGAGGACTCTGCTCCAGGCTTCAACTACTTCTGAAACAGGTGACCCAAAGGAAATACACTTTGGTTTACAAAAGCTACCTGTCTTCTCAGGGATGGGGTTATTTTCCCCTCCAATTCATGAATGAGCTTTGGATATTGAGCTTTAAAGCCAGGAGAAAAAGAGGTTAGACCTTGAATGTGCCACTATGGAAGCAAACCTCTGTCCTAATTATTTCAACACTCTGTCTCCACTCTGCACGTTCCCTTGGGATCCTGTAGGTTCTCATTATTTGTATTTGATTTGGTAATACCTTGGTAAACAACTGAGAGACTGTTCTTTAGCATGCTCAGGCTCACAAACCTTTTGTTTTATGCAACCAGTAGCACATCCACTTTGTGCATAAAACAAGAAAATATTACTGCTCCACTAGGGTTCTTCCCATTACAGCCAGAAAAGGACATTCCTTCCTGCTACACCAGTCATTATTACCTTTTAAGTATGAAGAAAAAGCTACAGGGGAGTTCTAAATGCTGACTTGCTAGAGCAGGTAATTTTTCCCCTGCTCTGAATCCAAAGGTCTGAAACCAGCACTGAATTTGATCTATTCCAGCTGCTACAATCTTCTGTTCTCCAGTGCACCCTCTGTGGCACTCCCCACACTGCTGATACCACAGAGGTAAGAGCTGCACCATAATCCAATCAAATTACCATACAGAGCAGTTAAGTGTTGGGAAGGCAGGTCCAGCTATTAGAGCCAGAGAAAAAAACAACTGATCAGCTGGACTGGGAATGAACATCAATGCCTACAGGAAACTGGATATCCTGGAGCCCAAACTCTGCTCTTCCATAAGTTTAAGGCAGGAAAACACACCTAATAGGAGCATGCCAGCACAGAAGCCTAAAAATAAGGACTGGGCACACTCCACAAATGCAGTTCAAACAGAATGAATCTTTAGCCCTTCCTAAGGTAACTCTTCTCCCCACAAGGAAAGTCATCAACAGCAGTTTCTGCCACAGTCCCTTTTGCAATATGGGCATATGCAAGGAATGGGCTGTACTCTCAAGTCCAGATCTCAAAATCACTTTTCCTCCACAGTCACTTTCTCATGTCTTTTGTACATCAAAACTAATTTAATTCTTCTATATTAGCCATTGCAGCTTCATGGTAAAGAGCGATGAAAGCAGTAGCTGAATGTGTACATTACTGATCTCCATGCACCCCCAGCAGCTCAAAACTCAGCAGCTAACAGCAGCTGCTTGGAAACTCTTTACAAGTCTCTTTTTCTTCCACAGATGGTGAAGTCCTTTCCCTCCATGCACTAAATACTCAACAAAACACACTCACCAAATTATCATATCAACCCATAACCATGCATGATAATTATGTCTTAAATCAGGATTTCTTCTACCGAATTTCAACCAAAATAAACATGGTATAGAGAACAAATGTATGCTTATAGTGAACAACCATTCATCAGCTTAAGTAACTCTAATGGATGTCACTTTAAACTAAGCCTGCACCATCTGTTCTACCCCTCAATTAGCAAGCAAAAAAATCATTCGATACAGAGTTTAAGAAAGCCAGCTAATTTGTGTAAGTTTTATTTCTTTTCAGCTCAGTGAAACATGCTCTTGTAATGCTTGATATTCAGAACAGATCAGAATGGAAGGTTGCTTTCTCTAATGCTATTAGGAATTTTGTCAGGGGAAATAAAATATCTGTGCATTATTTCACCATATCAAAAAAAATGCTCGTTAACATCTTACATTTTACATTAAAGAGAATGATGTATCTTCTCAGTACCAAAATCAGCTGGGAACTAAACAAATCAAATCCGAAGTGCTGCATACATGAACACAAACAAAGCTCAGGACGAAGCCCTGCCCTGACAGACTGAGTCTGCCAGCACAGCAGGAGGCTGTGGATGTGTCCTCAGACCCGGGGGTCTGTTAACCATGCCAGTTTCTAACTCGCCTCTCAGAGGCAAAACCCAGCCCTACAGACTGCTGGGCACAGAGCCTCACACAGACCTGCCTGCCCTGGGACAAGGGGACCATTCCATGCAAGGTGAGACACTCTCCTTGGAAAGCAAACCCTGTCCAGTGAGAGCAGTGCAGCGCCAAAAAACCACTACTTGTGAAAGTGCATGAAAAAAATACAAAGCTGTATCCAATTCCTTACTGCAAACCTCCATCCAGTTTCACTTGAAGCTGGCCTCTCCTACCACTCTGCAACAAGTGAAAACACTGAATAGAATCTCTCTTCAGTATGTTGGACCCTGACCTGCTTGAAGGCTCTGTCACCACCAATCTCCCTCTTGGATGTTTGTCTAAAAAACCCTGCAAAAATAAGAGCTTTTCCACTGGAGACCTCAACTCCACCAGCAAAGGCAACACATCCCAGGGAAAAAGGTGCAAGAGACCTCATCTCCCAGTACTATTGAGGAGAAGCAGGCAAGAGAAGGTCACTGCCAAACACTCTCAGTTTGCCTCCTGGAGTATCAGGCTGGTTGAGAAATACTTTAAGATCTTGGACACATTACTTTACATTACACCTTAATTTACATCATGGTTTGGGTACTGAGAAAGGCTCATCAGGCACAGATGAGCCAGGAGATCCTGCACACTCAACATCCACATTACCAAATGCTGCAGAAGCAGCTCAAAGCGAGATGGCTCACCAGGGGATTACTGACATTTCAGCTCTCTCCCCTTGCCATAGCATTGTGGAACCTGAGAGGACACGCTGAAGCCTCTGACACTGCTGTGCTGTTTTGCCTCATGTTTTGAGACAGACAGCTCTGTGCAGGCCTTAGTTATTGTTCAGAGATTCAAAGCTCAGCAAAATAACTCTTTTATGCTTAGCAGGGGAAGAAAAGGAGTCAAGCAGAACCACCATCCTGAAACAGCACAGACCAAGCAAACAAAGCACAAATGAAGAAACAGACCAGAGGCAGAATTCCTCTTTGGCCTAAAGCATCCTGCAATACCTTCCCCAGCCCAACCTCACAGGTGTAACCACAACTCCTAGTGCTCGCACAAACACAGGCTATCTGCTATAAGCAACTGTGCTCCAAAGAGGAGTAAGAGCTCTCAAAGAGAATTCATCTTACCACTCTGCACCATTCTAAGGTCTTCTACACACCTGTAAGTGCTGCTGAGAAAACTCGAGCCTGCAATGGCTGTTGGATGCAGTTCAAGCACACTCCTAGCAAGTACAAACATGCAAATGGCTTTGCACTGGACTTCATGCCTTGTTTCTTACAATCACCTTTATGTTTCCTTGACTTGAAAAGCATCCTGAACTATCCAAGCGCCTTCTGCACCTAAGGCATCTGTCTGTTACAAAGCAGGAACCAGGGATCAGGTCACAAGACAATTTGTTAAGGAGTTTTAGAGTACTGAGTGCTATCAGAAGTATATTAGGCCTCACTATGTTTTACACATGCTGTTTTCAACAGACTTGAGACAGCACCAACCAAAGAAAAACATATCTGCCCTCCATCATTCTTTTTTTTCCTGCATCTCTTGAAAAAAAGACTCCATCATCTGTAGTTATGGTGCTGAGGTCAAGGACTTCACAAAGCAGTGTCATGAAAAAATAGAAACAATGTACAGAAAACCAACAAAGCCTAAAAAGGTCAACGATGTCCATGACATACACAGATCAGATGTGGATGCCAATGAGGGAGATAGCTTGAGCCCTTCCTGTAAAGGTGAAATTTCATCACCAGTTCAAGCTCCTTTTAACCCAAACTAAACTGGTTTGCCTTAGAGATGCCTCTTCTCTGGTTCACTGATGTTTCCTTGGTGATAACATATAAGCACAAGTGTTCAGTTAGAGGAGTCCTAGACAGGCAGGAGCCATGAATGCACTGGATGCTGTCCAGTATAATGGCTCTTGTTATCCACACTCAGTCCTATTCTGAGAACACACACTTTATTGGTGAAGTGCTAGGAAATTTCAAATCATGCAGATTATCTCAATCTTTGTTTTAAACTGATACTTTTTCAAATGAAGAGATTGAGGTGAGAAGAGAAACAGACTACAAATAGTCAGCTTCTTCCACTGTGAGCAGACCA
>NW_005054298.1:9814035-9825860 GCF_000277835.1 Geospiza fortis | reverse complement strand
ACACACACATTAATGAACAGCCAGCTCAGCAGCATGAGTTCTGGAACAGAGTCACTGCAGTACAGAAGTGCCACCAGTTTGTTACTGCAAATGAATACCACAGAGATCATTATAAGCATGTAGTTCAACAGACAAAAAATTGGGAAGAGAGAGTTATCTGAATAGAAATTCTGCAAACTAAGTGTGATATTGGGATTGCAAAGCACTGCACAGCTCTATGATCTACATCACTTCATAAAATCCATGCAAATAGCACATTTTGTAATAATTTCAATTTTACTGTGCTTGGATTACTCTTCCACTGAGAATCATGGAAGTTTGTAAGAGAAAGCAAGTTAGCAAGAAAAGGGGCAGTAAGAATATGTAATACTCTCAGAAAATTATATGTACACTGCTTGTTCACAACAGCAAGCTAAATATTTCTTTATGTGTTCCACCAGAACAGATTCTCTATTGAGACCATATTAGCTTTGGTGATAATGTTTTTAGTGTTTGGGGGTTTTTTCCCCTACATGCCAAACAGCTTCTGCAACAGCTGCTTATTGACAAAAATGAAAAGAAAGAAATGCAGTTGTGCAGAACACTCTGCAATGTCACAACCACCTCCCAATCAAAATTTCTATTAAAAATAATTTTAATTGAGTGTGCTGAGCTCCAGAGCACTTACAACCTATACAGCCAGTCCCTCCTTCACTTCTACAGGTGTGAACTCCAGTACAACCTCCATCTTTAGGCCCAGCTCTGTAGGAACTTGCACTATGAGATTCCCCACCACTTATCAAAAAGGAACATTATTACATCCCATACAATAGCTTCAGTACTTCATTAGACTTTTCAGAGAACCTCATGAACAGACCAGGACAAGAGTTTTTCAAGTCACAGCTGAGAATCCCTCCCCAGTCCCACAGTACCTGGCTGTGGTAGGACTTCCTCATTAAATCTGAAGGGAAATGAAGTAACATGGCAGGAATAACAAGGCAGTGGAGTTCCATGTCCTACCAACTCATCTCAACATTGTCAAATTCCAAAGAAGACATATACACACATTATCTTTCTTGAGCTAAGTACAGTTCATCGACTATGTTGCCCACAGAAAACAGCAAAAGTCTAGCAAGATTTAATGACAGTGAAAACAAATGCAGTTCATATATGCTTTTTTCAGTTTGATAAACCTTTTAGTATGGCAGGAAATCATGAACATTGCTAAACTATTGGGATGATCAAAGCATGGCACCAGCTAACAAAGTATACAAAGAAACCAGGATATCACAAACTAAGAACACCAAATGTAAATCCACTTGTGCTTCAAACACCATTCACTGAATTCCTACTGCCTTGAGTCCTTGATATCATAGCAGCTATCAACCACCAAGATATGGGACAACAATCACTGCTTCAGTCTAATTACCAGCTTACAGAACAGTATCATAGAATGTCTACTATACAGCTTTCATTTAGATCAAGTAGCATTTGACATCGACACTTCTGACAGTAATCACATTCCACATGACAAAATCTTACCTTATAATTGCTGGAATTTACCCAAGAAGTGGCCAGTCCATCAACCATTTTATCCAGCATAGTCTGATCATGTTCAAGATCAGCTGACTTCTGTTTATCTGAGAAATAATCTATCAATTCCTGGCCAACCTGAAGTCTTTTTCCAACATCCTTCTGCAGCACCTGCGCTAAGCAGTACTCCATACTGGGCTCCATAGTGTCTCAGAAATACAGCAGCAGCCAGAAAGCCAGAGGGCAGCAGGGCCAAAAACTCCCTCTACAAATGTACGCAGGAGGTCGCCTCTTTCTTCTGTGAAGGTTACTGAGGGCCTGGGTTTCAAAGATGCAATTCTGAGAATGGCAACAATGCACCATGTGTGTGTGGACAGCAGCTGGCAGGATATTAAAAGTCCAATTTAAATAACTGGTAATAGATGAAGCAATGAGCAGCGCTGTACAGTTGAGTCTGCAATAAATCCCAATTCAGCAGTCCATTCTGAAAGAAATGAAAAAGAACAGTATTATAGGTTAAATTAAGACTGGAGGAAAAAAAAAGATTGAAAGCATGTCACAAAATAGGTTATTCACATACAGCTGTGAAGCTGTGTAAGTCAGATATGAGCAGCATTGGTCTATTTTAAGGAATCAAACAAGGTAGGTCAGGACAAAAACTTTATTCTTTACAATAGCAGTTACCCATCGGTTCCCTGGAAGTTTTAGTGACAGTAAATTTGTGGCTTAAAGTAACAGCTGATTAATAATCAGTATTATTGCAACTGCCACCACCCACCACAAAAGGTGGAGACAAAATCCTTAAGCAGGTCACCAGGAAAACCTATCTACTTTAAGTGAAAGCAGGAAGAGGTCTGGATCCTGTTTTGAGTGTTGGCCTTCAGCAATCAATGTCATCAGCTGGTCAGCAAGATAAAGCACTAACACAGGGCTCCAGGAATGTAAAATGATCAGTTTTCAAAAACTAGGTGCTCAAGTGGTTTCCAGGCTGAACTCTGTTACATCCCAACTACAGATTTCCAGGAAACAGCACTCACTGGCACACTCTAAATGCAGTTCTGACAGCCAAGGCCACACACAAGGAAGGTCAGGCCGAACTTTGCTGCCACTCTGAGGCACAGCATCACCTCAGAAGCATTTGGCTTACAAAAAAAAAATATTACTGTATGTTTGAGCTCTGTTTATGTTCTTGAACTCTAGGAACTCTCTTGTCCCCTCCATTAGTGATTCTTTTTTGTCCCTCTATCTGCAGCCAAATTAATCCCTCCAGGCAGCCAGGGACCAGACTAAGGGCCTGTGCTCCACCTTCCCACAGACCAGGGTTCCTGGCATCACCACAGTGCTTCCTGAAGCACTCCCTCATCACAGGTTAGCTCTTTTAGGAAGTGGGTGATAAAAACCCAGGGTGTCTTTCTGTTTCCTGGCTAATAATAGCCAAAGCTAAAAATCTGCCCTACTTTTTCCACCAACATGAGGAAAGCAGGTCAAGCTCAGAGTAAGGGAAGAGGTTGTGCAGCAGACACCTGGTTCAATAAACAACTGGAAGGAAGCTGGAAGGAGGTACAAGTTTGCTAATTGGAAGCACTGGGGCAGCAAATAAATACCTTCTGTTTGAGCAAATAAGGCCTTCACAAAGGTCTTAATAAGGCAAAATGGACCTGACAGCAGATGAGATGCACACAGAAACCCCAGCCTGGAAACAAAAGCACCCTTTGCACAGCAGGCTATTCAGTTCATTACCTCACCCCATCTTCCCTGGCCACATCTTAGCACCACCAAGCACAGCCTCTAGACTCAGCTCTGAGAGCCTAAGCTTCCCTAACCCTACAAGCACTGCCACACGTCCCAGCTTCCCACACTGGTTGTGCAGGAGTCACCAGAGTGCAGGCCCCTCCATTCCAGGCAGCCAGTCCAATCCCTGCTGGCTGATGGGCATCAAAACTGGTTCAGTAAACTAATAATGGACTCACCTCAACCAACTGCCAGGCAAATCCTACCCTCAGCCAGAAGGGATTGTATATTTGTACACTAAGCTCCCTCCTTGTCAGCAAAACCTCATCCCCAGAGCAGCAAGGAAGCCTTGGCTGCTACTGCACACACAGCACCTCAAGCTTTTAGTTAGTGCTGTGCCAGATTACTGCTTGGGACCCCTACACCAACCTAAACCATCTCAAGGACACACAAAACTCCCACCATTTTGTTTCAAGTCACCTCAGGAGGGATTTGATTTTGAATTCTAAGACTGTCAACACCCCCTCCAATCAGTACTCTTAACACTTTTTTTCTTCTAAAAGAAAGTTCCAAACTAGAAGGAAGCATTGCCTTCTTTACTGCAGTTTCTATTGATGCTACAGTTTCTCACTTGATCAATTTGGCACCAAATCTGAAAGAAGCACTCTGAGCTTTCCCATCCTCAACCAAAAATGGTTCATGACATGGCACTCACTCCCATGGCAGCACAGGCACAAAAACAGAGCCACTTCCACAATTGTACAAGCACAGCAGATGCTTTCATTCAGGTCTCCCTGTCTGCAGCTTTGAATACTGGCCCCTGCCCTGCCCTCTAGCACAGGCTGGTCTTGCTCCTTGCTGCAGACACTCCACTTCAGGGAGACAGACTTACACACACCATCTAAATATCCAGTGGATGGATCATCACATAGTAGGGAAGCATTTCACTGGACACCTCTCCAGCACGGAGCTACTGCAGGAGGAACAGGGAACTGGCATTAAACTGCTACCACATTGTAGCTGAAACTCTTCAAGTCAGCTGGACAGTTTGTTTCTGGACTCCAGAAGCTGCACATATGTTCTAAAGGGGACTCCTCTGTTAAACTGGATACATAGTGAAGAAAGTCTAAATGCTTTTAAAATGGAAATTTGGAACTTGCTTAAACTTGAAAATTCAGATTACAGAAGGGTGTGAATGAGAGCTAGTTACCACAAAATAGCCATTTTTTATTAACATCACACAGAGGCATGTCCCAACACATCTAGTAACAATTAGCTGGCCATACTGCCATGAGAAATGAGCATTCAAAGTTTCAGGTCTGCCTTCTATGTGGTTTTCATTAAAGAGTTTTTAAGTCTCTGCCTACAGAGACTTATAAGCACAGAAACAATCTTTAAAGCAAATGAATGTAAATAAATTTCTCTCCACTTTCCTTGCTTATTAAACACATAAAGGAAGGAATAGGATAAAAATCTTGGTGCACTACAGAAGAACAATTTTGTGTCACAACCTTGAGGACTGCAGTCTAAAGAAGATCCACTATACATTATGGCACTGCTATCAAATGCATATGGGGAAGAAGAGCCAGAAATATCTTTGAATCCTGGGGGAAACAGTAATAGGAAGCCAAGAGGAAAAGCTCAATGTGGCTTGCATCTACCAACTAACAGATGTTTAAGTAGCACTTTTCTAAAAAAGAAAAAAGCTATCCTACACATGTTAGGAAGTCTGCTACCTCCCCTCTTCCCGAAAGGAGGAAGTGGAACAAACACCACCTGAGAAAAACAAGACCCACACTGACAAAAAAACTAACCTGCCAGACAATAAAGCATATGGCTGCTGCATCCCACCAAGTCTGCAATCATCTGGGCAGATGCTCCGCACATGAGTTTTGAAAACCACCAAGCCACAGTTCTCAGCCCGTGATCTACTCCTGGACTTTTTGGGTAGCCAATGTTACAAGACATAAACAACTTTGGACAGGGATGTTGAGTACAACCTCTTCCCACAGAAGAACAGTCATGCAGAACTCAAAATTAATAACTCAGTGGCACAGGTCCTGTGTTTGGAGCTCCCCCAAATTTTGAGAAGGGTTGCCAGTATAAGCTCCAGAGCAAGGGTTTTCTCCAATCCTCCCAAGCCTTGTAGTCTGACCTCGAAGAGACAGGCTAGGCTCAACTCGTAGACAAAATAATCCCAGAGAAAAAGCTACCCCAATTCTGTCATTGAAAAAAAGTTCTTTGTTTCACTAATCAGCCATCAAAACTATGTGCTTCACAACACCCAAATTTTCCATCAACAGCTATCCAGCAGAAAGCCACTATACAAAGGCTTATGTTTAATGCCACCTTGGAGCTCAAAATGATGAATTTAAAGGGGAAAGCTGATAAAGACCAAACAGCCCAAAGTTACTCAGCTTAGATACCATCATCATAGCAGCATAAAAGCTGATACAATTTACAGTAAAGCAACTGACTCAACACATAGAATAAATTAATCCAAACAGTAGTAAGGAAATACTTGTTACCTAAGATGCTGTGGCAATATTAAATTGGGTACCTAAGACAATTAACTTTTTTCAGCACTTAGGAGAACACCACTGACCTCAGACTAAGCGAAAGCACAGGATTTGCAATTCTCAAGTAAGATTTTATCTTAGGATAACTTCACAGGAAATTTTGAATCTTCTTCCTCTTGCAAGGAAGGGAACCTGAAGCACATAAAGAATGCACTATTACTCTCTTGGTGTCCTGCCTACCCTTGGGAGTTCTTCCAATATAACTATTTGACTTTAATAATGATGCTCCACTCTCTTCTGCTCTAGACATCAGGTTATCATCTTTGTCATGTTTCACTGTCATCTTCATTTGCCAAAAAGTCAATGCAGTCCATAACTTCCCCAGACAACTGTTCCAACACAACTGCTCCAGACACAAGCTTGCAGAGACAAGCCTCTTGCTGCCACTCACAGTCACTAGAGGCAAGAGCCAGCACCACTCAATAACCAGTCACCTTCCTGAAGGTATCTCTCAACTTCCAGCCAGTGAGCTTAATTTGTAACCAACTTGTAAACATGACCACACTCCTTTGGTGCCTTTTTTTGCATACATGGTTAGCTGTAGCCCAACATCTGTAAAATAACACAGCAACACAACAGTACCAACAAGTCTCCTCCTTCACAAGTCTCAGGACTTAATTGCAGAGTCACTTCAGTTTAAAATTAGTTTAAGGCATGTTCAAGAGACCTCTGTCAACAACTGAACTCTGATCCTTCAGGAGATCTCCACCCTAGCCAAATGAAGCAATTTTTTCAAATATAAAAGCAACCAGGCATCCAACCTGCAGTAGTTCACCACTTCTGCAAGGTGGGCAGGTAAACACATAACTAACTTGTTTTGCCAGCCAAGCCCCCTTGGGCAAGAAATTCAGAGCACTTAGAACAGCATGTGGAAACCATGTGCTGCAAAGACTAAGTGGAGATCTCATCAGCAAGGCAGTGTCAAATTGCAGCTCTGCAGGGTGGAAGTTCTCAGCCCTCTGTCCACTTCTCTATTTTTGCTTCCATCAGTACAGCTATACCCTCCCCAGCGGGGACTGGTGTCAGGCCTCTACAAAGTATAACAATCACCAAGCACGCAATCAAACCTACTCTTCCCTCGGGGGCACAAGCAGCCGTGAACAAAGCAGCTCAAAGTGCTCCTACTCGTTCAAACTCTGAGACAAGGAGGTGGCAAGTACCACATCGAGTGTCCTACTTGAAGAAGAAAGCAACATTTTTCTGGAGCCAAAAGGAGTTTGTAGGAAATACCCACCAAGCAACTGACAGATGGGCTCTCCCCATTGTTCACCTGTATCCATAAGAAGGTAATAATGTTTCTTTAGTGACAGGGAGTATTACACAATCACTGCGATTGTTTTAAATCAGTAATTAGAGTTGCCCTGTACTTGAGCCTCCCCCTAATCCAAAGATGGCATCTTAGATTTCCAGACTGACAACTCATGCTTTTCTAGTTAGCTGCGGGACAGCCCCGTGCTTATCTCCCTGTACCACGTGTCTCTGGTGGCACTTGATGCACTCCTTCCACGCCCCATCCAGTAACTTTTAACTGTCCTCAGACAGTGCCAGTGCCAGCATTTCTCAGTCCAACCTCTGATAAGCAAAGCGCTGCCTAGATGGATGCAGTTTCTTTTCAGGAAGGTCTTCAGAAGAGGGTTTCTTTGTCTACCTACAGCACCAGCTGCACTAAAGCAGTGTAAAACTCTACTGCTGCAGGCAGTAGGCTGAAGGCTTCCTAGGACTCTGCTAAATACTGGATGGTCTTCAAACTTGCCTGCACTCTGTTAAGGAGCTCATCTTCAAAAGTACAGACAGTAACCAACCTGCAGCAGGGCACAACTCCACTGCCATCCAGAAAACTGAAGCAGATATCTAGAATGAAGACAGCTGAAAGATTTCCAGGACTTAAGCCAACCATGGCCTTTCAGGCCAGATGCTGGCTGTGAAAGTCGCATTACCTAGCCTGGGTAAAATGAGAGATAAGCTTCAGATAACAGAAATTCTTATGCCTCCACTAAGGGTTTACATTGCTGCCTGGGTAACTGAACACCTCACACAGAGCCACCAATTTCAGCAGTGCAACAATCTTCAAAAAAATCTCCTCAGTAATGAAACTGCAGCAAATCAAGACAAGTCACAGGTCACCTCAATGTGACTCCAATACCCTACACTAATGAAACCACTTTGCAGACTGGGAGTAACCCTTCCAGAATAGGGTAGAAAATGAGATGAGCTTTAACATCTTTTGTTTTCCTAATACAACCCCTCTCTGAAATTAGTTTTGTTTTAACTTTCTCTGAGACAAGGACAAGTCTAAAATGATCTTTCAAGGTCTCCTTTCTTTTTAACAGTTCAAGTGCCAAGACACAGCTCAAAGTCCTACAATGGCAGGAGCTGCTCTCCGTGGACTCCCACTTGCAGACATCTCAGTTTATGGTTCCAAGGAAATTTACTACAAGCAACTTCCATGGGGCCTGTGGGACCAGTGGTGGGGAGGACTATCATCACGACACTTAATTCTGTGAACAGGTCTCGAGTTTTGAGTTTATGTGTATGAAAATATCCTCCTTGTCCCTTACTCTAGAGATCTAACCTTATCTCAGAGCCTGCAGCTCTGACACTGTGGGACCCTGGCACACAAACCATCCAGCACTGGCTCTGCGAGGTGATCCAGCCGAGGGCATGCAAGGTTCCCTCCAGGGGGATGTCTGGCAGCCCAGAAGAATGGAAGTGTCATCAGCCCCCTTCCTACAGCACCTAGGAGAGCAGGACAAAATTTTCCAGTCACATCCTAACCCTCTCCTCCAGAATCCAGCAGCAATACTGGATCATCTGGAAAAAACAAAGGAAGAATAGACTTTCACCTGTAGCCTTGTGGGTAAAATGCTTAGCAAGGTTTGGAAGCAGAACACTACTGAGAATTAGAGCAGTGACCATCATCACTTGCAGTTTGCTGGCACAAGTGGCTTCACAGAACATCTGAATCTTGAAATTTCTCTTTGCATTGTGAATTATTAAGTCCCTCAGGCTAAGATTACTAATTTAGGCAGTCCTGAAGATGGAAAGCATCTACTTTGTGTACATTACTTGAAGAAAAAAGTAGTATAATACCACCTTCCTATTTTACAGGCAAGTACAGGGTAGGAATTCAGTGCCTTTCCCAGAGTCACTCTAAAGTAAGTCTCCAGTGGCAGTGGTAACTGAGGGTGACATAACACCTTGGGAAAAGAAAAAACTAATACATCACATAGATCCACATAACTGAATTTTAAAGAGAGCAGTGGGTTTGACATAAATTTCTTACTCCACTTGTCCAGGACCTTGCTATTCCTATTGATATATAAGTGGCTAGTGACACAGAAGTCAGTTTTTGTGTGAAAGTCCAAACCAGAACTACCCCAGAAGGAAGTACTTGAGAGACAAGTGCTTATAGTAAAATGACAGGTTGGAACAGGAAAATCATACAAAAGATCAAACCTTGGGTGCAAGCCCTCAAGGGACACTGGCTGTGGGGTGCAACAGCAGCAGTTTACAAGTCAACAGTTTCAGAAAAAGTTTATTTTTTTGGTCTCTTTTCAGGCTTCCCAACTAATACCCATCTCTCTTCCATGATTCTAAGCACAAGTTTTCTGCATGCCAAAATAGGGGTCTTTGCCTACCCTTGCTCTCCAGAGCTGCCATGGAAACTCCTGGCCAAAGAGAGGAGAACTCAGCAGCAGCAGGATTACAGCTGCTGACGGGCTGGGGGGGTGTAGAAGCCAGCACCCAGAATCAGTTCAGCCCCAGAGGGGGAAGGAAAGTTACCCTCTACACTCAGGCATAAGCAGATCTCACTCAGCCTGGCACTTGCAGCTGCACAGAAGTGGATGCCAAAGAAATCCCTCAGCACAGACTGCAGGGGAGTGCAGAAAGCCACCGTGACACTTTAAGGTATATAAAACACTGGGTGGAGGAAACACAGGACATGGAGGAGCAGAAGGAGGTTTTATTTGACAGTACCATGAACTGGGCTGAGACCTAGCAACAGTTAAGGGAACTCCTATCCTACAAAACCACCTGCATGTAACAGGCAGAGACACACCTGCAATTCCTCCCTTCTGCTCAGCAGCACTTTGAAACACCTGTCAAAATTTGACTTTATTTTGATCAGATCTCTGCCTCAGCAAATTACTGTTGGTTCAATTTGGCTTTCTGAAGTATCTTAGAATCTGAAGTATCTACATGCAAAATGTAAAGAAATGGCCACAGACTAAGCCTGAAATACTGAAACACTGCACCAGGGACTGGCCTGGTTAGGCTGTTTAGTCTGTTATCCTGCTGGCGGTGGAAACAAATTAGAGATTTTTAAATCTTCCCACTCACAATAAACTAATGATGATGATGCTTCCCTAATAATTAATTTTGTGGCTCCTGCTTGGCATATTTATTTCTGGATGCAGAATGGACATCTCCCTCCTTGCAGAGCCAAACATGCAGAGATTTGATTAAGAGGCAGAACAGGAAGCCAGATGAACTCAAACACTAACCATGAACTGAGATCAAATCTCTTGGGGAGCACCTGCAACCTCTCCAACAAAACCCATTTATTGCCCTTCTACAACTTGAACAGTTACAACTCCATCCAGTTCACTTGGGTTTTGTGGTGTGGCTTTTTTTCCAGGTGTAAGAGTGCTAATGCTCCCAAAGAGAGGAGAAAGTGAACTCTCCCATGTATGACAGAGCCAGACACCAGTGCAGTGCAGAATGCCAAGGAACATGCATGTGCTCAGCTCCTCAGCATGTCACTGTGGAAAGCTCATAAACAGCTCACATCATGCTTTCACACAGCTCTGAGAACTGGTAACAGGTTGGTCCCATGGACAAGATCCAAACCACTGAATGAGCTCTAAAGAAACACATAATGCAAGCTTCAACACTGTACAGTGTGATGGAAATGGAACAACTGAGCAAAGCACAACATGAAGAGGACACCATCAAACAGCGAGGTAAAGCTAAAGCCGCACATCACTGTCACATCAACCTTCATCAAAGAAACAAACAAACCCCTTCCCTCACAGTCAGACTGCTCAGTATTTGCTCAAGTCACAGACAGAAGAAATTAATAGACATGGACAGTCTATTTTACTTGCTGAGGTGACAGACCTTTCCATACTTGCCAGCATTTTCTCCACTGCACTGGCAATCACTGCTCCAAGGTGTGCTGGCACTGTCACAATCCAGGAGAAGCTTCAATTACAAGTGCAAGCCATGGAGGCACAAACAGCAGCAAGCCCCATCCAGGCACACCACCAAGATTTCCAGTCCTAGTCTAGGCAAGGCCTGAGATAATGAGACACTCAGTGACACATGAGCCTGATCCAAAGTCATCTGAGGCCAGAAGGGACCTGTAATGGCAGTCCACAAGCTTCAAAGCCACATTACTCCCACAGAAATCCACCAGTATGTTGAAATTGTGAGGTACATGCAGGGAAGGTCACTACTTTATCCTCTGAACATCTCATGTCCAGCCTCCTGAAACATTTTCTGACCTGTCCCTGACATAAAGGCTGTTGAGGGCTCCTCTGTAGAGGACATCCTGCCCCCATCCTCCTCTGTGATGTTGTAAAAATCATTACAGAAGTGGCCAGACCTGCTGTCAACTCTCATCCTCTTAGCATCCAACTGCCCTGACCAAATTGCCTGATGGATAGAGAAGGATTGATTAATATGGGAGAAACAAGAAATTTCATTTCAGTTTGATTTTTGCTGTTTAAATATATGGTTTTTTTAATACCTAAGCTGTAGCACAGATTCAAGATCCCTACAGAACTTCAAAGATGCCTGGAGGACCAACTCATTCCATCATAGGCACTCTCTCCAGCTGTACTTCTGGGGAACATCACGTGAACTAGAGAAACTTTTCCACTTCCAAAATCTGCTGCTCTATCACTTTTAACACCACCTGTTATCAGCTAAGTGAAGCAAGGCTGAAGTGTATAATGCCATGGTATTTTTCCTCTTGAAACAGAAAGTTTTGAAGTTTCT
>NW_005054298.1:9813844-9813990 GCF_000277835.1 Geospiza fortis | reverse complement strand
GAAAAAAATCTATTTATGTTGGCAACAATTAAAAAAAAATTAGGCAAGTGAGACTATGAAATACAGAGAGAATCACCCATGGTGACATGTGCTCTGTCCCTCTCGTAACTTCCAGGCATCAGTCCCACTGACAGGGTTCAGCATGC
>NW_005054298.1:9812731-9813831 GCF_000277835.1 Geospiza fortis | reverse complement strand
ACCACTTTGCCAAGCCCAGGAATGCAGCACAAAGGCTCGCTCCACACAGCAAGCTGTGTTGCCACGACAAGGAAGACCCTGAGTATGACAGTACTGCAGTTCCACTCTGCACTTGGGTGTAGTCCTTTACTCAAGAGAAAGCTGACTCCTATTGCAAGTTCTCAAACATCTCCCTTCTCCAGCTGCAAAACTCTTAAATCTAATTCAGAATCCCACATGGAAGCAAATACTTGCACTTCCAACACCTTCCGAGAACTATCTAAGTACTACTGATCTATATCATGGATCTGTTTCCAGGTGTCAAGCAACAATACTTTGATTTGTGCTCAAAGGTGCCCAGGGAGCATCAAGAGGAGCAGAGAACAGAGATGCAGCAGCTCAAAAGACCCAGAGAAATGGGCTACACTGCTCAGCAGCAAACTGGACTAAGACATTTGTCTCTGATGCTGGCACAAGTGCTGGGCTGGAGACCACATCCCTGCCCTACATACACTGGCTTGGCACATGCTACTTTACTTAACCCTAGTCTCCTTTACTAAACACTGACTTGTGAAGTAAGTCCACATGGGGCAGAGATCTACTGGTCAGAATAACCCACACACCTGGTGAGCCTCTGTGCTACTCTACCACAGGCTTCCCAGACAACCCTGAGCCTGTTATCCTGCCTCAGTTTCCCACATCCTTCTCAAGCAACTGTGCAGGGTACTGGGGAAGGAGGCAGCCTTTCTCTTCCTCACCAGTATCTTTACACATATAACATTAAAAATACCTTAAGCAGAGCCCACACAGGCCTATAACGTGCACAATTACATATTATTTACTCAGACCCAGTATCTCTATTGAAGCATTTCTGCAGGATTTGCCTGACGTCCAACCCAGCTCTTCGCACAAACTCACAGTTCTGACCCAACTTCCATTAAAAACGCTGCCAGGAACGAACGAAGCGGAGCACGGCACGTGCACAAAGGGGCCAAGCACAAGGGCCGAACCCACCCTACCCACACGATGCTCTCGGAGCGCAGCAGCCTCAAGCGTTAGCGAAGCCCGGCGCCGCCGGCAGAGCGGCCGCAACTCTCTCGGTTCCCGAGCCGGCCGCTCCC
>NW_005054298.1:9797386-9812102 GCF_000277835.1 Geospiza fortis | reverse complement strand
GCTTTGAGAGGAGCCCCGCAGGCTGCGTGCGGACCGTGAGGGCTCAGCGCCGCCGCGGGCCCTGAGCCCGCTGCCCGCCTTTGGGAGGAGCCGCAGAAGCACCGGGTGCGGCAGCCCGGACGGACCGACCGCAGCGGGACACCTGGGCCAACCTCCCTGCTCCGGCAGGGCCAGCCCAGAGCACATGGCACGGCATTGTGCCAGGGCACCTCTGGAGTCAGGGAAACTCCTCACGGTCTCTGGACAAGCTGTTCCAGTGCGCGGTCACTGCACGCTGGAGAAGTTCTTCCTCATGTTCAGGCGGAAATTCCTGTGCATCATTTTCTGCCTGTTGCCTCTTCTGCTGCTGGGCACCACCGAGCAGAGCCTGGGTCCATCCTCTTGACATTCCCCTTCAGATATTTATACACGTGGATGAGGTCCCCTCTGTCATCGGAAGGCTGAACATCCCCAATGCTCTCAGCCTTCTCTGATACCAGAGATGCTCCAGTCTCTTAAAGATCTTTGTTGCCCTCCCACTAGACCCACTCCGTGTCTGGTTTTTGCAGCCTTAGTTTAAAAGCTGCATTTAAAAGCAACTGGAAAAAAAATGCAGTACTCCCACTCTATAACTGAGGTGAGAATGGGAAATAAATGCCCTGTGCAGAAGCTCTTTAGCAAGGTGTATTTGGCCATCTTGTTGCCTGGGCTCATGACTGCTGTTCTCCTGTTGGTTGTGGGTATGAACCTCCATGTCCCCTCAAACCATCACTGTCCTCATCCTCTGTGCTGCAGAAAGCAGCTGACCTCCATAACACTGCAGGTCCTAATGAGCACCAAGTCTGAGCCATCAAAACATGGGAGAGCAGCACGTGGAACAAAGGATCGATTTTCATTCATAACTTCGTGAAATAATAACGCCCTTCTCCTCGGCTCACAGCTCTGCCACAGCAGTGACTTTTGGCAAGCTCCCTCCAAATAATCCAAGATTTTCCAGCTAGTTCTTTTTTGCCATCAGGTTGCAGAGCAATACCTACCTGCTGCTTTGGGTGAAGCCATCGGCACAGGCTGAGCATAGTCTGGAACAGGCTGCACAGATGTCAAGAGAAAGCTGGGGATATTAGTGCTTAAAAGGATGCCAGGTCTGAGTAAACTGAAAGCAGGTGATTACAAACCAGCTTTAGAAATTACCATGGTTCTCACCCCCGGGCAGTAGCTAATCTCCTGAGAGTCCTAACTGGCTAAGCACTACCCACAGCAGAGACAGCTCTGCTTCAGCACAGCCGTGTGCCAGGTGTTTCCCCTCCCTGGCTGGGCAGCTCTGCAAACAGGACTCCTCTGGTGTTTTGCCCTTCTCCTGTTTTGCAATCTCCCAACAGCAGCTGAGGCCAGAGATCATGGGTACATTAACAAAGGACCAATCATTCCACTTTATGTGGATCTGCTAGAACTAAGGGCAAAGTTCTCTCAGAGTCTAAATAGTTCCTGCTCTGTTCCCAAAATATCTTCACAAAATACCTTGCTCATTTTGAGTGAGAAAATGAGATAAAAACAGAATAGTAGTAAGTTAGGTGAATTATGATAAGCAATATTTTGTTTAGTTTTAGAAAGAAATCAATAACTTTGTATCACACATTTATTATTGCATGTCACACATTTGCTGTGAATTTATTCTCTTCAGTATTACAATGAAGAGGCATTTACTTTGGAAATCTCCCAAAACTGTCTTCTGATATAGTTGTGTATTTGCCTTTTTTTCACAGATTCTTTCTTCTGGTGATTCTACATTCACTGTTTGGCAGGCTAAAGCTTTGTAAAGAAATGCTGAGAAATGCAATTGACATAGGTTAAAGTATTTTTTCTCCACTCCTAGGTAAAACTTGCATAGAAAATATGACTTTTATTCTCTCTTTTGTTGCAAGACTTCGGGGGGGGGACAACTGCATAAAACCAAGAAGCTTCCTTGTGCAACTGACAGATTGTCGACATGGTCTTTATGCATATTCTTCACATTTTTATTTTAAGCATGTAAAGTCTGCAGAGAAATCAATTTGTCACATAATCAACTCTAATATTTGGATTTTTTTTCCGGTTACTACATGACTGTTCCTTGCTCTCTGCAGAGACTTTTAGAACAGTTCATGCCTATATTCAAGACATTGTTCCATGAGCAGCAGCACTAATGATGCCTGGTTCCTCACAGGTCTGTGTTCTTTGTCCCTCTAATCCACCCTGCTCTCTCAACAGCCCTACCTTCCTTTGTGTGTCCTGTGCCACTCCCCTCCAAGGGGACACAGTGGCACAGTGGGGTTAGTCCAGGGCTGTATCCCCGTGCAGATGGAAGGGCAGCCCTCCATCACTGAAGGGATCAACCACGCCCAGGCTCCCTCCTGCCTTCCCCTGAGGCTGGCAATGATTATTTCTCTCTTCTATTCTCATGAAACTTGAGATTGTTTCCTCCCCCCTAAACACTGAGAAGGGAAAAGGAGGGGGTTAGCCTGACAGCTGAATAGAAGCAGACAGACAGGCAGACTGGTCACATAAGCCTTGTTTTCATTAGGAAAAGAAGTCAAAAATACATTGTAACCTGCAAGGTTTCTTCCAACTGTTTAAAAGTAGGAGGTGAAAGTATTCTTCTGATTCTTGGTCTTTAGGTTTCTTAACATTATTCTCAGTATTCTTTAATTCAGCTCTCGATTCCATGGCACAATCCATCAGCTTTCCCAGGGCCATCACTCTGCATTAGTTCTGGCACACCTGTGACAAGCTGCACATCCATCGCCTGCGACAGTTCCCAATGGAAACACCGTGAAGGCACTGCAGGATACCCCAAGGGCAACCAGATCTAAGCTTCTGCATGGAATCCAGTCTGCAGGGATACCTCAGCTTCTCCAAAGTTATGGTTAGGTAACAACTGTGCTATTGCTAAGGAGCCCTTGGGGATTCATCCTGGGCTGCAGAGAGGACTCTCCAAATGAAGGAAATTGAAGTAACCACTGGAGGAGCTGCTGCCATCACATGAGACTGCTTGACCAGGCCTTCACTACCAGTGGCTCAGCAGCAGGCATTTGGCAGTTCCCCTTTCCATAACATACCTAAAAAAGGTACTTTTTACTATGCTCTCATTTCTCAAAGATCTCCATTTACCTACCTGTCTCCAAAACAAAGACGCCAGTGCAGCAGAAAAGTCTCCTGAGAGGATACTACTCCCAGTGAAGCTGCAGGCATCTCTCTAATCAGTCCACTGCAAAGTACACTGTTCCCTGTTTGCTGAGAAAGGTCTGGTTGGACACAAGGAGCTGTGTGCTTATACACATGCAAAACAAAGCACAGCCCACCTGCAAGGTGAAAAAAAAGATGAACTTATGGACGTCTGCAGCCAGGGCACAAAAAGCTTTAAGTAAGGGCAAAACAAAGTCAGAAAGCTTTTTAAAATAAAGAAATGTAAGGATAGTCTAGCTTTCAATTACAAACACTGCTCTTTCAAATAAAAACAGATCAATAAAACTAGTGGGAAGCAGATGGATGGACTATTTCAGCAGAAACACTGACTATACCTGAATGACCTGCTCTTCCCCTTTCCTTCAGGGCCTTTTTTGCACAACATCTGCTCAGGAATCTGAGAGCCTGGTGCTTCAGGGAGAAATGTTTTTATTTATGAATGACAGTATGATGATGTAGCTGCCCATAACAGCAGAGGACAACAGTGTGAAAGCCTGGCTGTCCTTGGGTTGCTTTCCTAGAGCTGAGCACACTGCTATGCAGACTCAGCCACATTTCCTTTATGCGCTGTCCCAACTTGACTGCTTGCATGGCTGAGGGGCAACAGCTTCACTTGACTTGATGTAGCAATGGACCTCTCCCTTTGCCATCTCCTGGCACTTACATCTCCTGCACAGCCTTGTGCCATGCTGAGGAGAAGGCTGGACTGCTGCTGGCACAAATACCATGGGCCAACATGAGGTGAAGTCCAAGCACCCAACTTCTGAGTGCTGCTGATCCTACTCTGGCACAGGTCCCCTGTGTGACTCACCCCTTCTACCCCTCACTTACCTGGGAAACAGGGAATAAACTCCTCATCCATGCTGCATGAGAACAACACTTGAGACAGGGAAAGCACAAGTACTTCAGATCAACATGAAATTTAATAATTCCTCGTTCTTTCCTTTGCACATGGCAGTTGTCACAGCCCCAGATTTGAGCACTTTCAGCTCACACAATGTGCTCCCGCACCGCTATCTTTAATTGGCACTTTCCTGCCAAGCCTCAGCGTTTCGCATCGGACTTTTTCCACGTGAGAGCTGCCACGAACAAAGCATCCCACTGACCCACTTAACTCCCACGTGAAGGCACATGAACGTTCGCTTCAGTCACCAAACAGAAAAGAAAACACAAGAGCAGGTTTTGATTAAAGGGAAATGAGCAAATGGCTTCAAGGCCCATGGAGTGCACACTGGCTCATCTACGTGTGCTCACTCCTTGCAGACATTTGGCCACCCAAGGAGAAACATCCTGTACAAAGCAGGTAGTCCTCAGGCAGTGTGAATTGGGTTGGATTCGAGATTTCCCGTTGGCAGGAAGGTCCTGTGAGCCATGCAACATCCCCACAGGCTTCTTCTCCTGACCTGGAGTGACTGCCTCCAGGAAGGCAGGGAATGCTTCATTCTCCCTGACCAAACATCAAGGAAGGTACCAATTAGTGTTAATTGTGGCGTTCTTTGTTTTGTGACCAGAGCCTGAGCTGAAACCCCCCAAAACTGAACACAGGCTACTGGCAACAGTTTTCCATGCTTTCTGAGCTGAGCTAGATTTAATGCAGTAGCCTGGAAGATCAGCTCTGGCCTTACCAAGGCATGGGTGCCAGGACTTATATTTGCATCAGAAACAGTATATTTCCTGGCTGCCCTCAGGCCTCTGGGAAGAGACATTTACAGGTCAAACTTACAAGAGTCCTATTTTGTCTTGCACTTAAATTTACATTAAACGACATTTCATCCCCATTTCCGCCTCCCTCATTGTTTCCCGGTTACACTGTTTCGAATGGATTTACCTCTTCCTGTGCTTGTTCTCTACAGTCATCTGCTGATACTATTTTATCTTTTTTCCATCATCCAAATACAATTATGCTCATATCTCCTTTTTTTTTTATACTGGCACATTGCATGTGCACATACCTCACCAGCATGGGTTCTTTCAGTATTTGAAAAACATTTCCTTTTATCCTCACTCAAATATTAAGCCAACTGGAAAGTGACACATCAAGGTTAGGAATGCAGTCTGCTCCTGACAAGGAAAAAATGCTGAGCTTTGCAATAGAGGCTAAGTGGATTAAGATCCTTTTTAAAGATTAGGTCACCCTTCACCCTAAATGCAGATTTCTACTGAAATGAATGGAAGCTCTTACAGAATGCAATGGGAAGGCTGACATTGAATGGCAACACAGCAAACATACACTGGCAGCCCACCCAATCCCAAGTGTCCAAATCACTAACTCCAAATGAGTCTTAACAACCAACTGGTTGATTCTGTACTGTATATTAACAGGCAGGATTTAATCTTGTAAAATTATGAGCTGATGGGGGAAAAAGATGAGGTAGTAGTTCTCAGAATAAAAACTTAGGCTGTGACTCATCTGATGGAGCTGCACTGACATAACACCAACAGACACATTTGCCTTAGGAGAATCCATACTGCCTCTGGAGCTAGTCCTTTGGACTTGCATAGCTCCTGCCAAACCAGTCACAAAGCTCCAGCAGTTCCAACCTGGAATTTGTTTTTAAGGATACAGTTCAATAGAACACACTTTTAGCACTGCCCTGTTAATAAACCATATACAGCATGTCTTTGTGTGGGATAGCTGAAGGAAAACTTTATAGATTTGTCTTTCATTCCCTCTGCCATCACCTCTGGGCAGATGAACCCACCCCCTTCTAACAGGCAGACCTACAAATGCAGCCCAGCATCTGAAAATCACACCAGAGCCCTTCCAGCTCTCACATCAACAGAAATAAAAATAGTGCAGGTGACAAAGCAGCTTTGCTGCTGCTGCTGCACAGCTGGCACAGACCCTGCTCACTCCCCACTGCATGGCTGCCTTGTGTGAGAAACAGTAACTGAGCAGAGAGGCAAGTCCTGCCTTCACCCTCCAAATGCTGCAACGCTCTCAGCCTCATGAAGCCACCCCAACAGAAGTAACTACTTCCCTGCTTGTTTTTAAAAAACCAATACACAAGCAAACTGGGAGTTTGTGCAAGCCCTGGTGGGAAACTGGCAGCAATGCCTCACTGCAGAGCAAGCAGCCCAATTTCCACATCTGCACCTGCTCACCAAGGCTCCTCTCAACCAGCACTGGAAAAACACATGGTAAAGAACAGAGCTTTCCAAAATCACTATCACAAAAATGAGATTTGTTTCTTTCCTTGCTGTTCTTTAAAACAACAAGTTTCAAATCCAGGCCAAGCCCCAGTCTCCATGTGATGGATCAAATGGACAGACAGGGAAAGGAAGCAACCCCAGTGCCTGTGGCTCACTGCAGGTCCCACCTCGCTGTCTCAAAGTCCTGCAGTTAGTCCCCACAGTTCTGCCTCTATTCAACAACACTCCTTATGAGGATGATCATAAACCAGCATTTTCTTCCCTGATCAGAGCCAAGACTTGTATAGGAGCTTCTCTGCAGCTTTTCCTTTCCCAGCACAGGAGAACCACATGGTTACTGGCCACAGACACACAGGTGTGTAACTACTCCAAGCCTCCTAGGACAGCCAAGATCTCTGTTCCTGCCATATGTTTAATTAATGCTGGGTGTCAGAAGTGATGAGAGGCCTTGCTGCACCCTGCATGGAAGAAAACGTTTGACTTCAGGAATTCTCACTCACACATTAACCGCTTCCTCAGCTTGCTCTGACAGCTGCTGCCCTTGGGCAGGGAGGGATGTGCCTGCATTAGCAGCGCCAGCAGCAGCCTGACACACAGAATGGCCTCCCCACTGTTCCAGCAGCACCCTGGGGTGGTCCCCAGCATATATCTGGCTAAGAAGTGCAGATTTTTGCTGCTTAGACATTTCAAGAATCTGGGAGTTAGATGGAAAAGTTAGGAGAAAAGGATTTGTTTGAACAGCATCTTCGGCAATGAAGGAGTCTGGTCCAAGAGGATTTGTGGATATTCCTGGAAAACATGTAATGGAGATCACATTCCCTGTACTCCTGTTACCTGCTCACCCAGCTTTCACCAGCAGCACCCTGCCCAGGGCAGGGATGTGCACAGCACCTCACACAGCACAGCCCACCCCAGCTGGCTGCATCACACTGCAAAGTGAGAGCCAAGCTCCCCAGCACTCAACACAGGAATTTGCTGGAGCTCTCTTCTGCCTCACTGGTTAGTTGGAGAGGAGAGCATGTCACCCCTCAGAGCCACGCCTAAGTCCTCCCTTGCACCATGAGCCATTTGCACACAGGTTTTAACTTTGCTCCCCAGGGCTGCAGCCATTTCCAAAGCCAGGTATGCAAGCAAACAGGCTTGGTACTGGCAAGAGCAAGTGTCACTTGCCCAGCCTGCTCTCCTCCTTCACCTGGCTCATGAGCAAGTACCAGCACTTGGACTGTGATGGCAGCACACTCCTTATGCTCCATGCAGCCTGGGCATCCCACAGCACATCCAACAGGCAAAATAAGTAGAGCAGGAAAACGTAAAGCATTGCCTTCATCATTCCTTTCTTCCCTTTATCTTGCAGTCAATTCTGCTTTTCTCCCCCACCCTCCCTACCCCCCCATTCTTCTTTTACTTCCAGTATTTCTTGTGCCAGGAAATGGTGAACACTCTTAAACGCTGCTCCCTCCTCCAAAACAGAGAAATTGTAATAAATGAGTGTAAATTAGCAGGCTTGCCTAGCACCTAAGTTTCTCAAGCTTGCAAAGAGTAATACATACAGGAGTGTTCAGCAAAACAGCTCCACAAAGTCACTCATAACTGAAGGGCAGAGCACTTGCAAGTCATGCCTTGAAACCACAGCCCCAACACTCCCAGCATCCCAGTAAAAACAACTTGGAGCCTGCCCTAAAATCAGTGGCCAGGAGGTTTGTGTTTGTCCAAGATGAACAAACAAATTACCAGAGAAATGAGAATAAAAATCAGTGCAGGGACTGGGGCATAACTCATGACACAGCACATCTGTCCACTTGCTACAGAAACTAAGTTTGGCAAGTATCAGGTGTCTGAATTTCTGCTTACGTACATCTCCCTGGACAGCAGTGTATTAATAACACAGGCAGCCTAAAAACAGAAGCTATCACCAAGAAAAGCTGCTTTCTGCCGAGAGCTCCTTGATGTAGCCTGGGTATTGTTGTGCTTTCCTCAAACAACACAGAATTTTACTTCCTTGCTGTTGAGAGTTGCCATCTAAGCTGAACTCAATTGAAGGAAGATGAACAAACAAAAGGAAGGGAAAGGAAAATTACAGCAGGAAGCAACCCTTATTGTGAGCAGTTTTCTTGAACGTCTTCCCATCAAGGCTGACACTGCTATGTGACTCTGGAGAGCCAGCAGCAGCCAGGGGTTTAGCTTAAAGGCACAAACCTTTCCAAGAGACCTCCAGAAGCCAAAGTCCCTCATGCAGGGGACATGCAGGAGCTCCTGCAGCCAGACAGAACAGCCCTGGCACTACAAGCAGCATGAGAGGCTGAGTCAAACATGGAAGAAAGCAGCAAGCGAACACAGGCAGGGGCAGAACACTGGGCACAGAGAGGAGCACAGCAACAGAAGCAGAGTGAGAAGAAACCAACTCCATGTTCAAAATGCAGGTTAAGGCACTGGAATGGGAAGCACGGGAATGGAGATGCTCAGGCTTTGGGGAATGTGGAACTGCACCAAAATTATTCTGGATAAAGTAAGTTTTCTAAAGAGCACCTTTAACTCGGCAGCCTAGGAGGAGCACTTGTGGCAGCACCACAGAAATGGGCATTTTTGGTTAACATCAGCGTCAGGTTTCTCATGTATTCTCAAGCCGTGTTAGAGACGTGAGTCACACCAGTGCAGCCACTCACTGCCCGGAGAGGCTTTCCTTACAAACGCGGTTTCCCAGGAACCCTTGTGCTGCGGCACGGCCACACAGCTGAGCCGTGCTGCCCCCCGGTGTCAGGAGATTCAGCTCCCAGCAGGAGGAACGCAGCCACATTTCTAGCTCATCCTGACTCAACAGCCATCTTTATGTGCCTGACACAAAGTCAGGAACATGGATTTCAAAAGAAAACTGTCTATTCTGGGCAGATGCATTTTGCTTCTTTTCTGCTGCTCTGTGCTCTATGATGTCAAGGCAGAAGTTTTTCAGAGCTGCACATCAGATACAGATAAGCAATTTCTGCCAACCACTGTGGTGGTCATGTATCTCAAACCTCAACTGAGTGTGTATTTCCCACAGGTTTGGGGTGCAAGCATTGCCTGTTTCCCATCAAACAACACACAGGGAAAGAAGCCTGCAGATGTTCACAGCAACACTTCCATTGAAAGGCAAGGACTGTCCATGAGCACTGGGCTGGTGAAGAGATTCCCCTGGCCTGCCCAAGGGGATATGAAGATGCACTCTCCAAGTGGCTTCCTCAACAAAGGAGAATGATCTGAGTCACCTAGACAATGTCATTATGATCCCAAGATTATTCCAGTGATCAGGCCAGATAGATCAGAATCAGCAAGGCCAATGGTTCAGATTAATTTTTCTCTGCTAGGACTTCAACTAAAGTAGCCAAGGAATTAGTGCCAGCCACCTACCTAGCTGGTTATCATCACCTGGGCTTTCCTCTAAAATCTTCTGCTAAGCCTGACCAGCAGCCAACAGCATTAGAGTGTTTAAGACAACAAAAGATGAAGGCTAAGTATGTGCACAGAAGCCAATCTGGGACTTCTACAGATCTCAGACTTGCATTAAAATCCAAATTTCAACTGCACAAACTGCCTGTTCAAGCAGGACTGGATACCTGCCATCTGCAATGACAAGCTAGTTGGAACAAGAATGAATCTTAATGCATTACAAAAAGCTACACTCAATTCTCTGAACTCATAATACTGCTGACAAAAACCTGCCTTTTCACTCCTGGTTATTACAATATTTCCATGTGCTTATCACCCCCTGGTGCAGAAGACACTCTTGGTTTCATGTAAGCTGTGAAACTAAAATGCAGTGACAAAGGACAACAGAACTGCCAGTAGAACTCAGACTGCTCTGATTATTGGTGCATCTTCTCAAGAGCCTGCATCGGTGCAAATAGGTGAGAACTTTCACAAAACATGTTCAGTTAAACAGAAGAACCATTACCGAGAGCCAAGAAAATTGAAAAATGGTAATTTTTTTAATAACCTGTCATTAATTATAAATTTAAGATACAGTTGCTTGCATTAGCAAACTCTGAATGGACAGCCTCACATTTTCTTTCCAAACAGTGAGCACTAGACACGAGTTATAAAATTAACTGAAGATTCTGGACTACTGTAGCTGTGTCACAGCACGGGCACTTGTGAGCACAAAGTCAACAATATCTTCACACGCCCCTTGATGGCTAAACCAGAGGGACAGGATTTGTGATCAGTCCTTGCCTAAGAAAGCCTGAAACAATCTAGGCAGGATGAACCAAGCCAGGGCAGCAGACCCAGTAGAAGCTCCACCTCAAAAGTTTTTAAGTTGAGAAAAATATAGCGACAGGCATAAAAAATTTAAGTCTGTTTCTGTTTCTTCAGGCGTGGCCTTTGCCGTGGCTGCTTCTTTGGTCTCTGCACAGCGTTCTTACCACTGGCAGAGGGAAGCCTGAGAGTTACTTCATCATCCTCTGTGTCATCATCCATCCGAGCAGCTTTCCGGCGCTCGAGCACTGCTGGAGTACACACTGGAGTAGGATCCTGAAGAGATCAGAAAAACAGGATTCACAGCATCTGCTAGAAAAAGCTGTCCCTGCCCCTGTGGTACCACAAGACACCTCAGTCCAGCTCTCCTTCAGAAAATTGTTTACATTTTATAACTAGCTACTTTTGTAGACATTATTTCTTTGGACAGAAGCGTCACCTTCAAAGAAGTGTATGTGAAGGTCAAATGGAAATTAATTCACATTTTTTAACGTGTTGTTATGCACATTTGCCTTCTAAACTTTGTATTTCCTGACTCAAAGCATCACCAAAGTCAAGTGGAACACAATCAGGGCAACGAGGCAGGGGGTGAGGGAGTGTATTTGAGACTGGCATATAGAAATGCCACATTCAATTTTACAACAGAACTGAAACGTCCCAGCTTTGTTACCTCAGTAAGCCCTCAGAACTCAGTTGACAGAATGCATTAGTTATCCTGTCTGCCTCACAACCAGCCATGCCCCAATTATCACAAGTAAACCCAGCAATAATAAAAATCCCCAAACAAACACTCACCCCTCCAACTCACAACAATGATGAAACAGAACAGAAATGTTAATGCCTTACAGACTTTTTAGACTGCCAATATCCCAAATCTCAGTCCTGATGACCTGAACTTCCCTTTCATCTACTGCTACTTTTACCTGGCATTTGTTTCCAAAACACCAACAATTGTGCCTGGAGAGCACAGGGTAGGAGGGACAGTACAGTACAGAAATGGGGACAGACAGCACTGGACTGTACCAACAATTCAACTCCCTTTTTAACAAAACAGGCAGGCATTGAAACATGGTCCAACATGAATGACTCCATCAAGGAGATCATGTCATCCCAGGGTAAAGCACAGGTCCAGGGGGTGCACAGGTGCCCCAGCACCCTGCAGTACCACAGCCTCAAGGGAGTGCTGAACTGCAAAGGCTGACAGCACTGAGGGACAGGCACTGCTGGTTACAATGTGCTGAGCAGAAGCCTTTGCTGCTGAATACTCTCACAGGAGAAGGAACCACGAGGATTCTGTCACCCTCCCCAGTTCAAGAGTGCAAATACATCTCAAAGGAGCTACTTCTGGCACAAACATCTCTCAGGCAAACAATGCTAAGGCTTTTGTGTGTTGAAATCAGTATTAAGGTGCCAGCTGAAGACTTCAAACACCTGCCCCCATGTGAATGGTGGTACTGGACACCACCAGGACTGGTCTGTCTTACCTGGCTGCTCAAAGAAACGTTCAGTTTCGATTTCTTGGATGTTTTAACTTTTTTTCTCTTTTTGGAAAGCGCCTGTGCAGCCTAGGAAAAAAGATCAGGTGGATCACTACACACTTGTGTGAAGATGCAGTCACTTAGCAATTCATAGATTTGTTCCATAACTACAAAGTCTTTGCTACAGCAAATAAGTTTAAAGAAATAAACTGACTGACACAGAGGTGATCTGGTTTCAACAAAAACACCAAAAGCAACACAAGAAAATGTGCTACTCTGCATTTTTAAAACATTCCATGTTAAACAGCATTAACTGCTCACAACTCAAGTACCTGACCCAAGCACTCTGCAGAGGAGGAACATGCACGGGCTGTGGATGGAAGTTCTGGTCTTGGGACCTGCCTTCAAACCCCCACTCTGCCAAAGCCCCTCTGCTCTTTGGTGACCTGCACTCCAGTATTAAACCACAAAATATCCAATCGCTTGTACCAACAGAACAAAAGGAACATCTGCCCTTCGCTGTTACCTATTATTTCTCTACAAGTAGACACACAGGCACATGGAGTGCAGCCCAGCAACAGCACCACACTGAATTCCTGGTGCTTCCATACAGTTCCTAACACAAGTGAGCCTCCCTGGGGCACCAGCTTTTTTGCCAGTTCCACACAAAATACATGACTTCCATGCATTCAGCACAACTCTACAAACACATCTTGCTTAACACACTCATTGAAGCAATGCCAAACTTACAAATCCTGGGAAGTCATAGTCCAGCCCCTTCTCAGCCAGCTTCTTTCGTAAGAGCCTCTCCTTCCGCAGCAGGCGCTGCGTCATCCTGGCCTTCTCCAGCAGGGAGCGCACCCGGTTGTAGCGCCGCACGGCTGGCTGGGAGGGCTGCCGAAAGATCCTGTCACAGCCTTTGAACAGGCTCTCGTGGACCTTCTCAGGGGGCACAAACTGACCTGCACCAAGCACAGCACACGGGTTACAGCAGGGCTCCCCTTCCTGCCAAGGGCACTCACACAGCACAGCTCAGGGTCACAACACCGCGTGCTCAGCGAGTCAGGAACGCAGAAACGGTCACGGCACCCTCAGCCAGCCAGAGAAGTGGGTGCGGGGGTGCGTGTGTAGGGGGATAGAATATAAGAAAATAAAGATAGTGTAGAAACTAACCTTACCCCTAAGGAGTTGCAGCTGGGCCAATTATCAAAGATTAGGAGCAGGCCTGACTTTAACAGGCCACAGCTGTAACCAATGAGAAGAAGAGTGCTATAAAAGAGTGGGGTGGCTGGTTGAGAAGGGAACTGGACTCAGCTGGCTACTTTGTGAAGAAGAAAAAGTCAATGCTGAGGAGCTGCCCACGAGAAACACCAAGAAGGTATGAGACTTCTGTGATAGCAGACAACAGCATGGAACTCTTGTGATAAGATGACAGTGTGGGTGGGTGGATGGATAAAATGTTTTAACAGTTTCATCCAGAAAGATCAGACAAAATTGTTTTAAAACAACACATCAACTCATAATCCTTTACAAAGAAAGTGTTACTGTTACCATGACTGAGGTTTCATCAATCTTTTACTCAAAACCCTCCTTTTGTCCAACTTTACAGACAACAACTGCAGCAATTACAAATGCCAAGGAGTGTCCATGTGAAAGGAACTATCTCTACAGCAAACCCAACTTTGTCCTGAGATTTCATGTTACAGAGTCACTAAGAGCAGAGTCACATCAGCCCAGAGGAAAAACCAGCACTAGTGACCAAAAGCCTGCTGAGCATGTTCTGTACACATGATGAAAATCTTTACACATGATGAAAAGCTCAGCCCCACAGAAAATACTTCTGGGACAAAACTTCATTAAAAAAACCCTAAGATTCTATGCACAGTTGAAAAAGATAACTGAAATACCAACAAGTTTCCTTTGCATGCTAGAGGACTTACACTGCAGCTGGTACTTACACTTCAGCAGTCTCTCAGAGAACAGGTAGTTATTCATTGTGTCTGCAACAATCTTGGCCACATCATCAGACTCAAACTCCATAAATGCATAGCCTTTGCTGGCTCCAGTCTGTGAGTGACAAGGGAGAAACATCAAACAGTGCTTTGGTACCTGAAGGGCTCTATTAAAATTATTTTATTCTTCTAAAGTCATAGTCCATTCTCAGCCAATGACAACCAATTTCACACAGGTCACTGAAACTGTGAAAAACATAATTTAATCTTAAAAGACAGATTTAGTCCTAAATTGGTATGACATTATTTGTAAAATACATATTTGCACATAGAACAAACTGTTCACAGGTACCTACTTGCTAAAAAACCCAAAGCTGCCCTGCATTGCTGCTGTTCAGCTGTTCCATGCTTATACAGTAATCTTAAAATGAGACAGCAAACCCAAAAGCAAGAAGAAATTAGATTTATCAAACACAACAAGTTAAAACAGAATCGTGGCACTTCAGTTGTACCTTGAAGTAACGCATTCTGGTATTTCCCACTGGAGTGAATTTACTCAAATTCACTCCAGTGGGAAAAAAGGGCAAGAGCCGTGCCCCAGCCGCCGCCTGGCAGTCGGGGACAGCCCCCGGCCCTGCCTCGTCCCACAAGGGCCTCCCGAGGGCCTCAGGGCGCAGCGGCCTCTGCGCGTTCCGAGGGCCC